>NC_041380.1:48140342-48257092 GCF_002162155.2 Triticum dicoccoides | reverse complement strand
CAATTATGTCGCATGCATCCAACACACAAACCTTGTTGGTACCTCTCGCTCTCTCTCTCTCTCTCTCTCTCTCTCTCTCTCTCTTTGTGTGTGTGTGGGGGTGTCGGAACCGGCGGATCACGGGTAGGGGGTCCCGAACTGTGCGTCTAGGCCGGATGGTAACAGGAGGCAGGGGACACGATGTTTTACCCAGGTTCGGGCCCTCTTGATGGAGGTAAAACCCTACGTACTGCTTGATTAATATTGATGATATGGGTAGTACAAGAGTAGATCTACCACGAGATCAGAGAGGCTAAACTCTAGAAGCTAGCCTACGGTATGATTGTATGTTGTGATTGTTGTCCTACGGACTAAAACCCTTCGGTTTATATAGACACCTGAGAGGGTTAGGGTTACACAAGGTCGGTTACAAAGGAGGAAATATCCATATACGTATTGCCTAGCTTGCCTTCCACGCCAAGTAGAGTCCCATCCGGACACGAGACAAAGTCTTCAATATTGTATCTTCATAGTCTAACAGTCCGGCCAATGGAGATAGTCCGGCTGTCCGAAGACCCCCTAATCCAGGACTCCCTCAGTAGCCCCTGAACCAGACTTCAATGACGATGAGTCCGGCGCGCAGTATTGTCTTCGGCATTGCAAGGCGGGTTCCTTCTCCGAATACATCAAAAGAATTTAAATACGAGGATAGTGTCCGACCCTGCAAAATAATTTCCACATCCCACCGTAGAGAGAATAATATTTTCGCAGATCTAATTTGCTGGCTTGTTTTGGCAACATGACGTTACGTCATGGCACGGTGATTATTCGAACCGTTTTCTTTTAACCAGCCCCGCACATAACGCGAGGCAGTTTTTTCGACACGTCTTGTCAAAGCAGAGATCGTGTCCCCTTATTACGGGATTCTCATCAATACGGGCGTGGGTAACCCAACCGCGCCATCAATTCTGGTGCTTGGGGGATAAGCGAGTTTTACCAGGCAAGTGGGGACGCTTAGTTTCGTCCGTTCATATAAAGGGATAAGGATTCACCTTTCTATCCACGCCTTCTTCCTCCTTTGCTCATCCATTTCCGCACACTCGAGCTCTAGCGCCCAAGTCCTCACTTCCACCTCAACCTTCTCCAACCATGTCTGGAGCGGGAGGCAAGTGGATGGTCTCCTCTGTCACGGAGGGAGACATCAAGAAACTAAGGAGAGCCGGATACCTGCCCGACAACATCGCGCCCCGGCTCCTAGATGAGGGGCAGCTCATCCCCACCCCCAGGCCCCATGAGAGGGTAGTATGCCTCACCCATTTCCTCCGCGGACTGGGATTCCCTCTCCATCCCTTCGTTCGGGGGCTCATGTTCTACTACGGCCTAGATTTCCACGACCTGGCCCCGAACTTCATCCTCAACATCTCGGTGTTTATCGTCGTGTGCGAGGCCTTCCTCCGCATCAAGCCCCACTTCAGCTTATGGTTGAAGACCTTCAATGTCAAGCCGAAGGTCGTGGGCGGCCGCCAGGCGGAGTGCGGAGGCACCATGGTGGACAAGATGCCCAACATAACATGTCTCGAGGGCTCCTTTGTGGAAACCATAAAGGGGTGGAAATCGGGGTGGTTCTATATCACCGAGCCGCGCGACCCTGCATGGGCAGCAGCCCCCGAGTTTCGATCTGGCATCCCCACGCGGCTCACCTCCTGGAAAGAGAAGGGCCTGTCCTGGGGTAATTCAAAAGAGCTGACCGGACTCCAAACATGTATTCAAAACATGGTGGACAAGAAGCTCAAGCTTGTCAACATAGTCTAGGTTATGCTCATCCGCCGGATACTCCCGTGCCAACAACGGGAGTTCACCTTGTGGGAATTCAATCTGGCGCAGCATCAAACTCTGAACAGGCTCTTCGACACGACTCATGAAGACGCCTGGAGGGTGCTGGTCAAAAGTGCCGAGGTCCCTCCCCCTATTACTGAGGATCGCGGATTCAGCACGAAGCGCCAAGCCAGTGTGGTAAGCTGCTTTACCTTTCATAGGATACTTATTTTTTATATAGATTGACTCTATGCGGGGTCTAAACTCCCGTACCTTTGACAGGACTGGCAGAAGATCGCCGGACAGATCGACTGTCCGGCTCCTTTGCCCAAAGGCCCCGCAGACGCTCTTCTGGCGAAGATGCTGACTCCGGCCCCTTATAAGGTGCCGGAGAAGACCAAGAAGGCCAAGGGAGCTCGAAAGAGTTCCCGACGCCAGGCGTCGTCAGGCTCACCGTCCGATGACTTTGCGGCGCACTCTTCCCCCGAAGACGAGGAAGAATAAGAAGAAGATGCCCCCCACCGACTCGGGGAGACAAGAAAAGGAAGGCCGCCCCAACCGGGGAGGCCGGAGGGTCCAAGAAGGGAAGGACTCTCCTTTTGGACAGTTCCCCCGCAGCCGACGAAGGCGAAGACAAGTGGTTGCCCAGGGTCAAGCCCCCGGGGAGATCGTAAGTATTTGGATACCAGAATAACTCATAGGATTCCTTTGTCGCACTGCTTTCCCTAATCGCCGAACATAATTATGCAGGCCGCCCTGAGCCAATATCGAGGTATCATCAGATGGCTCCCTGGGCTCGTCGGACATGGATAGTGATCCAGTCCCGACCGCCACCTCCCCTCATCCTGTGGACGACGCCGAGGTGTTGTCTCAAGAGGCACGGGATCGATGGGAGACAGTCCCGGAGGCGCCTCAAAGCGAATTTCCGGACTCCGGCAGCCGAGGGGACGGGGCCCCCGAGACCTCCGAGTTCGGCCCTCAGCCGAACACCGCGCCAGACCCTCCAGCGGTTCCGGGCTTGGGCAGGCGGCCTCCTTCTAAGAGGAGCAAGACGCCTGTACCAGTGACCTCTGTCCATCCGGAGGCACCTTACAATCTGCTGGAAGCGCTTCGCAGTGCTTCCATCGACGAGGAGCACCGCACTGTCATGAGTGCGGTCATCCAGAAGGTTCAATCCGCCAAGAGCGGATTGACTGAAGCCTGTGCCAGCCTTCTAGCAGGCTTCGAGGTTCACAAAGTGTTTTAAAATGTAGTAGAAATATTACCGCATAGACAGTAGCCCCTGATGCTTTGTTCAGTGTTCACAAAGAAAAGCCGAATAGAGGATCAAATAATATCGCAGGAGTCTAATATAAGTATGTCAATATGCATATGCAGGCTTTGTTGCTGGCATCCACCGCACTAACTGCGGAGGTCGCCGTACTGAAGCAGGACCTTGAGGTGTCCCAGAAGGAGCTCGGCCTTGCCAAGAGGCAGCTCGAGGAGAATAAGGGTAAGTAATACCCCATCTATAGATATGTATATAAAAAAGGACGCGATTGCAAAATGACAGGATCATTGTATGTTTGCCAGGGGCCACGACTGAGGTGGCAACCCTGAAGCAAGCGATGACCAAGGTCGAAGATACAGCGGCCAAGGAGCGCACCGAGCGAGAGAAGCACGAGGCTCGGGTGCGCGAGGTGCAGCAAGAGCTCCAGGCTCTCGTGACGAAGCACGAGGCCTTGGAGCTTGACTTGAAGATGCGAGAGTCTGAGCTTGCCATGGCCCGTGAGAGCGCAAAGAGTGCCAAGGCCGAGGCCCAGAAGGCCCTTCAGGAGATCGACGCGATGAAGAAGATAGCGGCGGGTAAGGCTTTCTATATGCAAAGCAAGCATGTAAAAGTAAATTACTGATTACCTACCCGGATCCGGAGCTCTTCAGGAGCATTCCCAGATTTGCCCCGCAGTGTGTCTGAGGCCGCACAGTTTTACCAGGCCGAGGACGGAAGCTCGACGGAGAAGCTATTCTCGTCTCAGTATGCTGAGGCCGAACATCCGGTGCCGATGAGCGACCAGCTGAAGCAGATGGTCGAGCTACATAAGGCGGCTGATCAGGCCATGAAGGGCTTTATAGTCCGGCTGTGGCCTGGCGACGCCCTTCCGAACAGCTTCTTCGGCCTGGTGAGGCGGCTTGTGGATGCCTGCCCATGGCTGGAGGTCGTCAAGCGATCCGTCTGCATTGAAGGTGCACGCCGGGCTTTCGCCCATGTAAAAATGCAGTGGGTCAACCTAGACGCCGTGAAGCTGATCAAGGAGGGGCCGCCGGAGGGCAAGGAGCACCGCCACCCCGAGATGTCCTACGAGGGTGTTCTGCCGGGTGCCCGCCTTATCGCGGATGAGTGCTCAAAAGATGTAATATTTGAATGAGACTTGCTCGTTTTATCCTGTATGTATGAAAACTTGTTTCATATGCGCTATGCAACGCTTGTTGGAATTTAAAATATTACCTCTTGTTTGGCTGTTTATCCAATCTGAGAGAAGGCTAGTCCTCGGCTTCTGCCCCCATGCCACAAGTGCTGGGGTGTTCGGGATAAACCTGAGCACTCTTGTTCCCATCTTTGGGGTCATTCGAGGGAGTTGCTCAGCACAACAAACAAGGCAACCGGACTAATAATGCTTTATCACTCTCACTTAGCCATAGAATTCTATAATTTTAAATTTCAGCGAAGCCCCTGCTATTTGGAAGGCCGAATTCGGGGCACGATACACACCTGTAAGCCGGACAGGGCCGGCCCCTCGCCCTAAGCGGCATAAATCTTTAGGGACTCGAAAAACCTCGCCGAACAGCGACCAGTCTCTCGCCTTATCATGACAGTCAGTTTTAGCTTTCTCTACTGAGGTGCTCAGCCCGGCAGAACCGAGGCACAATCGCAGTAGTTCTCCTAGCGCTACCTTAGCCGAGCGGAATGTAAGGTACCAAAACATAGGAGCTGGGTAAACCCAACATTTGACCAAAGACATGATTCGGAGCTGATGCATATAATGCTATAAGTTTGGGGTGCCGCACTTGTGAAAGTGTTCGGACTTTTCACACCGCATTGTGGGGTACGTAAGCCCCTGGTGTATTGGTGTATTGGCCGTACCAGAGTGTACGGTTGCAAGGCATCATTAATGAACACACACACACACACACACACACACACACACACACACACACACACATATATATATATATATATATATATATAGAACAAGAATGCAATAATAGTCGTAATGTCATGCATTCTTTATTGAAAAATTGCGTTAAAGCAGAGTGATACAGATAGTGCGATAAGCAAAGAGTAGGACTATGTCCCGTCCAAGGGCAAGCTGAGGAATGATATGAAATCTGTAATCAACCTAGGTATTCCGTTGTATAACGTAGCTGTCTGCCTCCTTGGTTGTTGCATCATGTGTTCGACAATAGTGCTGCCGGACAGTGTTTCCAGAGATTAAGGTCCTGAAAGAAAAAGAAAAATAACCAAACGGGAAGCCCTTATTGCGGTTTAGGCCGTGTTTTGGGGCGTGCCGCAGTTGTGCCCCCCTCCCCACATGTGCCCATGGTATTTTTAATGCGTAATTATGTACGCGCGGCACGAATATCGCCATTGGGCTGGGGTTGGGGTGGCCGCCGTATTGCTACGCAAGCTCAGATCGCGCCAGGCGGTCTATTTGCCGATTGCACCGAGCGCGCTTGAAGGTGTTCGGGCTTTGAAGCGCCGAACTGGTTGATTGCCTTGAGAGGCTGCTTTGCGCTTCTGCTTCGAGGGCCGTGGTGTGCTCCTCTATTCGGAGAGAGCACTCTGTGTTTCCATTAATTGTAATAACTCCGCGAGGTCCTGGCATCTTGAGCTTGCGGTATGCACAATGTGGTACCGCATTGAATCTAGCAAATGCGGTTTGTCCGAGCAGCGCGTGATAACCACTGCGGAACGGGACTATATCGAAGATTAACTCTTCGGTTCGGAAGTTATCCGGGGATCCGAAGACCACTTCCAGTGTAATTGAGCCTGTGCAATGGGCCTCTACACCTGGAATGACGCCCTTAAAGGTCGTTTTTGTGGGTTTGATCCTTGAGGGGTCTATACCCATTTTGTGCACTGTGTCCTGATAAAGCAGGTTCAAGCTGCTGCTGCCATCCATAAGGACTTGAGTGAGGTGAAATCCGTCGATGATTGGGTCTAGGACCAGTGTGGCGAATCCGCCATGACGGATACTAGTGGGGTGGTCCCTGCGATCGAAGGTGATCGAACAGGAGGACGAAGGGTTGAACTTTGGGGCGACTGGCTCCAATGCATATACGTCCCTGAGCGCACGCTTACGCTCCCTCTTGGGGATGCGGGTTGCGTATATCATGTCCACCGTCCGCACTTGCGGGGGAAACCTCTTTTGCCCTCCAGTGTGTGGCTGCCGGGGCTCCTCCTCGTCAACGCTATGCGGCCCCTTGTCCTTATTTTCGGCAATTAACTTGCCAGCCTGCTTGAACGCCCAACAATCCCTGTTGGTGTGATTGGCTGGCTTGTCTAAGGTGCCGTGTATTTGACACGAGCGATCGAGTATACGGTCCAAGCTGGACGGGCCCGGCGTACTTTGTTTGAATGGCTTTTTCCGCTGACCGGGTTTAGAGCCTTTGAATCCGGCATTGACTGTCGTATCCTCAATATTTTTACTGTCAATGCGGCGCTTATGCTTGTTGCGATGTGACCTACTATTGTCGTCCTTGGTATCTGAGGTACCATGGTTCTCTGATATGTTATTACTGCGAGCCAGCCAGCTGTCTTCTCCCGCACAAAAGTGGGTCATGAGCGTCGTGAGAGCTGCCATAGATTTCGGCTTTTCTTGCCCAAGGTGCTGGGCTAGCCACTCATCTCGGATGTTGTGCTTGAAAGCCGCTAAGGCCTCCGCATCCGGACAGTCGATGATTTGATTTTTCTTTGTAAGGAACTGAGTCCAGAATTGCCTGGCCGATTCTTCTGGCTGCTGAATTATGTGGCTCAAATCATCGGCGTCTGGTGGTCGTACATAAGTGCCCTGAAAGTTGTCGAGGAATGCAGCTTCCAGATCTTCCCAACAACTAATGGAGTCCGCTGGCAAGCTGTTAAGCCAATGCTGCGCTGGTCCTTTGAGCTTTAGTGGGAGGTATTTGATGGCGTGTAAGTCATCGCCGCGGGCCATGTGGATGTGGAGGAGGAAATCCTCAATCCATACTGTGGGATCTGTTGTGTCGTCGTATGATTCAATGTTTACAGGTTTGAAACCTTCTGGGAATTGATGTTCTATTACTTCGTCTATGAAGCATAAGGGGTGTGCGGCGCCTCTGTATTGGGCTATATCTCGACGCAGCTCGAATGGGTCTTGCCCGCTGTGTTCGGCCCGGCCGGATTTGCTTCTGTATCCGGTGTGACGTTTGTCGTCTCGCAGAGTGGTGCGCCCTTGTGATCTGTAGATCGATCTTGAATGCTTTGCCTTGTCCTCCAATATGTCTCGCAGGTCTGGCGTATCTCCCCATGCCTTTTTATTTGAATGGCGTTGGGGTGGAGGCTGAGCTTTTGGCTGGAATGGCTCTCTATCGCGGCCATGAGGTGGCCGATCAGCCATACCATATGCTTCTTCCTCTAGTCGGGGTAGTAACTTGCGCCTTGGGTAGCTCTTGGAGGGGTGCTCGAGTTTATATTCCTCGGCCGCGAGGACTTAGGTCCATTTGTCAGCTAGCAGATCTTGATCAGCTTGAAGTTGCTGCTGCTTTTTCTTTAGGCTATTTGCCGTGACCATAAGTCGGCGCTTGAAGTGCTCTTGTTCGAGGGGATCTTATGGGACAGTGAATTCATCGTCCCCGAGGCTTGCCTCGTCTTCGGAGGGGGGATATAATTGTCAACCTCCTCCTCTCCATCTGCCACTCTCTCAAGAGAGCTGGCTCCTTCATCCTCCTGCTCTAAATCTTGCTGGAGGGGATTGTTGTTGTCTTCGGCACTATCCGGAGTATTATTATCTCCTGTGCTAGTATCACCACTTTTGCTTTGGCGGGACTTAGAGCGGCGCCGCTGACGTCGGTGCTTGGGT
Source organism: Triticum dicoccoides (assembly GCF_002162155.2). Taxonomy (NCBI): domain Eukaryota; kingdom Viridiplantae; phylum Streptophyta; class Magnoliopsida; order Poales; family Poaceae; genus Triticum; species Triticum dicoccoides. The sequence goes on along the minus strand of NC_041380.1, from coordinate 48,249,221 downwards.
TGCTTCTTGGAGGGGTCATCCTCCGCTATCTCGTCGCCATTGCCTTCGTTGGGTGTATCCACCATGTATATGTCATATGACGAGGTGGCTTTCTAGTGCCCTATAGGTGTTGGTTCATGTTCGTCTCCTACATCGTCGTCCATACCGTCGATGTCTTCGGAGTCGAAGTCGAGCATGTCGGTTAAATCGTCGACAGTGGCTACGAAGTGGGTGGTTGGTGGGCATCGAATTTCTTCGTCGTCCGCATCCCAATCCTGTTGGCCATAATCCGGCCAGGGCTCTTCAGACAAAGAGAGAGACCTTAGTGAACTCAGAATGTCGCCGAAGGGCGAGTGCTGAAAGATATCCGCGACGGTGAATTCCATGAGCGGTGCCCAATCGGATTCAATTGGCAGGGGCGCGGGTGGTTCGAAGTCAGAAAAAAGAGTCCGGCACCTTGGAGTGTCGGGCTGCGCAGAGGATTATGCTGGTGTTCGGCTCGATCACCGTTGAGACTGCAGCCCCTGAGGCGGTGTCTAACCACCCATCTTCGATTGGCGCAGTTGGCTCCGAACTAAGGGTCGGAGCTGATGCAGGTACAACCTCTGTGGTACTGTTTAGTGGCAGAGCTAGGTCATACCCATCGCGACAGTGCGGCGCGCCCGACTGTGGCTCGAATCCGTCGAAGATCAAGTCTCCGCGGATGTCGGCCGTGTAGTTCAAACTTCCAAATCTGACCTGATGGCCAGGGGCATAGCTTTCAATCTGCTCCAGATGGCCAAGCGAATTAGCCCGCAGTGCAAAGCCGTCGAATACGAAGATCTGTCCGGGGAGAAAAGTCTCACCCTGGACCACATCGCTATCGATGATAGTAGGAGCCATCAAGCCTAACGGCAACGACACAGAGGAACTCTCAATGAAAGCATATATGTCAATGTCAAAACCGGCGGATCTCGGGTAGGGGGTCCCGAACTGTGCGTCTAGGCCGGATGGTAACAGGAGGCAGGGGACACGATGTTTTACCCAGGTTCGGGCCCTCTTGATGGAGGTAAAACCCTACGTCCTGCTTGATTAATATTGATGATATGGGTAGTACAAGAGTAGATCTACCACGAGATCAGAGAGGCTAAACCCTAGAAGCTAGCCTACGGTATGATTGTATGTTGTGATTGTTGTCCTACGGACTAAAACCCTTCGGTTTATATAGACACCTGAGAGGGTTAGGGTTACACAAGGTCGGTTACAAAGGAGGAAATATCCATATACGTATTGCCTAGGTTGCCTTCCACGCCAAGTAGAGTCCCATCCGGACACGAGACGAAGTCTTCAATATTGTATCTTCATAGTCTAACAGTTTGGCCAATGGAGATAGTCCAGCTGTCCGGAGACCCCCTAATCCAGGACTCCCTCAGGGGGGAGGTCTTTCTAGTTCGCATGCATATATACTCCATCTATAGGTCTCTCTCGCACACTATGTATGATTCTCTAGTCCAAGCTAGATATCTTGGGTGCACTCATCGTACACACACAAATTCCTTGGCTCCTTGCCCGTAACTCTCTCACGCACCACTCTGTCGTCTCGGAGCTCTCCCCCCTCTCTCTCAAACTCTCCATCTACCTGGGTCACACATACACATGCCTATCTCACCACTCGATAGGCCCATCTAAAACTCTATCTCTCTCCCTTGTTCTCTCTCCATCTCACACGCACACACACACAATCTCATGCTAGCTAGCCAAGTATGATGGTCTCTCACTCAATTGTAGGCACACGCAGTCCCCCCTATATGTATATGACTAGCTAATCTTAGTCTCCATCACAAAGATGTGCATGGTCTATCTCGATTTCTCTCGGGGCATCTTTCTATCGCGCACGCACCTCCCTCGATATCCCACCCATATAGTCCCCTCATGATCTCGAGGGGATCTCTCTATCACAAACACACCCTCTCGCCCTCCCCATGCGTCCATATTCTCCATGCGTCCCTCTCGACCTTTGTTCCTTGTTGGCCGGACCTCTATTGGACATGTGTTATAGGGGTGTCTCTCTCTGTTGCAAACAATCGCACACTAGCTATCTTCATGTAACTCCTCGCCTCGCTTTTCTATCTCGAAGATGCATGCATGAGATGTTCGCCTAAGAAACGAAAAAACACACTATCTCTCTAATTTATCGTTTGTTGTCACTTTCTCTTTCACACACATACTCTTTTTGCACACTTACTCATTCTCCTTCACATGCACTTGATCTCTCTCGACTTAGGCACTCTCCTCGGTCCATAGAATATTGATTTATTGAAAAGTAAAACATCACAAAGTTTGACCATGTACGTGAAGAAAAAACAATTACATCTAGAACGGCAAACATATCCCATTAGATTCACCATGAGATGTAGTTTCGTATGATGTATCTTTGGTATTGTAGATATAAATAACATTTGCGTAAACCTGATCAAAGTTTCCAAAGTTTGACTTCTAAAAAATTTACATGCACTGCATTATCGAGCGGATGGAATATCTCTTTCCCCCTCTCAGCTATCCGACGCACCACTCAGCCTTATCGGGGCTCCTCAATCTCTCTCAAACTTTATATCTCCCTAGTTCACACATACACATGTCTCGCTCGTGCTATACATATAGACCCATCCAACACTCTCCGCCCTTGTTCTCTCTCTATGTGACACGCACCCCCTAATAAGTACCATAATCCCTCACTCCATCATAGGCGCAAGCACCCCCTAAGTATGATTATCTCTCACTAGCCATCAGGAACACACGTATTGTCTCCTTCCATCCATACGTCTATCTCGATATCTCTCGGGGTATCTTCTATCGCGCACACACCTTGTCACTCGATCTCCCACCCATGTAGTCCCATCACGATCTCCAGGGGATCTCTCTATGACAAACATACACTCTCTCCTCCCCATGTCGCATTTTCTCCGTACGTCTCTCTCGACCTCTCTCCCTTGTTTGTCAGACCCCTCTTTGGCCGCGTGCTAGGGGTCTTGCTCTCTTGGATGCAAACAACCACACACTATCTCCTCACCTTGCTTCCGTTGTCGAAGATGCATGTGTGATATGTTTGCATAAGACACACACGTTTTTTCTCGACTTTTATCGAGTGTTGTCCATGTCTCTTTCACACATGCACACACACTTTTTTTACTCACTCTTCCTATTCCACTCTCTCTCTCTCTCTCTCTAGTTAGGGACTCTCTCACGTCCATAAGCATATGGATGTTTTGAAAAGTCAAACCTCAGAAAAGTTTGACCAGGTATATGTGGAGAAAAACATTTACATCTGGAACGATCATTAGATTCATCACAACATGTACTTACTTCATAGTATCATTTATCTTTGGTATTGTAGATATAAGTAATTTCTTTATAAACTTGGTCAAAGTTTCAAAAGTTTGACTTTTAAAAAAATGTTGGAACTACATTATCGAATGGAGGGAGTAGCTCTTTCTCTCTCTCTCTCTCTCTCTCTCTCTCTGCTATCTCTCACGGGCCTCCCCTCTCACTCGAACACTCTATACCGACTGATTATACGCTCACTTTGTCAGCATATAGCTCTGTATATTGTTTAGTTGACCGGTCGACCAGTCCACATGCTGCCTTATCAGCTCGTGTTCTGTATCTTCGTGTGCTGGCCCATGTGGCAGTGGGTAAAAATAAGTAAACTAGAGGCCCATCTGACATGCGGTGAAGTAAACAAAGTTGAAACCACTCGGGGAAGCACCCCGTATGCTAGTAAATTTAGGGCGCATTGAGGACACACTTCTTCTGCGTGAAGGACACTCGAGCACAATTCACCACTACGCGGCGGCATGCACAAAAGGACGCACTCGCGCACACCCAACACACAACACACACTATCACACGTCTACACCGGCGTTGCCAAAGGTTGAGATGGATGGCGAGGCAGCCAACAAGCGGAGGCGGCTCGAGCCAAAACCGCATCCGGCGAGCCTGGACTTCATCAGCAGCCTCCCCGACGACATGCTGCTCGTCATCATCGGCCTCCTCCCCACCAAATCTGTCGTGTGGACCGCCCTGCTCTCCCAGCGGTGGCGCCCCCTCTGGCGCCACGTCCCCCTCAACCTCACCATCGACAGCTGTCTCTGCGGCGGGGATTGCAAACGCATGGCCGCAGTCTCCAAGATCCTTTCATTGCACCCTAGGCAAGCTAGATGCCTTGACATCCGCATGTTTAGTACCAACTGTAAGGTCCAACCCAAGTTCAACGAGTGGTTCTTATCCCCCGCCCTAGATCAGCTCGAGGAGCTCAGCTTTGAAACTGGACGATGTCGCTCTCTGCCACCGTCCGCGCTCCGCCTCGTGCCAATGTTGCGCCGCGCCAGCTTCATCTCCTGCTATCTTCCCCAGATTAATGCCGCGCCCGCCCTTCTTCTCCCTCAACTCAAGCATCTTGACCTCTTCGACGTTGTCATCTCAAAGAAGGCTATGGTGCACCTGCTACGCAGCTTTACTGTGCTCGAGTAACTTCGTCTTGAGCAGATCCACGGGTTCATTAGCCTCCACATTGCCTCGATGAATATCCGATGGATTTATGTGTCTTGCTGGCCCCGTAACAAGACATCAATTGGGAAGAGATCACTCCAGCTGTTCCATGTTATGGTCATTGAGAATGCGCCTTTCCTTGAGAGATTGCTTGTGTCGGATCTAGAAGGTCCAACAAAAATCAGGGTCATTGACGCGCCGAAATTAACAGCGTTGGTGCACTCGTCTACCAAATTCTCTGAACTCTTTATTGGATCCGTAATCGTTTAGGTACAACACTCATCTTCTTCTCCGTCTTCTTGAAATTCACATTTTTAAATTTCTTCTTGATGTATTTACGACTGTCTTCCAGAAAATGATTCCCACAAGCTTGACCCAGTCTATGCGCACAGTGAAGATCTTGGAAATAAAATCTATCGGCCCCAATCTGGATCAAGTTGTTGGATTCCTTACATGCTTTCCGTGCATGGAGAATCTACTCATCGAGGTCAAACTTCTTTCCTATTAGTAAACGGTAATCACAACGTAGCTCAATTTTTTCGTAATTTTCCCAAATTACGATGACAAGTGTAGTCTTCAAAACTGCATCTACGCACTGCACCGAAAGAAATGTTTTTAGTATTTTTTTCTCACGTGATCACCTGCATCGTTTTTTTGTTGTACTACTATAGTAGCCTAGGCTAGTCATAGTGGATAGTAACTTAGACTATTTCAGTAACTCTATGGTTACCCTAAGAGCAAGTACTACCTCCGTCCTGGTTTACTCTTCCTATTTCGTAGTATCAAAATTTGACCATAGATTTAACTGACAAAATGTTAATGCATGTCACTAAGAACTATATCGTTGGATTCGTATTTGAACATAATTTCAAATGGTGTAATTTTTAGTGACATACATTGGCATTTTCTTACGTAAATCTATGGTCAAAATATTATACTAAATAAGCGGTAGTACAAAAGTGGGCTATAGCGACCCTCCACTATGTAGGCCAAAACACATGCCAAATTCACTTGTGATGCATTTGTCATCGATACCCCTCCATTGCTCACCTGGTGCCCCAATCTGGATCACCTACTTTCCTCCAGTGCCAAATTAACTCACACAATGAAAAAACACTTGTGTGGGAGAGAGAGAGAGAGGACTAGGGCAATAAAAACACTTGTTTGGGAGAGTAAGAGGCTGGTGTAGTTTGTTTGATAGATTTTTTATACATGTGGGTCTGTGTGCACAGCGGTGCGAACTCTCTCACATCACGAGCGCGGTGCCAAAATCTTTTGATTTGACATCGATGCGTATTATGTGGCATACTTTTGCGAAATATGGCATCAGCCACATAGTGGAAGGCACCAAATGCCCAAGATCTTCACGTACTCCTAAGTAAATGAGAGGAAAGTGGAAGAGAGAGACAGAGAGAGAGAGAGAGAGAGTGAAAAAATATCACTAGCCAGCCAACCGTATCATATGAGCGAATGATATTGGTACCTCTTGATGACACGGCAATCTTATACAGCCAGCTGTTCTAATATGTTCTCTTCTTTTGCAGATAAAAAAGACCCGAAAGTGAAAATTGTGTTGCACTATAACAATCTCATCGAATGCCTTGATCTCCATCTTACAGAAATTGATTTGATCGACTACCGAGGCAGCACATCAGAGACTAAATTGGCTAGGTTCTTTGTTATGGAGGCAAGTGTGCTCAAGGTAATGAGGTTTGGCGTTCTCTGGCGCAACAATGAAAGGCGTGCTGATCACTGCAAGCGTCTAAGCGTAAATGAAAAAGCCTCCGTAGAAGCTGAATTTGTTTTTATACATCAAGTGGCCAGAGACTTGAAAACTTATTTTCCCATTAGTGACTTGTCAGGGTGGTGGATATTAGATTGTACGATAATGCTGCATCCACCTAAAGTAACGAAAGTTCTTACGTAAACTTCCTAGTAATTCCCTCTTCGTAGGTGCAGCATTACTCCTAACATTTGTAATATCAGTTTGAAACTTGTAATATTGTCGTGTCCTATTCCTGTGTTTTCAAAATCCTGCGAATCAAACAGGTCCTGAGTTGGTGATGATGTTGTGCCTGCCATCTTTCACCAATAGCCGTCAGATCTAGATCTGACGCATACAAACCAAACTTCTCTAGTTTTGCAAAAAGATGCCCGCACTTGTTCCCTATTTACAAACAACTCCTTGTCTCTCACAATCAACCTTATCTCCTCCCCACCACATCTAGAAGGCCATGGAAAAATCTGGCATGATGGCCACTGCCGACGCCGTCCACCCCCCCCAATCTTGGTGTTCCATGCAATGCACGGGCATCTACGCACGGGAAATTATGTCAAACATGGCTAGTTGTAAGCAGGCTAGGTCTACAGCCATGATGATAGTGACTACAGACGGTGAGGCTGACTATAGTATGCCGAACACGACGCCTATACTTAGGTGTCATCTTCGGCGTAGGGTCTTGTCACTTCACTGTGAGGAGCAGCACGTAATAATTTGACCAATGGGTAATACTGTGCTACTACATTGGTAGTACTACTACTAGTACTAGCACCACCGTCTGGATTTAGTAGTACTACCACGTCCATCTGGATTTAGTATTTGACTAGCAATATCTAGTAATGCATGTCACAAAAAATGTACTACTCCCTCTATAAATAAATACATGGGTATTGTTTTATTCCTATCGGCGAGATAACTTAATGTCTTTTTGCTAATTAATAGGATTACATGCAATGAACTAACCACCGCATGTGATGTTTGGTAGTCTCAAGTCATTGAAAGCATGCATGGCCCACATCTCTCGTTGGTTGATATGTCATGAAATAAGAAACGAGGAGGGAGTTAATGTACCGTGCCTAAGTGTTTTGGGATTATTTGGTTTTCGTAAGGTGAGTTACACAACATTTTTGCTTACATGCATTAACATTTTATTAGTTAAATCAAAGGTCAAAACTTGGCACAAAATGCAAAGGGGACCAATAAACCAGTAAACATCAAAGTTCTCTAGTTTGGCCCCAACTAGAGGTCCAGTGAGATGACTATACTGCACCGACATGGAGGGGGATGCAGCTTCACTGACTTATTGCACCTGCCTTTGGGTGTATGACACGTGGGCCCAATAGGTGGATGGCCAACCTGTCATACAGCCAAAGGCAGGTGCAGTAGAGGGGCGAGGAGTAGATGGCCAACACGCACATGAATTCAACGCAGTCTGCACTTCTCATATAAAGGCTCCCGCCAGTCTATTCTACAAAATCCTACGCACCTACGCACCCAAGGACAAGAGTGATCACTCCAATCGCAAGATCAGTTGACTAGAAGCTAGACCCATGGAGGCGATGAGCGCGAGCATCAGCCGGCTGTGCCAGATGGTCCACGATGCCGGCCTCCGGCCCGGCACCAAGGAACTTCTCCAGGTAGTGCTTGAGGCCGTCAGGGCAAGGGGCCGCTTGGATGACAGCTTCGTCTCCTTGTTTGACGAGGTCCTCATCGGCTTCCTCGACAAGTTCACCGTCGTCAAGAAGCTCGCGGACGACCTTGACGTGCGCGTCCAGCCCACGCGCCCAGGCTTTGCGATGCCTGCCACCCTCAACGGTCTCTATGGTGACAACCTCTTCGACGCACTAGTGGCCCTGCGACTGCCTGCCGTCGCGCCGGAGAATGTCCACCTCAAGGTCGCGCTCGCCGCGCAGCACCTGGCGCAGCAAGACATCATCGACATAATCACCCACGTCTGCACGCAAATCGTCCACAAGGACTACTACATGCAAGAGGAGGATGATAGGACGCTGGCCTTCTTAGACTGTATGGCAACCATGGACGGCATTGTTCAGAAGCACGTTGAGCTTCCCGCCAACGCCGCTGCTCCTCACACGTTGGGTGGTGACCCGGTGCACAAGCGCGTGAGGATGTCGTTGATGGATCCGTATGTATCTTTATCTTTCCGTCAAATCCATGTAGTATTATATGCTACTACTAGTAATTATCTTACCTTTTGCATCAACTTCATAATTTTCGTACGTACTCCATGCATGAACCGCGCCAGAACCAAACTTCTCATTACTCTAGGGAAAATCGTTATTTCTATCTATCGGTCGCGCCATGGAGCAGAACCAAATTTTATAAGTTACAAGTTCAAAAGGAAAAGCCTGGCGTGTTCGCGTCGCACCTCACACGGTTGGTCTGGCACGCCCCTCAAGGGGGAATGCGTGATGTGTTGCATTTTTACTTACAAGTGGGACCGCAGTTCAGCAAACCGACTATCGGCAAACCCCCACCCCGCCCACCGCACGATGCCTGAGAAAACAGGAGGGAGAAGAGATGGTTGTATAGCACAAACTCCAAGAAAATTGGTGTCGGATGGGACTCGTGTGGGTGGTGTGTGCCATACTGCTAGACACGAATGCTAGTTATGGCCCATGCCACCCCACTATATTGAGGTGCTGGTTATGGAGAACAAATTTCCTAGAGTCCATGCTCAGCCATCCTCTATCTCTCTTCTCAGCCAGCCAGCAGACGCGTGGAGCCCATCATCTGTTTGCTCATATGCGGTCCCACATGTCAGTGAAAACGTAAGAGGACCCACTGAACCTGCACATCTTTCACCTCGACGTGCTGGTGATGAAAAACAAATCCAATAAAGATCTTCGGTGGCTGCTTTAGGTGTTACTCAAGAGTAGTAAGATTATATTTACAGCTTAACCCAAGATGCACATCACGTGGCTTCAACTACCACTTTATTTTATTGCATGACACGACCTGGATGCTGGATGTCCCACCTGTCGGCAAAAGGAGGAAGAACTCGACCAAATCTTTGGTTGTGCTCTCGGATTAGACTAGTTGTGCTAACTTAAAATTTTATTGTGTAGAATGGATGCAAGTATTGGTATTGCGAAGAAGAGTACAACGATATATTGATAGAGCGCAATTTAGTAGATGTTCTAGCACTTTTAGCTAGCATAGAGGCTAGAGATGAGACTAGTGCACTTGTTGATAGAATAGAGGCTAGACACGTCTACTTATTTACACTCGAAGAAGAAAGAAGCATGCAAGATCGAGCCTCCGCAGATCAACAATGAATGCATCGAGAAGGCACTAATCCAACTTACAGGAGCAGTTATGGAAGTTGGATATTCTTGTGGTTCTTGTTTTCTCTGGTCTTGCTTTTCTAGTCAAAATTTTGGTGTTGTACTTCCATGTACAAAAAAATAAATGATGAAAAAAAGATATGTGTTTGCAAAGAAAAATGTACGCGGCCGGGATGCGTCCACGCGTTCGATGCACGGCCACCGCATCCGAGAAATGGCCCAGACACGACCCCATTGTCCTGCCCAAACGGACATAATCCAGGAAAAACGGAGGTCCGTTTGGGGTCGTGCGTTGGAGTTGGCCTTACAAGTGGGACCGCAGTTGAGGAAACCGACTATCGGCAAACCCCGACCTCGCCGCCGTGCAATGGCTGAGTTAGAGAAACGACGAGGTTGAAGAGATTGCTGTAGCACGGACTCCAAGAAATATGGTGTCAGATGGAAGTCGTGCCGGTGGCGTGTGCCGTACTCTTGGACGTGAATGCTTGTTCTAGCCCATGCCACCCTACTACTCCTACTACTTATAGTAGTAGTAGTATCAAGGATTCGAGGTGCTGGTTACGTAGAGCGAACACACTAACATATGGCCCACATCACACTGTGGCCAAATTTCCCGGAGTCTGTGCTAGGTTAAAAAGTGTTCTTTGTGAGGATGGGTGGCTGGTCTCAAGTTTAAAACTTGTTGTATTACGTACGTAGACGTAGAGATAGTGCAGCATGTGAAGCTAGTACAAATAGTGTACTATTGTTGATTGGCCTCATTCGATAACCTGTTGCAATGCACGTACAATTACGTATTCGGAAAATATTTTTTTGCCTCGTCGCAGCACCCACTCAGAGAAGCGACTCGAAAGCCATTCATAAATTTAGTAAGTTTATCACAGGCATATCATTTTATTACATAAAACAGGTCATCAACCCAGAACGACAACGAGGATACATTATAAATACTAAAGTTTTCATCACACAACAAATAACAAGCAATGAAATGAACTTCAACTCAACCAATCCTCGGTGTTGGAAATGCTTGCTTTGAACCACAAGTGATTCTCTAGGAAGAGCCAGCTACTATCAATCTCAAGACCAACGCAGGACTGATCATCCAGGCTGAAGCGGCCTACTATATCACGACCAGGGTAGGGAACCACCGCAATGTCCGACATATAGATACAGTTGCTTCTCATAAATGGTAGTAAGGTTGTGTGAACAGCAGTTCGATCGCCGTTCACCATCATTGGATAGTATTGTCCAAGGAAGAGCGAGTTTTCTCCAAGACTATCAATACTGTACCTGGGAGAAGGTGTTGGCGCTAGCACACTAGTATCCATCCCGAATATCATGCAACGGGTGTTGGAATAGGTCCAGAGAGTGCGACCATGGGAGAAAACACCTGCTTCCTTAGTAGTAACATCAGCAGTGGGATGTATACAGACAAGAAGGGGTGATTCATCAGAATTAGTTGCCAGCCGCCAGTGAGCATATGGGCCCTGCTCGTCCTCATGCTCATGATCATCACCATCGTCATCTCCCTCTTGGTTATAAAAATTTTCAAGTATAGGTGGTGGAATGTTCACAGGACCTTGGAAACACAAGAAGAAGGTTAATTAGTAGAGAAGGGAAACTTGCTAACTCGCATGCATGTTGATGAAACAATTATAATTATGGTGGAAGACAAACGTACCAAAACTATGAGGATCCCATGCAAAAACAGTGCCAAGAGTGGTGGCAGCAAATACAAGGCCCTCATATTGAATTGCATCACAGTACACATCCGTGTATACAAACTGATTTTTGAGCAATATCCATCCAGTCGAACCATGAAGGACGGCAACAAGCTTGTCGAAGATAGCAACAACTTCATAGTTCTTCTAATTCCAAGAGTGGTTGGGAACTCGAAAAATTGCTATCTTCCGTAGACGACAGTCACCATGATCGTATTTGAACGTACGTAGATCATCTGTGTGCTCAACCTCAGGGCACTCTGAGATTTTTGGAAGTGGAATCCGCTGACGAGTGTACACATTCACAAGTTCCCACTCGCAATTGTACCCAATATAAACAACCCAATCTCCATTTGCGCCAGCCCAGGCCTTACCGTGAAGCAATGTCATCTTGACATCACACGTATCATTATCAAGTGGCATCAATTTGCACAAGGCGAGGCCTCCGTCGTCTGCGCCCATGCGAACAGGATTATAGCGAAGAAGATAAGGCAGATCAAACCGCTCCTAGACCCAAGGTTTCCTTGTAATGATGTTATTAGTTGAGTCGAGAATGATCTTGAACGAACCTGCCATGCTAGCCGAGGTGATGACGTCGCACCGATCAATGAGTTCCCCCACCAAGTCATCTTTCAGATTGTGTCTCAAACCGGGACTAAAGGTCCCATTTTCAAACTCTACCCCCCTGTGGATCGCCTTTTTTGTTTTGAAAAAATCAAAAGAAAATGATAAAAACTTCAAAAAATAAAATCCTTCGATAGGTAGTTGTAATACTACATCTACTAGTTAGGAAAATTTAAAAACTTAAATCTGGACATGTTTTGCAAAAAGTGCAGGAAAAACGTAAAACGGCTATAACTTTGGCATACGATGTCGGAAAAAAACGCATAATATATCAAAATGTTCAGCACGAAAATCCACATCCGATTTTGACTGCCTATGGCTTGTTTGAAAATTTTTAGAATCCTCAAATTCTAAAAGGAAAAAAAGTTATGCTCAAATTTCAGTTTTTTTGTATTTTCGTTAAATCTGGTCAAACTATGGTCAAACTACTTATTCAAGAAGAATTAGTGTTACTAAATAATTATTTAAGAATATTAGTGTTACTAAATAATTATTTCAGTTTTTTTGAATTTTGGTCAAATCTGGTCAAACTGTGGTCAAACTATGGTTAAACAATGGTCAAACTACTTATTCAAGAAATATTAGTGTTACTAAATAATTATTTCAGTTTTTTTGAATTTTGGTCAAATCTGGTCAAACATTGGTCAAACTTTGGTCAAACTGTGGTCAAACTATGGTCAAACTGTGGTCAAACTACTTATTCAAGAAATATTAGTGTTACTAAATAATTATTGTTTTTTAGAACAATAGTTTCAAACTCAAACAGTGAAATGTGTGACTTCATGCTCAAGCTAAATTCCTGAGGGTTAATAGGATTGACATCTTACTATTGTCAGGAAAACAACAAGTGCAGACTTGGAAACGAGGGAGAATAGAACTCAGAAGTTAAGCATGCTCGGGCTGGAGTAGTGAGAGGATGGGTGACCGTCCGAGAAGTTAGATGATTTGGAATGATGAGGGGTGATTAGAGATTAGAGGTTAAATTGAGTAGTGATGAGGGGTGATTAGAGATTAGAGGTTAAAATATTTCAGAAATTTGAAAATAAAAAAAATTCAAAAAAGAAATTCAAAAAAAATCATAAAATTTCCTTTAGTACCGGTTGGTGTTACCAACCGGGACTAAAGGTGGACCTCCAGGTAGCGGCCACGTGGAGGGCCTTTAGTCCCGGTTCGTATAAGAGCCGGGACTAAAGGCCCTTATGAACCAGGACTAAAGGCCCTTTATCTACTAGTGATATATGTGGGCTAGGTGGACAAGTGGCAATAATATAAGTGCTAAAAGAGTTGATCACGAAAAAAGAGTTGATCCAATGCTTGGTTTTGTTTGGATTTTCCAACTATGACCATTGCAAAGAGTGAATCAATGGCTTACGTTCAAAGTTATTCTCATACTATAGAATTGTATAGGAACGTGGAGAGATTTGGTTGATTTTATATCGCTGAATAATATAAAATATTATGAGTGCAGATGCTCCACCCCGAGGTTTGTTGCTCCTTCTCGGTCGTCGAGAATACTATATGCCTCCATGACACACGGGACATCTAGCATCAAGGTGGCGTGTCATGCAAGAAAATGGAGATATGCAGTGCGTAAGTGAGTCGTGCACTTCGATGGCACCTAGTACTATGCAATATTTTTTCTCCTAGATGACACGTGAATAGTGCACATACTCAATGACCGAGCACGGGATGGTAGCCATGGACATGGTCGACCCTTTTTGAAGAGAGTACTAATAAATAAATTTGATGTGTCCCGTCAACTCGCAGAACGACGAGAAGCTTTCTTACTACACCTTCTCCCTCGCCAACGCGTGTGTGGTGGCTCGTAGCACGAGGAGAAACTTTTGCTTACAAGCGGTGGAGGTGCAGCAGTTCATTTTGTGTCAGATTGCCAGAAGTACTACTGTAGTACCATCATTATTTCGACTTCCGGAAGAGGAGAAGGGCCAAGCGCAAGGTCACCTACTAACCTAGTACAGTACTACTATAGCCAAAGCTGGTCCACCTTTTTAGAGCATGGTTAATTAATATAGGCGGCTCTTGCAGCGGCACATCATTTAGAGCAAGTATTCTCTTCGTAGGAACAAAGGAAGTGAAACAAAAGTTGGAGTGGATGCTAGATTGCCAGTTAAAACATAATTACATAAGAAAAAATCCTATAGCATTCTATCATATGAATCAAACGACCAATGTAGGAAAATTATGGGGGGTCTCTGCAACAGTGTTCCTCGGCTCGCACTTGGCATCACGGTGGTCGAACTTGGAGTCATTCATCTGGTACACGTGGCATCTCAGATCTGGACACAAGGTGATGCGACCTCTCACTTCCTCCGCCATCTGAAGCAGCGCGCCGGTGGAGGGGTAGCATACTCCAATATTAGGTTGGCTCTATGTGATGTGGCAACTTCATATACTAACCGGATGCTGGCTATACTACTACGGTACTCACACTCCAAGAAGTGAGTCAAAAACCATTCATAAATTGAGTCTATGACACGCATTTTCAAATGTACCATTCATTACATACAACAAGTCATCAACACACAATGACAACGATGATACATGTTGGATTATAGATTATTTCCAACAATACATTCTAGTAAATACTGAAGTTTTCATCACACAACAAATAACAAGCAATGAAATGAACTTCAACTCAACCAATCCTTGGCATTGGAAACCCTTGCATTGAACCATAGGTGCTCTGGGAAGGGCCAGCTATTGTCAATATCAAGATCAACACAGGACTAATCATCCAGGCTGAAGCGGCATATATCAGAAGCAGGGTAGGGAGCCACTGCAATGTCCAAGGTATAGATACATTTTCTTCTCATAAATGGTAGTAACGTTGTGTCAACAGTAGCTGGATTGCCTTTAACCATCATTGGATAGTTTGGTCCAAGGAAGAGCGAGTTTGCTCCAAGACTATCAATACTGTACCAGGGACAAGATGTTGGCGCTAGAACACTAGTATCCATAATGAATACCCTACAACAGGTGTTGGAATAGGTCTGGAGAGGGCGACCATGGGAGACAACACGTGCCCCCTCAATAGTAACAATCTCAGTGCACTATATGCACTGTATACAGACAAGAAGAGGTGATCCATCAGAATTAGTTGCCAGCCGCCACTGAGTATATAAGTCTTTCTCGTCCTCATGATCGTGATCATTACCATCGTTATCTCCCCCCTGGTTATAAATTTTTTTCAAGTATAGGTGGTGGAATGTTCACAGGACCTTGGAAACACAAGAAGAAGGTTAATTAGTAAAGGGAAACTTGCTAACTCGCATGCATGTGGATGAAACAATTATAATTACGGTGGAAGACAAACGTACCGAAACAACAAGGATCCCATGCAAAAATAGTGCCACGAGTGCTGGAAGCAAACACAAGATCCTCGTATTGAATTGCATCATAGTACTCATCATCCGTGCATAGAAACTGATTTTTGAGCAATATCCATGGACGAAACGTTGAATCAGTAACGACGGCAACAAGCTTGTCGAAGATAGCAACAACTTCATAGTTCTTGTAATTCCAAGAGCGGTTGGGAACTCGACAAATTGCTATCTTCCGTAGAAGACAGCCACCATGATCGTATTTGAACATATGTAGATCATCTGTGTGCTCAGCCTCAGGGCACTGTGAGATTTTTGGAAGTGGAATCCGCTGACGAGTGTACACATTCACAAGTTCCCACTCGCAATTGTACCCAATATAAACAACACAATCTCCATTTGCGCCAGCCCAGGCCTTACCCTTAAGAGATGGCATCTTCACATCACACGTATCATTATCAAGCGGCATCAACTTGCACAAGGCGAGGCCTCCGTCGTCCACGCCCATGCGAACAGGCTTATAGCAAAGAAGACAAGGGAGATCAAACTGCTCCTGGACCCTTGGGTTCCTTGTAATGATGTTATTAGTTGAGTCGAGAATGGTCTTGAACGAACCTGCCATGCTAGCCGAGGTGATGATGTCGCACCGATCAATGAGTTCCCCCACCACGTCATCTTTCAGATCGAGGCAAGAATAACAGGGTCGTTTCTGGCTTGTTCCCTCCATGGAGAAGATGATCAAACAATGGCATACGGAAGGGTGAAGGAAAATGGAGGAGGGAGGAAGAGCGTGTGACAGCAGTTCCAAATCGAGAGGGAAAGGCGAAGAGTCGGTGGACGGTTGCCAGTTTGCCACGGTACACGAAGAGGCGCCCTGGCCTACACGTCCTTTCGGAAATTGGATAAAAGGACTCTTCGTCGTCTCACTAACATGTTGGAACAGGACCACATGTCAACGAAACATGGTGTGTAATTTCTCGTGCAAAATGTGACCTGGCCGCGTTGGCCCGAAGTGCTGCATTATTTCTTGACTTTATTTTTTAATGGCGTGCCATACAGTTTTGAAGCATGACTAACTGGTACTGTTTGCAGAGAAAATATAAACTACTCTACCACTACTCCACCTCTAGTACTAGTACTAGTAGTATAAAAAAGATATATAGGCTGGAGCTTCAGAGCTTTCTTGCTAAGGGCTGCCCACTTGCTTCTCACACTATCACCCTCTCTCTAGATCTAAAAAGACGGCCTCTCTCTCCCTCCTCACCGGTGGTCAAAGATCCGCCGGGGAAGAAAAGGACGTGCAACGTTGACGCACTCGTCGTCGGTGAGCGAGGTCACGCACTGATGACAAGGCCGTCCTCTCAGACCTAGCGCCTGCGGGGGATGGCCTCCGTCCCCAAGCTCGCTGCCGTAGTGCATGCGGAGGACGACGACCACGAGCGAAGCCACTTCCCGCCGACCCTCAGATATACTACCTCTTTTCGAACCATACCCTTGTTCTATTGCCCCATCTGCCACGTCGCTGCATGTGGATTTTTTTCCACTCCACCATCTTCCCAATTTGCTATCCTCTGCTCTGCTGGTCACGCGGATGAAAACCTTAATTTGCACTATTAAAGGAAACCCTACTTCATGCAGACTAATCCATGTATGGGTTGAATAAGGAAAGGAAGGGAGGTTGTACTATCCAAGAGAGTAGGCATCAAACCCGCATCTAGGTTGAAAAGGGGAAAACCAGTAGCTAAGGAACGAGTCTCGTGTCTCTTGGTTGACGAAGGGTAGAAATGCATGACAATGAAATAGAGAATGACTAGGTCGATCGGTTTGTTGTCCTCAAATAGGAAAAGGTGGCTAAAGAGAACAAAAATGGGACGTAATCCACATATGATGCCTGGATATTTGTTGCTCTGGGCAACCATACCTCCCTCACCACTCTATGCGTCTGTGGAGGTACATCGTACAGGTGCGCCCACTGTCCGAATGGGTCTCCCATGCTCTTATTGCCACTTTTTTGCTGTTAGTATAACGAAGTGGTAAAGTCAACCAATGCTACTACTAAAGTGATGCCACATTTAACTAATGCCGCACTCAGTCTAATGCCACCGACAAATTTAAGCAATGCCATTTAATGTCTCTGGATTATATCAGGGTTAGTTGTTGATTGTGGATGTATTAAAGATTTTTCAGCTAAGGCATTCTAATGTTGTTGCACAGCCAGTATACCAACGATGAAACTTGTTACTACCTTCAGATTTTTGCACTGTTAATGCTTATAGATTACATACCTCGGTTTCATGAGATAAGTCATTTTTTTGTACAGTATCACCAAAATGCCAAGGTGCTGATGTCATTTAATTTTGGTTAAACTGCACAAAAAATTATGAAGACAAGAGGAAAGGTCAAGAGTGGGCACCTCCTCCTTTGGCTATTATATTGATTCGTTCGATGAAGTTTTTATGTTTGATCGACTATCAAGATTGGGATAGCAATTTTTCATGTCCACTCGAGTTCGAAATGATATTTACCTTGAAGGTACATGGTTTGCAATTTTTTAATACTGTCATTAGTTAATAATGCTAGTTACCTTCAGACTTTTGTATTTGGTTTAATGCTCTTGCACAGCTAGTATACCAATGCTGAACTTGTTACCTTTACATTTTGCATTGTTAATTCTTATAGAAATCTTCCAGTGCTATAGCTTATGGAAATCTGTTCAGTAAAACCATTGTACTGTACCCTGTAATAAAATAACTACTCTACTGTTGCACTAGCCACTGGATTAGTGTATATTTGTACTATTCGAATGGTGTTGCATTAGCGTATGGACATATATAAAGTGTGGCAAGCTTTCCCAGATATGTGCTCAAGAAAACTACTACCTGTTTTTCTAAATACTGGGCGTTTGGGTACTTTAAATTGAACTGCGAAAACGTCTTATATTAAGGAACATAGGGTGTAGAGTTCACTCAAATTATCCCGGTAAAGCTAGTCACACCTTTGTTAAAATTAATGTTCATTATGTTATCGGAGGAGGTCTGTATGATTGTCTCTAATGCCTGTCAACTACATACCTGACATCATGATGTAATGTTAAGTCATTTCCTTTTGTACAGTGTCATTGAATTGTCAAGGCAGTGATGGCATTTTATTTTAGTTGAACTTCACAAAATATGCTTAAAAGAAGAGGAAAGGTCAGGAACCGATCATTCTTTCATAAATAACTATATATGCCTTTCTAACATCAGCCGTTGTTGCCTTATTTATTCCTTCAAACAGGTGGTTAGAAATAGTCTTGCTACATTTTCCCATTAAGAAATTGGAATGCTTATATTTGTGAGTCTATGCTTCAACTAGTGCCACTTTTATAGTAATCACACTTTCAATATCTATGCAAACAGGGATGCTCGATTTTAGTGGAACTGCACAAAAAGTCCAACTGGTTCAAGATTAGGAGCATGTCTTCTTCCAAACCTTTATATCCAACTAGTAGAACGCCTGTGCGTTGCTATGGGCTTTTAATTTATTTATTTTGGATTACACCTAGTTAAATGGCCATGCGTTGCTACGGGCAACAAAACCTCTTACCGAAACTAAAGGTTGGCATGAGATACTTGTCACAGTATGTTTTGTGTGTACATGTAGAATTCATACATATATCTTTGCATCATTGGCGTATTCACCTTTTTGACCTCATCTCCAGTGAGCATCCCATCATCGTTCTTGTCGCCCTGCTAATGTCACACTCCCAAAGGATTTTTTTTTCCAGTAGGTTCAATTGATTTAATCCAAAACGGAGATGCGAACATAATTTAGCCCAACAATGTGGAGTCAAAGACTTTCCCACAAAAAAGCTACAAGTAAGATCTGGCCAATCGTCTCCATCAATAACTCCTTGAGCTGATACTTATTATTGCCTTCCTCCGGCATTATGTTCCTCTTCCTCGACATGTACCGAGTTCTCCATGCCTTGGATTAAAAGACATGTCCATTAATCCACATGCCATGAGTCGTTTAGTCTATCAATGGAAGTATTGCTTCTTTTGGTCTAACAAGGTATGGGCATTAATTATTAAGATCCAGATTAGCAGCTAGGAATAGGGGTGCTCATAATGCACTTGATTTTGGGCCGGTACCTTGCCAACTCTTTGGCAAATAGGAACATATCATGGTATATGAAAAGACAGTCGCAAGGAATATGTGTCCTTTATATGGGAATAAAGAGGTATTCTGCACTGTCCAGTAGTCTCGTCCTTCAATTTTTTTTGAACATCAGTACAAACACAGGCGCTCATATACATGCGCACACACTTACCCCTATGAACGCACACACGCACACCCTACCCCTATGAGCACATTCGAAAGAATGAGCCGGCATATCATTTTGAAATTTACGAAGTCCGTAGGCACCTCGTCGTCGATGGGAACTTCTCCTCCCACTGAATGCGCATAACCGGAAATCTTGAAATAAATCCAGGAATAAATGCGAGCACCAGGATTTGAACCATAATTTGTATAGATATCTTGCCATCTGGGAAAATTTGCTCATCTACCCACCCTTACTACTTGTGACAGATTATATGATCAGATAACCCTGTTATGTTAAAAAAACAGATACTTCATGGTCTAGACTAATTAGAAATTGAAATGTACTGAATGTGTGATCTATTGCAGGTTTAATGAGATTATGATGTTGTTGCAAGGCACACAAAATGAATAGTTGCTTGTTGTATACAACAAAAGTGGCACCATATAAAACCAGATGGGTGTTGATCATCATGCTGGGCCATACAAAAGAAGTTTGCTTACTCGAGGAAATATCACATGTCCAAATTGCCCTGGTTCCCTAGATGTATAAACTGTCACCCTACAAACAAACATGACCTATCAGAGTAGACCACAAGATGCAATAATAACAAGATTGAACACGCAAGCACAACGGGAGAAAAAACAATGGCGAAACCATATGAAGGTCATTATGTAGTTGGCTTAAGTTACACCATTAAGCAAATAACTAACCACACCAGTAGAAGCTCCAAAACCTATAGAACCATATCATGTAATATTCCACTGAAAACAAGCATGACACACATGCTAAATGCTCGTAAACATTACTATGGAACTTTCTCCAAAATAACTTTGCTTGTCAACCATGAATCCACTTAACTTCTTGTTTTCTCAACAATATCTCTATATTTTTAATTCTTGTAAACCGAACACAACAAAATATACCACTATGATTATCTACAAGAAATTACCTAATTTCATGCTGGAACTATAATTTAGTTCTAACATCCTTATTGCTTAAATCTGAAAACAGATTTCAGTCATTACTAACTAAATGTTAGGCATAAACTTGTTTTGGCTGAAACTCTTACACTCTGGACGGCAATAATGCAAAAAAGAAACCATTGGTCTTTTTGTATCAACTCAAAAATATGCATGGTTCTGTACCAGTTTTAAATAGACTGATTATGTCCAGTTCAATAACAGGAAACAATTGCGAGTTCCTAGTTCGTTGTATGGACGGAGAGGTGACCCTGAAACATCAAAAACGAGTTTGGGATGAACTTGCCCCTTTTTGGGCCCAGTCTCTTCCGCTATGATATTTTTCTCCTTTAATTTTTCTTCCCTGCTCCCAGTCGTCCGATGAGGCGACATAGCGGCAGAAACTACCCACCTTACCCTGATGCTGAGCAACATGCATGGACTGCTACTTTCCTCTATCTCTGCGGTGGTTGCCTCTCTCCCAATTGGCTTGGCCGCAGGCACACAACACAATAGCCCATGCACAGCCACCCGTCCTGATCGTCTGCTACTTTCTCTTCTTCCTTCCTAGCCTCTCCTTCTCCATCGGTTGCTCCCTGCCACTGCTTTCGCAAGCAATAGTAGCCCTCAAGCCACAGACGCATCTTCCTCTCTCACATTATTCCTCCTCTCTCACGGAAAAAAATTATGTGCCCGGTTCGTATGTTCCACCCATGAGACCCTCGTCGATTCACGACACATGTTAATTTCAATCTCAATGCCCCAGTCCCAATTACCAGCCAGCGTCCTTCCTTTGTTTGACAACCGGCTATTCCTTTTCTATGAATTGGTGACAAACCGACTCTTCCGTTCCTAATTGCACATCTAAAGGAGAGAAACAAACAAACCAGTCTAGAGCCGACGGGGGTCATGCGGCACGATGGCATGATCTCTCACCTACGGCGGCCGTGCAACGCTGACTCCGTGTCCTCGTAGGACATGTGGAGCTGCTCCGTCACGCCGTGTAGCCAGTTGTGGCGATGAACTAAATGAGCTATATTGTTCAGGCCGAGAGGCACAACGGTGTGTCATCCTTGCTAAGACACTTCACTGGTTTTAGAACTCTTTCACTGACATAAATTATTGTGAATTTCCTTTGCCCATATTAATATATATGAATCAGTGCCAAGCAGAAAATGTAATTTTAGTCAGATAACCCACAATGGTGATATAGTTTTCAGAAAATATACATCGTGCCGGCCAAATTATATTAAAAAGTGAAATATAGAAGATTCACCTTATGCTTGGAAAGCACCTTTCCAAACATCTTTATCAGTCACCAAACACCATCATAAGTCTTGTATTTGAGTGCATTGTCAATCTTCACCAATGACTATAATGCCACATGATGCTTGATGCTTGTTCTAAAAATGCATAAATGATTTATCAATGGTATTGATTGAACATGCAAAAATAATAGTAATAATCATATATGAGCTTCATAATATACTTATTTATTACTACGGGGAGGTAGCACTGCAGTGTTTTTAAAGATAAATGCACAAATTTAGGAGATTAGAGTTGATTCAGTTCAACCAAGTTGCCATTTCCCAGTGGCCAGTGCTCATCTGGACAACCTGAAAAAAAGAAGGAAAACTGTACAATAGAAGCTATAGAACATACACATGCTGCATGTAATTCACAGTAAGTGCTCAGCAATGCAATACCAAATTAGAAGAGAAATTTCATCAAACAAGTCGTGGACAATGTGAGTAAATATACTCCGTATATCTACTGAAATCCAAATGGACAACTTGGCTGGTGAGCTTACAGATCAGTTACAAGCTTCTGATAGAAAGTAGAAATCTAGGATTCTGAGTCTTTCTTCCATTTGCCAACGCAAGCAATCTAAAAAAATTAAAAAGAAAAAAATGCAAAAAGGAAAAGGAGGGGACTTTCTGTGTGAAAATTTGAAGGCTTATTAATGGATTGTGTGCCCAGCCACAACCATCCACGCAGATGAGCCGCCCCAAAGTCTTCTAGACTCATACAATCTATGGTCATGCCATCATGATTAGAACATCGATGCATCCGAGGAAACGCCAGCCTGTGAGCCTACTAACCCCCGCCGATCCGGCTGAATCAGCATCGCGATCGTACCAAGGAGGCGCCGCTCCTTGCAGGGAGGGCCACGCCGATGCCATGGTGGGTACGGCCACGCCTGACGCCACCGAGATGAGCAGCGGGCGGCTGCCTCAAAGAGGGGGGCGAGGGCGACAAGCTTGGAGGGTAGTGAGGGGCAAGGCATGATTACCAATATCTATAGATGGACAACTAAGCTACAAAAATGATTATATGAAAGGAGATTAGCAATTGTTTTCTCGCTCCACTCGTAAACATAACAAGCAATTTTTCTTCAAAGTAGGTCTTACCCTATTTTTGTAAAAGAAAGGCCAGGCACCTTCATGTCTAATAAAACATTCTATAGAAAATCAATGGAACCAATCAGGCTTCTCTTAATATGCTGATATGCATGGTACTAAAATCCAAACTGGAACTACAACTGACTTCAATATATGCAAGTTCGACAGTTAAAATAGTACTAAGCTTAGCAACGGCCTGCCCAATACCTACTTTCTACCCAGATGCGCAATTGCAAGGTTCAGCTGATTAAGATGCTCGAGTTTATCTGCAATGGTAGAGCATTATATTTCTAATTCAAATTCAAAGCTAACAATCACAACAGAATATAACTGTCACTATGGCAACTGTTACGAAGATGAATCCCTCCTTTCTCAAAGTCGATACGCAGGTTATTTGCTGCCTTCCCATATTCCTCTGGTAGGCAGGGCACCTTCACTCTCAGCGTTTAGTACCGTGTTTTATAAAGTAGTATATGTGTTCAGGTACTACAGAAAATCACAGAAATGAATGTTACCGTTCTGGTTTGGTCATTTCACTCTGCTCTCTCCCTTTTCACAGATGCCATTTATGTTATAGACCTTACTTGAAGATGCTCATAATTCGTCATTGATGCCTTATCTGCTTCCTCCGTAAACTCCCTAGTTCACATACATATTTATATTCAGTAAAAGAAAACTGAAAACACTTTGCTGTAGAGCTTCCAAATTATTACACAAGAAGCAAGCAGACGTCATCCAATCACCTATCTGAGTGCGTGTCCCTGCACAGCTTCGCCGAATCAATGACCGAGCAAACCTAGCCAATCATCAGCCAACCCACATCAAACTACACAGATTAAATAAAACGTAACCAAAGAAGAGTAACTTACAGTGTTGGAAATCTCATCCATGGTGTGAACAATCTCAGTAGAGGGAGGCAGCTACCCAATGTGGCCAACGAGCTTGTCCGACCTGCAAATTTAACCAAACAGTCATAGAAAATTTAGCAATGGATTGTTGTGGTGGGGTAGTGTTAGGGATCGAAGGGGGTTTTCCCCCTTACCGCTTGATGACCTCGTCGAGCGACGGAAGCCCTTTGCAGTGCGCAGCACATAGAAGCCGTACAGCCGCCGACCCGGCCGGGTCGAGCAGACCGTCGAGAGGCACGCGCACCTACCCGGCCACGCACCCGGCGCTGGCCAGCGCCCACACGAATGTGGTCTCCGACGGTAACGACGCCATTGACACAACCAGTTCCAGCGTGTGCCCATGCCGCCGGGCCCCAGCACGGCCACCAACATCGCTCCTCGCCCCCCACCAGCAATGCCCCCATGAGCGGATGCATCAATCGGAGGAAGAACCAACACGTCTCCCTCGCTGGTGGCTGCTCTCCTTCCCGACTCCGGCTTCCAGCGGACGGCGCTCCGATGAAGAGTGCACCGACAAGGGCGTCTTGGGGGGCGGCAGGGAGGGGAGAGAGAATGTCGCTTGGGGAGTTGGGGAGAGGCAGGGAGGGGTTGCATGACTGATGGGTTTTTTTTTCTAGGTGGAGCGGTGAAAAAGGAAAGAGGAAGAGGGCTTATTAGGATTTGAGAAAGATCGACGTATTAGGAAAATTAGGATTTGGAATTGATTGTCATGAAACTAAATTTTATTGATTGGTAACGTGCTATCAGTTCCTGCCCATTTATAACGTGTCTAGTTAGGAAACTTTGGAAAGGTTAGGAAACTTTTTATTGTGAGGGTAAAAAAAATTAACATGAGTAGATATGGTGGTGGGATGTGAGACGAAAATAAACCGGACGAAAAAAACCAGACGAAAGTGGTGGGACTATTCAACCAACTCGTCCATTAGGAGTAGAGATTATTATTATTATTATTATTATTAGAGATTAGAGATAGAGATTAGAGATTAGAGATTAGAGATTAGAGATTATTTGTTTCCTAAAGCAAATTGCATTAATGAGAGAGATCCGTTGATTTGGCTAAGGTAGTAAAGAATGTATTATTTGTTTGCTAAAGCAAATTGTATTAATGGGAGAGATCCGTTGATTTGGCTAAGGTAGGAAAGAATCTATTATTTGTTTGCTAAAGCAAATTGCATTAATGGGAGAGATTCGTTGATTTGGCTAAGGTAGGAAAGAATCTATTATTTGTTTCCTAAAGAAAATTGCATTAATGGGAGAGATCCGTTGATTTGGCTAAGGTAGGAAAGAATCTATTATTTGTTTCCTAAAGAAAATTGCATTAATGAGAGAGATTTGTTGATTTGGCTAAGGTAGGCGGTTTTTGCGGTTCGTGGCGGCTCAGTGTGAGGTGGGACGAGGTACCAAAAAATCATGGGAGGTGGGACGAAAAAAAACCTGGGAGGTGGGAGTTGTCCTGGTTAACCTACGAAATTTCGTAGATTTTTTTAGGACGAAAAAAAACCAGTGGAGGTGGGACAAAAATTGACCGGCGGAGACTACCAACTGCTCCATTAGGAGTAGAGATTAGAGATTAGAGATTAGAGATTAGAGATTAGAGATAGAGATTAGAGATAGAGATTAGAGATTAGAGATTATTTGTTTCCTGAAAATCTATTATTTGTTTCCTAAAGCAAATTGCATTAATGAGAGAGATCCGTTGATTTGGCTAAGGTAGGAAATAATCTATTATTTGTTTGCTAAAGCAAATTGCATTAATGGGAGAGATCCGTTGATTTGGCTAAGGTAGGAAAGAATCTATTATTTGTTTGCTAAAGCAAATTGCATTAATGGGAGAGATCCGTTGATTTGGCTAAGGTAGGAAAGAATCTATTATTTGTTTCCTAAAGAAAATTGTATTAATGGGAGGGATCCATTGATTTGTCTAAGGTAGGAAATAATCTATTATTTGTTTGCTAAAGAAAATTGCATGAATGAGAGAGATTTGTTGATTTGGCTAAGGTAGGCGGTTTTTGCGGTTCGTGGCAGCTCAGTGTGAGGTGGGACGAGGTACCAAAAATAACCATGGGAGGTGGGACGAAAAAAAACCTGGGAGGTGGGAGTTGTCCCTGGTTAACCTACGAAATTTCGTAGATTTTTTTAGGACGAGAAAAACCAGTGGAGGTGGGACGAAAATTGACCGGCAGAGACTACCAACTGCTACATTAGGAGTAGAGATTGGTGGCACTATGAGCTGCTCATCACACATGGTTTGCTACTATCTTACTACTCCTTTTGTACTGTCATTAGATAGTAATACTAGTGGTTTGCATGTGAATTTATTGGCAGGGTGGACCTACATTGGAGGTGTAGGACAGGATTCAATGATTGGATGCTCAATTTAGGTTGTATTGATTTCACCTCTTCCATCACAACGAACATGGATATCCTTGGTCTGATGAAGAATAGGCTCTATATTTCTGCTCTGAACCAGCAAATCAATTCAGTATGAAATTGTCCAGGGCAAAACATGACTGTATCAAATTGTCCAGTGCAAAACATGATAGATTCTAAGCGGAAGAGACATGTTTAAACCGAATATACAAGGTGGGGTATATGTTTACTAGCTTCTTGATATTTGTGCAGACAGAGATGTCTGCTCGTTGCTATTTGGCAAGCACACAAGGTGATCGCAATTTTGGTTGAACTGCACAAGAGAATAGTATAGTCACTGCATGCAGTGCCATTTGAAAATAGACACAGAAAGATTGGATAGTCACTTCATGGACAGCAGAAAAGTAGTACTGTACTATTTATTGGCCAACACTAGGTGCTTCATTGCTTTGGTGTTATTATACAATGGGCATCATTTTGCCTAAGTTAAAGTTTGTATTCCAAAAATAGTCTAGCCGTGTGATCGAGAGAAGACCAAATCATATTGTAGTGGATGTTCCTCCATCATGTGTGGTTCATTCTCATGGTTCCAGCTGTTGGTGAAACCACTTATGTTTGCAAGAGGAATTGTAGACTTCGCAAACAACTTTGTCTTTCAGTCTGTACTGAATGTTGGCCAAGATAAGCATCCATGTTAGTAGGAAGAACAGATGTTTTTTCTAGATCTTTGCTTTTGGAGCTACATATTTGTATATATCTCTGAATCATTGAGATGCATTAACATATTGATCTTGTGTATGGGAATCGTACTAGTTGGTTTTGAATTTGGGGTACTAATGTGAACATATTACAATGCCAGGCATGTGAGTCTCGTGTGAACATTTTGAACGGATCGGCTCTTACTGTTGTGCATAGCATGATCCTTATTTCTGTGTTCTCAGTGTTTACAAGTTACTAACAGTTTCTTATTTCTGTTCGCTCAGTGTTTACAAGTTACTGATCGATCACTAGCTAGCCTACTAATGCACTCCTGGCAGTTTTAGTTCCGACGCAAGATCCGAAGTGGTAGTTTTTTGAATAAAAATGCCTACCTCTGAAGAAACTAACAAGCTGCTCTGAAGAAAATTCCATGCGAATCTGAAGAAACTGCCAGCAAAAACGTTCGCAAATGCCTTATCTCCCAGCGAATGTTCAGCATCTAATGTGATCGTACACGTACACCATCCGACCTACTCGATCCTACACGTACACTATCTGACCTACTCGATCCTACACGGATAAATGGAGGATCATACACGTACTACCTCCTTTCCGGTTTGCAGGGCTCAATTCAAAAAACGACCTATTCGACCTACACGAATAAATAGCGGATAACACACGTACTACCTCCTTTCCGGTTTGCAGGGCTTAATTCAAAAATCTAACCAACCAAGGTAGATGATGAGTGGTGTAATCATTTTTCTACAAGGAGGGAGTACCTCATCTGGATGATTCGAGTGCACTCGTTTGACCGTCATGCCGGCATGCGACCCAACACAGACAGGACGTACCACTGATGGGACGGGACGACACAGTCATAATCTCAGTTTTTCTAGTTTTCCATGGCAAGCTCGCGCTAAGTGACCGCGATGCGTTGAATTCCGGTGACCGCGATGACCGTCACGTTTCCCGCGAAACGCTAGTTAGCCTACCTTCCGCCTATAATTTTTGTTTCCCGGGCTTCTCCGGTGGCACCATCACCCAACTCGCCCTATCCTCATAAGCCCCCACCGTCCGACGTCGCTCGCCACTTATCCTCGCTCTCGCCATGTCCGCTATGCCCCCGCCCGTCCGCGATAGGTGACACCGGAAGCGGTCACCGCCGGAACTAGTGTTTGGTTTTTCACCGGAAGGCAGACGGAGGGAGGAGGAATTCTATCGGTCTTTAGATGGCAATGCGGACTATGAGGAGTTGTTGGAGTGCGACCGCCTGGCGGAGGTGCGGTGTATTGACGATTTGCGACACCAGCAGGACATGGAGTAGCAGCGCACCGACGCTCTGAGTCGTGAGCAGAGCGCCCTCAACTGGGCCGACTACCTGGAGGCCGGCACCCGGCAAATAGCCTTGGAGGCTGTCGGGCATGCGCGCATTCGCGACGCGGATTTTTACTACCAGCTCGTCAAGTGGGTTTCCCGCTTAGAAGTGGAAGCTTCGGTGGACCACGCCGGCATGGAAAGGGCCAACGCATGCGAGCAACGCGCCCTATCGCACCTCTGGCAAGTCCGAGGCGAGGCGGAGGACATCGGTGTCGGAGTTTAGCGTGTACCGCAGATGGCGGCCGGCATCGTCTAGTTAGCTAAGAGTAAGTTAGTACTTGTACGCTACTAGAGTATTAGTGGGATTAGATAGTTAACTTGGCTATGATGGTTGTCAACGTGGAAGTTCAGTACTCTATATGTGGATCAGACCTATTACTTTGCTCTGAATGTTGACATTTCCATTTGGACATATGGAATGGGCTGCTATTTTTTAAATGGGTTGTATTTGTCCTCCACGGGTTTAGAGGCTGAATTGTGGGCCTACCAAGTTGACACGTACACAATCAGGAGATGATTGTACGTGGAGAGGATGACAGCAGGGACCCGCCAAGGTCATGGCAGTACGCAAGCAAGTGCCTCCTTATTTCAAGCCAATAAAAAAAGGCTCCTCCTAATGGATTTCTGACATTTGGGTCCCATGCCATTGTCAACGTAGTCAATAAATGAGAGAATTACACAATGAGTGGCTGACACCAGGGACCCAACAGCTCGCCCAGTTATTTTTCAAAGTTTGGAAATTGCAGTGGCATTTTTATGAATCGCCATAATTGGAGTGGCATTTATCTAATTTGTTTTTTGAGACGGTAGAGGGTGTCAATTGGGTTGTGCGGGGCACTCTGGCCTATCTAGACAGCCTTCTCTTTTATGTTTACCACAGACCAGCCCAGTAGTTTTTTTTTCTTTCTGAAAATGGCTAGCCCAGTTTTTTTGGTGATTTGCCCAGTAAGTCGCTTTGTCAGGCCTGTTGGGCTGCAAATCTTTCAAGACGAGGAGAGCTTCATTCAGTAGGCCGAGTAAATGGCCTATCAGTAATGAGAAATGGGTTGTATATTTTTAGAACACATCAAACCGGCAATTAGTTTCAAATTTCTTTTTTTATTTCGAGATTTTAAATTGCATTCATTTTTATGCGGGGACAATTTGTTGGATTTTATATTGATATACATTTATTTTTAAAATCATTTTGAATGTGACTCGAAATTTCAGGATTCAAAACAGTGCGAACCGTACCGAAATATGCAAAATTTCGTATAATTTTTTAACCGTGGCCACAATATGGGCTGTAATGCTAACAAAAAGAATATGGGCTCCAAAAAACCTCTTAAGAATTAGCAAATGGGATGTAAATTATTAGAAATAATGGCAGATGGGTTGTATGTTGTTTTCCATAGATTTGAGGCTTTCCTAAAGAAAAGGTTGACACACAAGCAGTGACTGTTGGATGTCCATCCAACGGCTGTCGTGCTTTTTCAATCTCTGCTCTTCCTGCTCCAGCCGCTCAAACAAGCGCCAACAGGAATGCCTGCCCCACCGTACTCCCATCTCTGGCCTAGCCATCCCTCTACTCACCCACACCTGCTGTTATTCTTCGGCTACAGCAGACGAACCAGTAAACCCTCGTGCAGTCGTACTCCCCTCCGCGTGGGAAACAACTGCCGAGTATTCCCTGGCTCCGTGTCGTTCCCTTCCTAGGCCTCGCCATCGTCCACCGCCCTGGTGCTCTCGGCGCGGCCTGGTCAATGTGGTCAACGACTGACATGCATCTAAAGTGGACTGTATGTGGAGAGGCTGACAGCTGGGTCCACGACCACACGCAAGGAAATGCCTCCTTATTACGCGCAAAATAATGATTCCTCCACCTGACATCTGGAACCCACCAAAAGGTCCTCTGTATTCGTGAAAAAAACATTACCACCGCTGATAGGTCGGACCCACCAGCTATATCTTCGCACGCAAGGAAGTGCCTCCATATTACGCATAAAAAAAGAATACCCCCCTGCTAGCTGGGACCCAGTATAGTGGGAGGCTGACTTGTGGGCCTACTAAGTTGACAGGGACGGAGTGCTTTGTCAACTTAGTCAATATGCACGATTCTAGCTCCAGTGAACGTACGATGCCCATCCAATGGCAGTAGTGCTTCTTCAACCTCCGGTCTTCTTGCTCCAGCCGCCCAAACCAGCGTCGGTCATGCCTCGTGCTCTAGCCTTCCATGGCCGGCTGCGATGCCGTGGAGGCCTCACCGCCCCCTACTACTCCCACCGCTGGCCAGGCCATCCCTCTACTCACCCACACCCCCTGTTATTCTACGGCGACGACAGCCTCACACCGCAGTGAACCAGTGAACCCTCATACTCCTCTACGCGTGGGCATCCACTACCGCGTCTCCCCCGGCTCCGCGCCGTCCCCTTCCTAGGGCTCACCGTCGTCCACCGCCCTGGTGCTCTCGGCGCGGCGTGGTCAACATGGTCAAGGAACGGCTTCCATCGGACGTGGACTGTACGTGGAGAGGCTGACAGCTGGGTCCACGGCCGCAGCAAGGAAGTGCCTCCTTATTACACGGAAAATAATGATTCCTCCACCTGACAGCAGGGACCCACTAGACGGGCAACCATATTTCGTGAAAAAGAATGTTTCCCCCCTGACTGCTGGGACCTACCAGCTACATCTTCGCACACAAGGAAGTGCATTCGGGCAAAAAAATGATTCGCCCCCTGACTGTTGGGACCCACCAGCTACATCTTCGCACGCAAGGAAGTGCCTGACAGTTGGGACCCACCTGGTCGAAGCGTACGTAGCGTTGTCATTCTGGTCGCGGGCATGTACCTACATACTGGTCGATTTAGAGGTGCGCATGTGTCGTAGTAGAGGCGCGGACGTAGCATGTACACGTATGTACAGCGGCCAGTGTGCAAGAAAGAAAATACGGCCTCGTACGTACATACGGGCGGGTCTCGAATGCCTACTCATGCATAATATGGCCAGGGCTTGTGTACATGGCTGGGTTGGAATGGAGAAACTGCATCGTCGTTGTGTTCATGGGGAGACAATGGAATGCGTCGTGTTCATCGGGAGGCAACGGAACGTGTGGGAGCCAACCGGCTTGGATGGAATACCCGATGGAAACGAGGCCTGGCATACCGCACAACGGAGGAAACGGCCTTGTGTTCGACCGGCCATATTTGAAACGGGATCCTGTTCATCGGAGGGGTCTGGTGTACCGCAAAACGGAGTAAACGGACCTCCTACGATTGAAACGGGGTCCTGTTGATCGGGAGGGGTGTGGCGTACTGCAAAACAGAGGAAACGGACTTGTGTTGGAGCGCTACGGTCGAAACAGGGGTCCTGTTCATCTGGAGGGTGTGGCGTACCTCAAAACGGGACTCCACGGGATACTTTTGATCTCCACCGTCGACCCCCTCCAGCCTCCACGGGCTAGTGTTCATCCACCATCGACCTCCTCCAGCCTACAACTGCGACTGTTCATCCACGGCCTCCTGTTCATCCAGCCTCCATGATACCTCTCCAACGCATCTATAATTTTTGATTGTTCCATGCTATTATATTATGTGTTGTTGGATGTTTATGGGCTTTATTAAACACTTATATTATTTTTGGGACTAACCTATTGACCCAGAGCCCAGTGCCACTTCCTGTTTTTCCCTTGTTTCGGTGTTTCGAAGAAAAGGAAAATCAAACGGAGTCGAAACGGAATGAAACCTTCTGGAGAAGTTAATTTTTGAAGGAAAGCTACCCGATAGACTTGGAGTGCACGTCAGGAAAGAAACGAGGGAGCCACGAGGCAGGGGGGCGCGCCCTCCACCCTCGTGGGCCCCTCGTGGCTCCCCTGATGTATTTCTTCCGCCTATATATATCCATATACCCTAAAACGATCGGGGAGCACAATAGATCGGGAGTTCCGCTGGCAGAAGCCTCTGTAGCCACCGAAAACCAATCTAGACCCGTTTCGGCACCCTGATGGAGGGGGGATCCCTCTCCGGTGGCCATCTTCATCATCCCGGTGCTCTCCATGACGAGGAGGGAGTAGTTCTTCCTCGGGGCTGAGGTTATGTACTAGTAGCTATGTGTTTGATCTCTCTCTCTCTGTCTCTCGTGTTCTTGAGGTGGTACGATCTTGATGTATCGCGAGCTTTGCTATTATAGTTGGATCTTATGATGTTTCTCCCCCTCTACTCTCTTGTAATGGATTGAGTTTTCCCTTTGAAGTTATCTTATTGGATTGAGTCTTTAAGGATTTGAGAACACTTGATGTATATCTTGCGTGTGATACCTGTGGTAACAATGGGGTATTCTATGATCCACTTGATGTATGTTTTGGTGATCAACTTGCGGGTTCCACCCATGAACCTATGCATAGGGGTTGGTACACGTTTTCGTCTTGACTCTCCCGTAGAATCTTTGGGGCACTCTTTGAAGTACTTTGTGTTGGTTTGAATAGATAAATCTGAGATTATGTGATGCATATCGTATAATCATACCCACGGATACTTGAGGTGACATCGTAGTATCTAGGTGACATTAGGGTTTTGGTTCATTTGTGTCTTAAGGTGTTATTCTAGTACGAACTCTAGGGCTGTTTGTGACACTTATAGGAATAGCCCAACGGATTGATTGGAAAGAATAACTTTGAGGTGGTTTCGTACCCTACCATAATCTCTTCGTTTGTTCTCCGCTATTAGTGGCTTTGGAGTGACTCTTTGTTGCATGTTGAGGGATAGTTATGTGATCCAATTATGTTATTATTGTTGAGAGAACTTGCACTAGTGAAAGTATGAACCCTAGGCCTTGTTTCAACGCATTCCAATACCGTTTACGCTCACTTTTATCATTAGTTACCTTGCTGTTTTTATATTTTCAGATTACAAAAACCTATATCTACCATCCATATACCATGTGTATCACCATCTCTTCGCCAAACTAGTGCACCTATACAATTTACCATTGTATTGGGTGTGTTGGGGACACAAGAGACTCTTTGTTATTTGGTTGCAGGGTTGCTTGAGAGAGACCATCTTCATCCTACGCCTCCTACGGATTGATAAACCTTAGGTCATCCAATTGAGGGAAATTTGCTACTGTCCTACAAACCTCTGCACTTGCAGGCCCAACAACGTCTACAAGAAGAAGGTTGTGTAGTAGACATCAAGCTCTTTTCTGGCACCGTTGCCGGGGAGGTTAGATCTTGCAATCGAGTCTTTTAGTTTCTTGTTTTATTACTAGTTTAGGTTATAAAAAAATTACAAAAAATGGAATTAAGTTTGCCTCATACGCTTCATCTTTTTAATATCTTCCGTGAGTATGATGGAAAGGAAAATTGTGCCAAAGTGTTAGAAGAAGAATGCATTAAAATGTTTGGCACTAAATCTTTGAATGATGAGCATGATTGCAATGTTGTTAGTATGAACTCCTTGAATATCCATAGTACTAATTATGATTGCACTAGTTATGATGAAAATGTCTCCTATAAACATGTCAATTTTTGTGGAGTGCATTGGGTTTGCAAGTACACACCAAATAGGGAAGATAGATATTGGAAGAGGCATAAGCATTTAGAAACTAAATTGTTGCAAGAAAGGCTAGATGTTTGTGCTGAAAATTTATATTTTCTTAGCCATACTTGTGAACTTTGCAATGAACATGGTCATTTAACCATGTGATGCAAATTGTTTCATGATCTAATCGTTTCCAAAAATTGTGACGACTTGATTTCCCATGCACATCATAATGAGCTTAGTTTGCTTATGGGTTATGAAGAAATGAAACGTATAACTAACTATCTTCCAGTATTTGCCCATGATAAACTTCTTGGTTTTGATCTAGAGGAAATTTATATGTATTGTGCGGTGAATTGTATTGAAAATCCTTATATTGCCAATGACATAAAGAAAAGAAAACAAATAGAAGATGAAGAGAATACTAATGAAAGGGAAGAGACTTCCCAATATCCTCCTATTATTTCTTATGATGAATCAGGTAACGAGGAGGAGCCTTCTATTCAACCAATCTCATTAATAAGGAGCTCCAAAAAGAGGATTGAAGCCACACATGATGTGGTGAAGAAGAAGAAAAGAAAAAGGAAGAGAGGTAAAAAGATATCTCTCCCAAATAATGCTGCTCCTATTACTGTTGTGCCTCATGAAAATATAATTGTGGAAGATGATGCACTTGATGATGATCTCCTTATGCCTATTTCTTGTTGTGATGATTATGATTGGGAAGATAATGATACTTCTTATGATCTTGAAAATCTTATTGGCACTTTCTTGAAAGAATATGATAATTGCTATACTATTGGTGCTATCCATACTATTGATGATGAAAGTGATTATGCTTATGATATGAAAAGGCCCAAGCTTTGGGATGGTATGTTTGATGAAGATGATGTTTTTGAGAATATATTTGCTGCAATTATTGTTAGTCCCAAGCTTGGGTAAGCTATGTTTAATAAAGATGATATTTTTAGTCTCTCAAGTTTTGATATGCAAATTTGTTATAATGATAGCATGCCTCCTACTTATGATGATTATATTGATGAAAGTGGGTTTGGAAGAGTGTTAACTTTAGGAAGTAGTAATCCCACTATTTTGGAGGATGTTTAATCTCATTGTGATAATTATGAAAGTGGATTTGGAGAGGTCATGACTTTATTTAGTAATGATTCCACTATCTTGGAAGAGGTTTCAATCGATTATGATGAGAACAAAGTTGCTACTTATGATAATTATTGTGATGATACATATGCTATAAAAAGTAGTGATGATTATATTTATAAAACTTTTCATAATTACTCTTTTTATGAACATTACTCTTTTTATGTGGAAACAATTTATAGTATTCGAGTCTCTTATGATACTCCCACTATTCCGATTGAGAAGAATTTTGCTTGTGTGGAGAGTAATAAAATTTCTATGCTTGTAGATCATGAAAAGAATGCTTTAGGTGCTGGTTATATTGTTGAATTCATTCATGATGCTATTGAAAATTATTATGATGGAGGAACATATGCTTATGGGAATTGCAATAATATGAAGTTTCCTCTCTATGTGCTTAAAATCTTAAAGTTATGCTTGTTTTACCTTCCTATGCAAGTTGATTCTTGTTCCCATAAGTTGTTTGCTCACAAAATCCCTATGCATAGGAAGTGGGTTAGGCTTAAATGTTCTAGTTATATTCTTCATGATGCCCTCTTTATGTTACAATTCTTATCTTTTATGTGAGCATCATTTAAATCATCATGCCTAGCTAGGGGCGTTAAACGATAGCGCTTGTTGGGAGGCAACCCAACTTTATTTTTGTTCCTTGCTTTTTGTTCCTGTTTAGTAATAAATAATTTATCTAGACTCTGTTATGGTTGTGTTTTCTGTGTTTAATTAGTGTTTGTGCCAAGTAGAACCTTTGGGAAGACTTGGGGAAAGTCTTTGCGATCATGCTGTAAAAAACAGAAACTTTAGCGCTCACGATAATTGCTGCCAGTTTTTATTGGAGAGCGCTATTGAGTTAATTATTTTTGCAGATGATTAATAGACAAATTACTCAGGTCCACAATTTATTTGAGAATTTTCTGAGTTACATAAGTATATGTTTGATACAGATTACTACAAACTGTTCTGTTTTTGACAGATTCTGTTTTTCATGTGTTGTTTGCTTATTTTGATGAATCTATGGCTAGTAAAAGAGTTTATAAACCATAGAGAAGTTGGAATACAGTAGATTTAACACCAATATAAATAAAGAATGAGTTCATTACAGTACCTTGAAGTGGTGTTTTGTTTTCTTTCGCTAACGGAGCTCACGAATTTTCTGTTAAGTTTTGTGTTGTGAAGTTTTCAAGTTTTGGGTGAAGATTCCATGGACTATGGAATAAGGATTGGCAAGAGCCTAAGATTGGGGATTCCCAAGGCACCCCAAGGTAATATTCAAGGACAACCAAAAGCCTAAGCTTGGGGATGCCCCGGAAGGCATCCCCTCTTTCGTCTTCGTTCATCGGTAACTTTACTTGGAGCTATATTTTTATTCGCCACATGATATGTGTTTTGCTTGGAGCGTCATTTTATTTTATTTTGTTTTGCTTGATGTTTGAATAAAATAACAACATCTTAAATTCCTAAATGTTAGAGAGTCTTCATATAGTTGCATAATTATTCGACTACTCATTGATCTTCACTTATATCTTTCGGAGTAGTTTGTTGTTGCTCTAGTGCTTCACTTACATCTTTTTAGAGCACGGTGGTGGTTTTATTTTATAGAAATAGATGAACTCTCATGCGTCACTTATATTATTTTGAGAGTCCTAAAAATCATGGTAATTTGCTTTGGTTATGAATTTAGTCCTAATATGATGGGCATCCAAGAGGGATATAATAAAAACTTTCTTATGAGTGTGTTGAATACTAAGAGAAGTTTGATGCTTGATGATTGTTTTGATATATGGAGGTAGTGATATTAAAGTCGTGCTAGTTGAGTAGTTGTGAATTTGAGAAATACTTGTGTTGAAGTTTGCAAGTCCCGTAGCATGCACGTATGGTAAATGTTATGTAACAAATTTGAAACATGAGGTGTTCTTTGATTGTCCTCCTTATGAGTGGCGGTCGGGGACGAGGGATGGTCTTTTCCTACCAATCTATCCCCCTAGGAGCATGCATGTAGTGCTTGGTTTTTGATGACTTGTAGAATTTTGCAATAAGTATGTGAGTTCTTTATGACTAATGTTGAGTCCATGGATTATACGCACTCTCACCCTTCCATCATTGCTAGCCTCTTCGGTACCGTGCATTGCCCTTTCTCATAGTGAGAGTTGGTGCAAACTTCGCCGGTGCATCCAAACCCCGTGATATGATATGCTCTTTCACACATAAACCTCCTTATATCTTCCTCAAAACAGCCACCATACCTACCTATTATGGCATTTCCATAGCCATTCCGAGATATATTGCCATGCAACTTTCCCCCATTCCGTTTATCATGACATGTTCATCATTGTCATGTTGCTTAGCATGATCATGTAGTTGACATAGTGAAAGTGCGTTATATCGACTAGAGGGGGGTGAATAGGCGATTTTTATGAAAGTCTTCAAAACGTGGAAGTTATGAAGACAAACAGTAGGGATATGCCTATCACTATGCAGCGGAAGTTAGATTACACTAGGCAAGCCATGGTCAAGTATTCAACAGAGTGAAAGCACAATGACAAGTAGCTGCAGTGTAATAAGGATTAGGTAGGAAGAAGTTATGAAGCCAAACAAATCATACAATTACGTTGTGAAGACAAAAGATATAGCAAGCATGCAATGGCTTCACAATGAGTAAGAGTAAGTAAAAGGAAGTGAAGATGAAACCAGTGACTCGTTGAAGACAATGATGTGTTGGACCAGTTCCAGTTGCTGTGACAACTGTACGTCTGGTTGGAGCGGCTAGGTATTTAAACCTTAGGACACACAGTCCCGGACACCCAGTCCTAAACACGTAGCTCAGGACACCAAGTCCTCACCGTATTCTCCTTGAGCTAAGGTCACTTAGTCCTCGCCCAATCACTCTGGTAAGTCTTCAAGGTAGACTCCCAAACCTTCACAGACTTTGTTCACTAGCAATCCACAATGTCTCTTGGATGCTCTGAACGTGACGCCTAACCGTCTGGAGGATTCACAGTCCTCAAGTGTAATAAGTCTTCAGGTCACACAGACAAGAAGACTTAAGTGATGCCCAATTTACTCTGGCTCTGGGTGGTTAGGGTTTTTCTCCTCACTAAAATTTTTCTCTCAAAGGCTTCGAGGTGGGTTGCTCTCAAACGACAAAAGCCGTGCAATGAAATCTGAGCAGCCAACCGTTTATGGTTGTAGGGGGTGGGCTATTTATAGCCACTTGGCAACCCGACCTGATTTGTCCGAAATGACCCTGGATCAGTAAGGAACTGACACGTGTCGCAATGGTCAGATTTCAAACTCTCATGGCAACTTTACTTGGGCTACAAGCAAAGCTGACTTGTCTGGCTCTGGACAAGATTCGCTCTCATTGTCTTCACTCGAAGACATAGGTTTTTGGTTTAGGCATCACTTCAGTCATTCTGACTGGTTCTCCTGGACCCCACTTAACAGTACGGTGGTTCCTATGACTCAACACAAAAGAAAAAGAACTACGAAAGATCTAAGTCTTCGAGCTCCATAGGCTTCATAACGTGTCTTCTTTTGTCATAGTCTTCAATGTGAATACCTTCATATACCACCTTTGGCTTCAATGTCTTCATACATTTTTAGGGGTCATCTCTGGTAGTAAAACCGAATCAATGAGGGACTTCTACCTGTGTTTTCCTGTAATTCTCACAAACACATTAGTCCCTCAACTAAGTTTGTCGTCAATACTCCAAAACCAATTAGGGGTGGCACTAGATGCACTTACAATCTCCCCCTTTTTGGTGATTGATGACAAACTAGTTGAAGTTTTCAACGGGGAATATAATGTGTGATATTTGTAAAGGATAGGGAATTGTCTTCATAAGTTGCAAGGGCTCCCCCTGAAGATGTGCATATAAGTTGATTTGCTTTTGGAATGCAAATGCACATGGCAGGTTGTACTTGTGGAGATCCACTTCAGCTTATGATGACAATCCACTATGCATGTGAAAGTATATGAATATAATGACATGCATAATGGAAAATGGACGTCTGCAGAATGAGATAAGTGCGGAATTTATCGTCTCACATGCGGAATTTATCTTCGCAAACAGAGTGGCAGACGACCATCGAGTTTTAGTGTTTACAACTCAAAGAACCAAATGAAGCAAAAACAAGAGTTGTAAACACGAAGCAAAATATAATAAAACATAAGGCACCCGCCCATATTGACCCGCTTGAAGACTATAAACAGCATATGCTTCTCCCCCTTTTGTTAGTAATGACCAAAAAGGTTTGAAGAAATAGAGTTTTTTACGCGTTCCCAGGCGCAGCAGGGTCGGTGGAGTTGTTTGGCGGTGCATAGCTTGGAGGTGCTGAAGCAGGTGGCGGTGATGTAGCATCATCGTCTTCATCAATGATTCTGGCAGTGACTGTGGCAGCAGATGAAGAAAACTCAGAGTCTTCAAGTGATGGTGTGTTGCGCATCACAGCCCTTCTAGGAGGTGTGGTGTCAAACTTGAAGCGCTCTGTGAAGCCATCCTCTTCAAGTTCAGCTTCAGTGCATATCACTGAGAGCCCTTTCCATGTATGACGGCACGTCTCATGAGTGACAAAAGCATTCTTGGTGGCAAGATTTCGAAGATGATTAACATCCACCAAGAGGCTTTTCATCTGACACTTTAACCAGTAGTGATGCCTATCTTGTTTTTGATGAAGGGCCACAAGAAGCTCTCGGTCAGTGAGAACATGAGTGCGCTTCTTGGGTCTTGAAGCAGGTGCACTATCAGTGGCTTCAGTTGAAGCAGGGTGTGGCGCACGTGTAGTGCCAGCCAAAGGATACACCCTGGAGATGGCTTCAACACCTTCATCGTTTTGAGTGAAGCTCTGGTGTTATGCATTCTGAAGACTCAACGGTTGCTTGGCAGGCTCAGGATATATAGCTTCAGAGGAGGTGTCCACATCTGGCAAGAAGATCCGATGGTTTCGAGCTGAGGGCTGATACGAGATCGCAGAGTGCAGTTTGATCAGCCTCATCACCCAAGGAGCATAGAACTTCAAACCAAATAAATCTGAGCCTGACGCTGCAAGTTGGCGTATGAAGAAATCATGTACATTGAAGCATTTGCCATGAAGGATATAGAATATGAGATTCTTCATTGCACCCTCAATCTTGGCATGTGGAGAGTGTCCCTTAATGGGCCAGAGAGTCCCCCGGATGATGTGATATATGGTCCTGGGCAGGAACTCAAAGTCTTTAACGAAGAACTCTGTTGGATAAGGAGCATCGTGGGGCAATGGCTTCATCATTGAGAGCATCTGACTCATATTTGGTTCAGGCCTCTGGAATATGCTCTCAATAGCTTCAGCATGTAGTTGACAGCCTTCCTCGAAGAATTCGCCTGGAGTGGGCAGGCCAGTGAGCTCAATGATATCAAATGCATTGGCTTCATGATGGACATTGCCGGTCATCCACTCCAGGATCCAAGTCTTCCGATCTCTGTTGTATCCTTTTATATGGAGGGTGGCATAGAACTGAAGCAGAAGCTCTTCATTCCAGTGCTCTTCATCAATCACAAACGGCAGCAGACCCACTTGCTTGAAGCAATCCAAAGCTTCCTCAAGACATGGCAGACCAGCAATGGCTTCAACTTCAAGGCGCTTGTGCGGGAAGATGCGACCTTGGTTGTATAAGATGCTTGAGTAGTAGCTGCACTGAGGATAGCTCCAGAACCTGTCTGATACAATCCTTTCCCTTGAATAGGGGTTCTTGGAGCTGTTGAAAAATGTATTGTCTGCCTTGAAGCTGTTAATATCAAAGGAGCCAGGTGCTGATGCAGGACCTGGGAACCTTGGAAGCCTTGGGACTGGCTTCTGGACATGAGGCCTGTGCTCAATATGATAATCAAACTGTGGACCTACAGCAGACTCAGGAACAGAAGTGTCTGGCTCAGTAGCTTCGCTGTCCGCTGAAGCATTTGGTGGGGCGGGCTCCACATTGGCTTCAGTGTTTGTGGTGGCAGCCGCAACATTTTCTTCCTCCGCTTGTGTACTTGGAGGAGCAAACTCAGGCACGTTCTCCTGGAGAACTGCATCTTGATGGAGCGGGGGAGTGGGTTCTGGTGGTGCTTCTTCATTGTCTTCGGCTGATGCAGCCGGAATTTCTTCAGTATGGACTTGAGGCCTTGGACCTTTGCGAAGCCTACGGAACATAGACGACGCTTGTGGGGTCGGAGTGGGCTGGGCCTCAAAGTCTTCTTCCTCCTGAGGGTGATCCGCCCATGACTCATCTTGTGCCATTGGCGTCAGAGGACGACCAATACTGATGAGTTCGCTTGTTTCAAGCTGAGGAAGGGCTGCATCATCTTGTACATTGTCTTGGTGACCAATGTCTTCAGCAGCTATGGGGTCGGTTGCTGGAATATCTTCAGCTTCAGGAGCCTTTGTGGGAGCAGGCTCATGAACTGTTAGTCGTCTCTCTGCATTGGGGTGAATGATAGAGAGGGGTTCAACCATCAAGGGCTCTGTGGGAGCAGCCCGAGCTTTCTTGATCTTGCGCTTCTTCTTGGTTGGGTCAGAAGGAGAGGCTGCAGAGTGTTTCCTCTTTCTAGCTTCAGCCTCTGCATTCCGTGTCTTCTTGAGCTCAGAAGCGGTTGACCGGCTCTTTGGCTTCAAGCCAGTCGTGGAAGACAATCGGAACAGCTTCTTGCCTTGGTGCCTCTGGTTCATTCACAGCAGGCTACTTCTTCTTCTTCGCGGCCATCTTGGGGTCGATGCCAGGACGCCCAAGTGCCTTGCGCTTCTCGGCCTCATTGTAGGCCTGCACACATCGTTCTACCAGAGACTTCATCCGCTCAAGTGAGCCCTGAGCTTCAGCACGCTTCTTCAGAAAATTTTCCTTGAGCTCATGCAGCATGGTTTTGAAGCTCTTCACTTCCTGCACGCTGAGCCTGGCCATGTGCTTCTTGAACTGAGCCTTTTCATGATCAATTTTCTGCTTCAGCTCAACAATACGCTGAGCAATGGCCAATTCTGAAGCAATTGCGCCTTGGAAGGCGACGCTGAGGCCAACGGGCAGCTGCAGATCTTCGAAGCTGATGTCTGGTGAGGCAAACCATTCATCGATGAAGTTGTGGATGATGGCGACATCAAAGAGAGGCAAATTGTTGAAGATTTCAGCTTCTTCTTTGCTTTTGATAAGCTGCTCTAGAGCGTCATCTCCCAGATCTTCATCGCTTGATAGATCAATGGCTTCACTGCGCAGAATGGCAGCAGCAGTGAGCTCTTTGCCTGTTTGTTGTTGGGGCTCCTTTTCCTTCTGGGGCTTGGAGACGCGGGATACGTCTTCAGACTACACACTGACTTCAGGAGATGCAGTTTTCAATGGCTTCGCCCTTGAGATTTTTGAGGCAGGGCCGGCTTTGAAGCTTTTGGTTTCTTCGTCTGCTTTGGCTTCGGCACAGCAGGAGCTTCATCAGACTCAGAGTCAGCTGGAGGGTCATTTACGGCAGTCCCTTGGACTAAGATGTGGGTGATCAGGCCCTCAAGATTGGCAAACAGACCGATGACATTGGGTTCGGCGTAGCGTGTGCCATCTGCCCTTGGTGCTGAGGGACCAGGGTTGAAGTCTAACCCCAACTTCTTCTTGTGCTGCTTCGCTGATTGTTGGGCAAACTGGAAGTTGTGCTTGAATAGATTGTCATCACGACACCAGAGTAGTGACGACGGATGTGCATCATCAGGTTGTGGCCCACGAACCATGCATGGATAGAAGCTTTGGGCAATAGCTTCATCTCTGGACCTGGGTACAAGGTTTTTGTATAAGATGTCTCCCCACGGTCTTTTGATGGCACTTTTCTCAGCATACTCTTGGGTTGTGAAGCGGTATTTGAACCATTGTTCACCCCAATAGCGTCGAATCCATTGGATTCGGGTCTTGCGCTGCCCATAATTCTCTTCAGGATCTGTTTTTATACATTTCTGCCAGGTCTTCAGGCAGATCTTTGGAAGTTCCTTCACGTTGCTCTCTGCCCCCCTTCCTTGCTACTACTTCTGAAGCCATAAACTTTAACTTGAAAGGCTTCAAAACTTTCAAAGGCTTCAAAGGCTTTCTTTTGCTGGACCAACAGGAACTGCCTTCAGGAGAATTTATGTGATGCTGTAGGAATTCTGCAAATGAATGCAGACTATGAGAACCGACGGATTCTCCCACGGACATGTACCTGTGACAGCATTAAGGTGCGAGGGAAGGGGAAGAGGTCATATGCATTCTCAGAAGGTTTTGAAGATTAATCAGTTTAGAAGACATTGACCTCATCGTGCGAAGATATTCACTCATAGATAAGAAGTTGGTTCCAGATTTGTACGAACCCACAGATCAGTACAAGTGAGGAATCTAACTACTTCATGAAGCACAAGTGAATATACTAGGCATGTTATGAGATGCAGATTGAGAGATCTAACTTGTGTGAAGATAAACTTCTTATGGAAGAAAGTGACAGAACCATGGGATCAAAAGGGGCTGTAAAAAGACGTTTTATTTACCACACTTGGAACTGCTAGTCGAAGTGGGAGATGATGCCGAGTAGTTCAATCCTCTGTGCCCTAACTTGGCGACGAAAGACACCTACGGCGACGGCGGAGAGGACGATGTTCGCGATTGGCGTGAAGACGGCGTCGGAGAGGTTGCGGCAGCGAAGCGCTTCGTCGCCGGCGTCGTCGAGAGCTAGCGGTGGCACTAGGGTTTGTGCGAGGGTGGAGGAAGGAGATAAGGACTGCGGTAAGTGTGAATTTATAGGCGCAGGGGCGGCACTGCGCTATTACTCAGGTGCCCCTGGCGATTCGCATTTGAGTAGTACGTGGCCATCATGCGGTATTTTGGGGGCAGTTCCACATCCCACGCATGCCTGGATTGTCGGGCGGTCGTTCCTACTTCTCCGGATTTTATGTGGAGGAATGAGCATTGAAAACGGACTTCATGGTTGTCTCTATATCTTCTGCTGACAAGGACGCAGTGAAGACATTCGACAGTTTCAATAGAATGCATATGACTTAGAGAGATAGAGTTTGAGATAGAAAGCATAGAGAAGTTTGGGGTCCGATCACATTCACTTAGTTCAAAAGATTCAACACGAAGACATAGCTATAAGTGAATGCTGTAGAGGACAGAACACTAGCATATATATATCTATACAATCAAAGTAGTGAAGATAATCATGAAGACATGTTCGAAGCCAAACCAAATGTGAAGACAACCAAATGTGAAGACATTGCAAGGTAACGCCATGAGAGAAACACTTCAAAGAGAACGTTTGGTGGTGGCGTTACCCACCGTATAGGAACTATTAGACCCAGACACGGCGCACAATTATCGTGGCGCTCCGAAGTCAAATTCCACATTAATGTATTCACACTTAGAATGTATGTCTTCATTGATTGAAGATATACTTTACTTCGTGTGTTGCACATCTAAGTCATCATATGCATAAGTGTTAAGATGTGTGCCTGATCACAGGACATTTGAGGATTCCAGGATATTTAGCTCACATCGTAACTTGCAAAATCTCTTCTCATCCAAGGGCTTGGTGAAGATATCTGCCAATTGTTCTTCAGTGTTGACGTGTATGATATCAATGTCTTCCTTCACAACATGATCTCTGAGAAAGTGATGACGAATTTCAATGTGCTTTGTCTTCGAGTGCTGAACTGGGTTGTTGGCAATCTTGATGGCACTTTCGTTGTCGCAGTA
Organism: Triticum dicoccoides; assembly: GCF_002162155.2. NCBI lineage: Eukaryota > Viridiplantae > Streptophyta > Magnoliopsida > Poales > Poaceae > Triticum > Triticum dicoccoides. The sequence continues at coordinate 48,204,546 of NC_041380.1, read as the reverse complement.
AAGCAGTACTTGCTTCAGATGAATGCCATAATCCTTGAGTGTTTGCTTCATCCACAGAAGCTGAGCGCAGCAAGATCCAACAGCAATGTATTCAGATTCAGAAGTGGAGAGAGATACACAGTTCTGCTTCTTTGAAGACCAACATACAAGTGATCGTCCCAGAAAGTGACATGTGCCTGATGTAGACTTGCGATCAACTTTGTCACCAGCATAATCAGCATCCGAGAATCCAACCAAATCAAACTCTGAGCCCTTTGGATACCATAATCCTAGAGTTGGGGTGTGAGCCAAATATCGAAGAATTCGCTTCACAGCTAAGTGATGCGACTCCTTTGGTGCCGCTTGAAATCGATCACACATGCAAACACTAAGCATAATATCTGGCCTAGATGCACATATATAAAGTAAAGAACCAATCATGGAGCAGTATACCTTTTGATCGAACTCTTTAGCATTGTCGTCAGGACCCAGATGATGTTTGGCTGGCATTGGTGTTGTGAAGCCTTTGCAGTCTTGCATACCGAACTTCTTCAGGCAATCTTTGAGATACTTCTCTTGAGATATGAAGATGCCATTGCGTTGTTGTCGTATTTGAAGACCAAGAAAGAACTTCAGCTCCCCCATCATGGACATCTGATATTGCTCTTGCATCATATATCCAAACTCTTCATTGTACTTCTGATTGGTGCATCCGAAGATAATGTCATCCACATATATTTGGCACACAAACAGTTCACCATCATATGTCTTCGTGAAAAGAGTGGGATCTAGGGAACCAGGTATGAAGCCTTTGCTCTTCAGGAAGTATTTGAGTGTATCACACCAGGCCCTAGGGGCTTGTTTGAGGCCATACAACGCCTTGTTGAGCTTGTATACCATGTTAGGATGTTTTGGATTTTCAAAGCCAGGCGGTTGTGCAACATACACTTCTTCTTCAATTTTGCCATTTAGAAAGGCACTCTTCACATCCATTTGATACAGAAGTGTGTTATGATGATTTGCATAGGCCAGCAGTATGCGTATGGCTTCAAGCGTAGCCACAGGAGCAAACGTTTCATCGAAGTCAATGCCTTCCACTTGAGTATATCCTTGAGCAACGAGACGAGCTTTGTTTCTGACAACTTGACCATGCTCATCTTGCTTCTTGCGGTATATCCATTTGGTGCCTATTATGTTGTGCTTCCGTGGATCAGGACGCTTAACCAGTTCCCATACATTATTCAGCTCAAACTGTTGAAGCTCTTCTTGCATAGCTTGAATCCATTCAGGTTCCATAAAGGCTTCTTCAACTTTCTTGGGTTCTGAGATTGAGACGAATGCGAAGTGCCCAGAGAAATTTGCCAGTTGAGTTGCCCTTGAACGAGTGAGTGGACCAGGTGCATTGATGCTGTCAATTATTCTGTCAATCTGCACTTCATTGGCAACACGAGGATGTACAGGGCGAAGACTTTGCTCTTGCTGATCTGTGTTGTTGTTGAGAGGAATGTCTTCAGGCTGAGCATTGTCTTCATGTTGATCAGGTGCTGAGATGATAAGTTCTTCTTCAGGATGAGCTTCAGAAGGTATAATCTCTCTAGTTCCCATTAGCTTGATTGATTCACTAGCTGGAATTTCATCTAGCACATTTGGCAGTTGCTCTCTTTGTGAACCATTTGTCTCATCGAACCGCACATCCACTGTTTCAACCACTTTGTAATGAAAGAGATTGAAGACTCTGTAGGAGTGCGAGTCCTTTCCATAGCCAAGCATAAAACCCTCATGTGCTTTTGGTGCAAACTTTGAGGTGTGGTGTGGGTCCTTGATCCAGCACCTTGCGCCAAATACTCTGAAGTAACTGACATTTGGCTTTTTGCCAGTAAGGAGCTCATAAGATGTCTTGTTCAGAAGCTTGTGAAGATAAACACGATTGATTGTATGGCATGCAGTGTCAATGGCTTCAGTCCAGAATTTTCTTGGAGTCTTGTATTCATCTAGCATCGTTCTGGCCATCTCAATGAGTGTTCTGTTCTTGCGTTCGACAACGCCATTCTGCTGTGGCGTGTACAGAGCTGAGAATTCATGTGTGATGCCCAAGGTATCAAGATATGTATCAAGGCCAGTGTTCTTGAATTCAGTGCCATTGTCACTTCTGATGTGCTTTATCTTGGCGCCAAAATTGTTCATAGCATGATTGGCGAAGCGTCTGAAGACATCCTGCACTTCAGTCTTGTAAAGGATTATGTGCACCCAAGTATATCTAGAGTAATCATCAACAATGACGAAGCCATAGAGGCAAGCAGTAGTAGTAAAAGTTGAGTAGTGAGTGGGGCCGAAAAGATCCATGTGGAGCAGTTCGAAGGGTTGAGTAGTAGTCATGATTGTCTTCGAAGGATGTTTTGCCCTTGTCATCTTCCCTGCTTCACAGGCACCGCATAAGTGATCTTTCTTGAACTTGACGCCCTCGATGCCTATGACATGCTTCTTCTTCGCAAGGTTGTGGAGGTTCCTCATGCCAGCATGCCCAAGCCTCCGATGCCAAAGCCAGCATTCTGAAGCTTTTGCAAGAAGACATACTGCAAGTTGTGGCCCTGCTGAGAAATCTACCACGTACAGATCATCTTTTCGATACCCTTCAAACACTAGAGACTTGTCAGATTCCATTAGTACTAGGCAACGATATTTTCCAAACATTACGATCATGTTCAAATCGCAAAGCATTGAGACAGACATTAAGTTGAAGCCAAGGGATTCAACAAGCATGACTTTATCCATGTGTTGATCCTTTGAGATTGCAACTCTACCTAGACCCAATACCTGACTTTTACCAGTGTCAGCAAATGTGATGTGGCTCTTGTCGGATGGACGTAAGGTTGAGTCCATAAGAAGGCTTCTTTTGCCAGTCATGTGATTTGTACACCCACTGTCAATAATCCATTCTGAAGACTTTGAAGACGCTGGTGTCATACCCTACAGTGCAGTTAGGGGGATAGGCTTCACGAAGAGAATTGTGAAGCAAAAACATTTGTCGAACCAGTGGGTTATGAAAACTTAGATCCAGATTAGGACTAATAGGGAGAGTAGCATGCGATTCAGGAACGAAGTACATAATGATGCCATTCGGGCATTTTATCTTGCGCCCTACAAGATTTTTAAGGTCCCCAGCAATAGCGTCCGAAGATTTTGGTTTTCTGCTGGAGACCTTTCCCTGCAAAAGAGAGTTAAGCCTTCTTAACCACCCACATCTTCAAGGGTGGCTTAGAAGCAATAAGTCTAAGTGCAGCATCTGAGAATTTTGGCTTTGAAGCCTTAGCAAACAGTCTTGCAGGTGGACAATAGTACTCATAAGAATAAGCAGAATAATTTTTGGTCATATGAACATGACGGTTTGATGAACCGCTCTCATATTCATATGCCTGAGTATGGTTCCCCTGCAAAACATTTGCATTAGTGCGACTCAGGTGAGTCCTTTGTCTATATGAAGCCTTTGGACCATATGATGCCTTTGGTCTGAGGTTTGTCTTCTTCATGTGAGGTGTCATGAAGACATTCACAGGAAGATTTTCCAGACACGTTTTCGGAACCAAGATCTTCTTCATAGGCGGTCCATTCCTGCAGTTAGTACCAATGTACCTGGCAAACACTTCACCATTCTGATTCTTAAACAATTTATAGTTTGCATCAAAGGATTCATCAATGATAATGGGGTTAGCACAAGTGAAGCCAGATGAATTAGATGGATCTGCTAACAGTTCCTTTGCAGCAACCCATGTGGTTTTGGGGTACTGCTCAGGTTTCCAGTAAGAGCCATCTGCATTTATTTTCTTTACGAACCCAACACCCTCTTTCCTAGGGTTTCGGTTCAGAATCTGCTTCTTAAGGACATCACATAATGTCTGATGTCCTTTAAGACTTTTGTACATCCCTGTTTCAAGCAATGTCTTCAACCTAGCATTCTCATCAGCAATAGCAGTGGTATCCTCAGCAGAGGGGTTAGTTACCACATCAACAGTTGAAGATATTGCAACAGCAGTAGCAGTGGAACATTCAGCAACAGAAGTAGCATTATCACGCTCAATGCATTTAAGACATGGTGGTTCAAATCCTTCCTGAGCGGAACTGATCTGTTCGGCGCGAAGTGACTCGTTTTCCTTTTGAAGATCTTCATGAGCCGCTCTCAATTTCTCAAGTTCTTGCTTCCTTTGAAGATAATCATAGGAAAGCTTCTCATGAGTTGTTGAGAGAGTATCAAGACGATCTTCAAGTTCCTGATACTTAACGTGAAGACTTTTTATGTCTTCAATTAAGGATTCAGATCGAGTCATTTCAGCAACCAACAGATCATCGCTTCTGTCTAACAGTTTTTGAATATGTTCCATAGCTTTCTGTTGTTCAGTTGCAATTTTAGCAAGTGTTTTGTAGTTGGGTTTTGAATCACAGTCAGAGTCATCGTCACTAGATGTTTGATAGCGAGTAGTGCATGTGTTTACCTTGGCACCGCGTGCCATGAAGCAGTAGGTAGGAGTGGAGTCGTTCTTGTTATTTGCATCGGTGTCGGTGATGAAGTCATTGTCTTCAGTGTTGAAGATGGACTTGGCGACGTATGCTGTAGCCAGACTCGCGATGCCAGAATCAGACTCCTCCTCAGACTCCACCCCTGCCTCCTCAGAAGCGGACTCCTCCTCTGAATCCATTTCCTTGCCAACAAACGCACATGCCTTGCCAGATGAGCTCTTCTTGTGTGATGAAGACTTTGAGGAAGACTTGGAAGAAGACTTTGAGTATTTCTTCTTCTTCTTGTCGTCAGAATCATATTCCTTGTTCTTCTTCTTCCTTCTGTTCTCATTGTCCCATTGTGGACACTCAGAGATGAAGTGTCCAGTTTTCTTGCACTTGTGACATGTTTTGTTCTTGTAGTCATGAGCAGAAGCTTCATCATTCCTTGAGCTTGATCGTGATGATTTTCTGAAGCCTTTCTTCTAGGTGAATTTTTGGAACTTCTTCACTAGCATTGCAAGTTCTCTTCCAATGTCTTCAGGATCATCAGAACAGCTGTCAGATTCTTCTTCAGATGAGGAAACAGCTTTTGCCTTCAAGGCACGAGTTCGCCCATAGTTTGGACCGTAGATATCTCTTTTCTCAGAAAGCTGAAACTCATGTGTGTTGAGCCTCTCAAGTATGTCAGACGGATCGAGTTTCTTGAAATCAGGACGTTCTTGAATCATCAGGGCCAGGATGTCAAACGAACTATCAAGTGATCTCAGCAGCGTCTTGATGATTTCATGTTTGGTGATCTCAGTGGCGTCGAGGGCTTGAAGCTCATTTGTGATGTCAGTGAGCCGGTCAAATGTGTGCTGGACATTCTCATTGTCATTTCGCTTGAAGCGGTTGAAGAGGTTGCGAAGAACACTGATTCTTTGATCTCTCTGGGTTGAGACGCCTTCATTGACCTTGGAGAGCCAGTCCCAGACCAGCTTGGATGTCTTCAAGGCACTCACACGGCCATACTGTCCTTTTGTCAGATGACCACAGATGATATTTTTGGCAGTAGAGTCCAGTTGAGTGAACTTCTTGACATCAGCAGCAGTGACACCTTCTCCAGCCTTGGGAACGTCGTTCTCGACGACATACCATAGGTCGACGTCAATGGCTTCAAGATGCATGCGCATCTTATTCTTCCAGTAGGGATATTCAGTTACATCGAAGACGGGGCACGCAACGGAGACTTTGATTATCCCTACAGTCGACATAGCTAAAACTCCAGGTGGTTAAACCGAATCACACAGAACAAGGGAGCACCTTGCTCTGATACCAATTGAAAGTGCGTTATATCGACTAGAGGGGGGTGAATAGGCGATTTTTATGAAAGTCTTCAAAACGTGGAAGTTATGAAGACAAACAGTAGGGATATGCCTATCACTATGCAGCGGAAGTTAGATTACACTAGGCAAGCCATGGTCAAGTATTCAACAGAGTGAAAGCACAATGACAAGTAGCTGCAGTGTAATAAGGATCAGGTAGGAAGAAGTTATGAAGCCAAACAAATCATACAGTTATGTTGTGAAGACAAAAGATATAGCAAGCATGCAATGGCTTCACAATGAGTAACAGTAAGTAAAAGGAAGTGAAGATGAAACCAGTGACTCGTTGAAGACAATGATGTGTTGGACCAGTTCCAGTTGCTATGACAACTGTACGTCTGGTTGGAGCGGCTAGGTATTTAAACCATAGGACACACAGTCCCGGAGACCCAGTCCTGAACACGCAGCTCAGGACACCAAGTCCTCACCGTATTCTCCTTGAGCTAAGGTCACTTAGTCCTCGCCCAATCACTCTGGTAAGTCTTCAAGGTAGACTCCCAAACCTTCACAGACTTCGTTCACTAGCAATCCACAATGTCTCTTGGATGCTCTGAACGTGACGCCTAACCGTCTGGAGGATTCACAGTCCTCAAGTGTAATAAGTCTTCAGATCACACAGACAAGAAGACTTAAGTGATGCCCAATTTACTCTGGCTCTGGGTGGTTAGGGCTTTTCTCCTCACTAAAATTTTTCTCTCAAAGGCTTCGAGGTGGGTTGCTCTCAAACGACAAAAGCCGTGCACTGAAATCTGAGCAGCCAACCGTTTATGGTTGTAGGGGGTGGGCTATTTATAGCCACTTGGCAACCCGACCTGATTTGTCCGAAATGACCCTGGGTCACTAAGGAACTGACACATGTCGCAACAGTCAGATTTCAAACTCTCATGGCAACTTTACTTGGGCTACAAGCAAAGCTGACTTGTCCGGCTCTGGACAAGTTTCGCTCTCACTGTCTTCACTCAAAGACATAGGTTTTTGGTTTAGGCATCACTTCAGTCATTCTGACTGGTTCTCCTGGACCCCACTTAACAGTACGGTGGTTCCTATGACTCAACACAAAAGAAAAAGAACTACGAAAGATCTAAGTCTTCGAGCTCCATAGGCTTCATAACGTGTCTTCTTTCGTCATAGTCTTCAATGTGAATACCTTCATATACCACCTTTGGCTTCAATGTCTTCATACATTTTTAGGGGTCATCTCTGGTAGTAAAACCGAATCAATGAGGGACTTCTACCTGTGTTTTCCTGCAATTCTCACAAACACATTAGTCCCTCAACTAGGTTTGTCGTCAATACTCCAAAACCAATTAGGGGTGGCACTAGATGCACTTACACATAGTATTTGTGGCAAAGCCACCATTCATAATTCTTTCATACATGTCACTCTTGGTTCATTGCATATCCCGGTACACCGCCGGAGGCATTCATATAGAGTCATACTTTATTCTAGTATCAAGTTGTAATCATTGAGTTGTAAATAAATAGAAGTGTGATAATCATCATTTTCTAGAGCACTGTCCCAAGTGAGGAATAAAAAAATAGAGAGAAAGGCCATAAAAAAGGGAGAAGTCCTGAAAAAAGAAAAAAATGAGAGAAAAAGAGAGAAGGGACAATGCTACTATCCTTTGCCACACTTATCCTTCAAAGTAGCACCATCATCTTCATGATAGAGAGTCTCTTGTTTTGTCGCTTTCATATACTAGTGGGAATCTTTCATTATAGAACTTGGCTTGTATATTCCAACGATGGACCTCCTCAAGTGTCCTAGGTCTTCGTGAGCAAGCAAGTTGGATGCACACCCACTTAGTTTCTATTGTTGAGCTTTCATATATTTATAGCTCTAGTGCATCCGTTGCATGGCAATCCCTACTCCTTGCATTAACATCAGTCGATGGGCATCTCCATAGCTCATTGATTAGCCTCGTTGATGTGAGACTTTCTCCTTTTTTGTCTTCTCCACATAACCCCCATCATCATATTCTATTCCACCCATAGTGCTATGTCCATGGCTCGCGCTCATGTATTGCGTGAAGATTTATGAGTTTGAGATTACTAAAGTATGAAACAATTGCTTGGATTGTCATCGGGGTTGTGCATGATGAGAACATTCTTGTGTGACGAAAATGAAGCATGACTAAACTATATGATTTTGTAGGGATGAACTTCCTTTGGCCATGTTATTTTGAGAGGACATAATTGCTTAGTTAGTATGCTTGAAGTATTATTATTTTTATGTCAATATGAACTTTTATCTTGAATCTTTCGGATCTGAATATTCATACCACAATTAAGAAGAATTACATTGAAATTATGCCTAGTAGCATTCCACATCAAAAATTCTATTTTTATCATTTACCTACTCGAGGACGAGCAGGAATTGAGCTTGGGGATGCTGATACGTCTCCAACGTATCTATAATTTTGTATTGTTCCATGCTATTATATTATGTGTTTTGGATGTTTATGGGCTTTATTAAACACTTCTATATTATTTATGGGACTAACCTATTGACCCAGAGCCTAGTACCAGTTCTTGTTTTTCCATTGTTTCAGAGTTTTGAAGAACAGGAATATTAAACGGAGTCGAAACAGAATGAAACCTTCTAGAGAAGTTATTTCAGAGTTCTGCCCATGAACCTATGCATAGGGGTTGGCACATGTTTTTGTCTTGACTCTCTGATAGAATCTTTGGGGCACTCTTTGAAGTACTTTGTGTTGGTTTGAATAGATGAATCTGAGATTGTGTGATGCATATCATATAATCATACCCATGGATACTTGAAGTGAAATTGGAGTATCTAGGCGACATTAGGGTTTTGGTTCATTTGTGTCTTAAAGTGTTATTCTAGTACGAACTCTAGGGCTGTTTGTGACACTTACAGGAATAGCCCAACGGATCGATTGGAAAGAATAACTTTGAGTTTGTTTCATACCCTACAATAATCCCTTCGTTTGTTCTCCTCTATTAGTGGCTTTGGAGTGACTCTTTGTTGCATGTTGAGGGATAGTAATGTGATCCAATTATGTTATTATTGTTGAGAGAACTTTAGGCCTTGTTTCAACGCATTGCAATACTGTTTACGCTCACTTTTATCATCAGTTACCTTGCTGTTTTTATATTTTCAGATTACAAAAACCTATATCTACCATCCAGATACCACTTGTATCACCATCTCTTCGCCGAACTAGTGCACCTATACAATTTACCATTGTATTGGGTCTGTTGGGGACTCAAGAGACCCTTTGTTATTTGGTTGCAGGGTTGCTTGAGAGAGACCATCTTCATCCTATACCTCCTACAGATTGATAAACCTTAGGTCATCCACTTGAGGGAAATTTTCTACTGGCCTACAAATCTCTGCACTTGGAGGCCCAACAACGTCTACAAGAAGAAGGTTGTGTAGTAGACATCAATCTCTTTTCTGGCGCTGTTGCCGGGGAGGTTAGCGCTTGAAGGTATATCTTTAGATCTTGCAATCGAGTCTTTTAGTTTCTTGTTTTATCACTAGTTTAGGTTATAAAAGAAAATTACAAAAAATGGAATTAAGTTTGCCTCATATGCTTCATCTTTTTAATATCTTTCATGAATATGATGGAAAGAAAAATGGTGCCAAAGTGTTAGAAGAAGAATGGATTAAAATGTTTGGCACTAAATCTTTGAATGATGAGCATGATTTCAATGTTGTTAGTATGAACTCCTTGAATATCCATAGTACTAATGATGATTGCACTAGTTAGGATGAAAATGTCTCCTATAAACATGTCAATTTTTGTGGAGTGCATTGGGTTTACAAGTACACACCAAATAGGGAAGATAGATATTGCAAGAGGCATAAGCATTTAGAAACTAAATTGTTGCAAGAAATGCTAGATGTTTGTGTTGAAAATTTATATTTTCTTAGCCGTACTTGTGAACTTTGCAATGAACGTGGTCATTTAACCATCCGATGCAAATTGTTTCATGATATAATCGTTTCCAAAAATTGTGATGACTTGATTTCCCTTGCACATCATAATGAACTTAGTTTGCTTATGGGTTATGAAGAAATGAAACGTATAACTAACTATCTTCCAGTATTTTCCCGTGATAAACTTCTTGGTTTTGATCTAGAGGAAATTTATATGTATTGTGCGGTGAATTGTATTGAAAATCCTTATATTGCCAACTACATAAAGAAAAGAAAACAAATAGAAGATGAAGAGAATACTAATGAAAGGGAAGAGACTTCCCAATATCCTCCTATTATTTCTTATGATGAATCAGGTAACGAGGAGGAGCCTTCTATTCAACCAATCTCATTAATAAGGAGCTCCAAAAAGAGGATTGAACCCACACATGATGTGGTGAAGAAGAAGAAAAGAAAAAGGAAGATAGGTAAAAAGATATAGTCCGGTTGTCCGGAGACCCCCTAATCGAGGACTCCCTCAGTAGCCCCTGAACCAGGCTTCAATGACGATGAGTCTGGTGCGCAGTGTTGCCTTCGGCATTGCAAGGCGGGTTCCCTCTCCGAATACATCACGGAAGAGTTTGAATACAAGGATAGTGTCCGCCCCTGCAAAATAAGTTCCACATACCACCGTAGAGAGAATAATATTTCCACAAATCTACATGTTTTGACAACATGACATCACGCCACGGCCCGGTCATTATTTGAACCGTTTTTCTTTAACCAGCCCCGCACATAACGCGAGGCGGTTTCTTGACACGTCTTGTCAAAGCAGAGATTGTGTTATCACGGGATTCTCATCAATACAAACATGGGTAACCCAACCATGCCTGTTGGTATGACTCCTAGATCTTAGGTAAGTCTCAAAACGGCCACGAGGAGGACGCCTGATATTCACCCTCATTATAAAGGGACACGGCTTTTTCTTTTTTCCCTCCCGCGCTTAATCGAATCCTTCCCCCGCCTCGAGTTCTAACACCCAAAGCTCAGGTCAGGTGCTTCAGACCTTCAATCATATCCGGATCCAGCCTTCAAGGCCGGTGGATGCCTTCCTCCGTCACGAAGGAGGACATAAAGAAGTTGAGGGAGGCCAGATATTTGACCGCCGAAATTTCGCATAGGCTGCCCGCCCGAGGACAGGTCGACCCTACTCTCGAACCCAACAAGAGTGTTGTGTTCGTCTCCCACTTCCTCCGAGGATTAGGCCTCGCTTTGGATCCCTTTGTTAGGGGTCTTATGTTTTATTACGGACTGGATTTTCACGATCTGGCCCCGGATTCCCTTCTTCACATCTCGTCATTTATTGTCGTATGTGAGGCCTTCCTCCGCATTACCCCTCACTTCGGCCTGTGGCTCAAGACCTTCGATGTGAAGCCGAAGATGGTCGAGGGGCAGTACGCAGCGTGCGGAGGTGCTTTAATAAGAAAAATTGCTGACGCTCCATGCCCAATGGGTTCCTTTCCAGAGGTGTCCGGATTGTGGCAACGGGGGTAGTTTTACGTCACAGCTCCCCAAAGTGCCAAATGGGTAGCTGCCCCCACCTTTCGCTCGGCCCCCCACCACAACTAGTGTCATGGATCAGCAGGGGGCTGAGCTGGGGTCCAGCCAAGGACGTGCCAATACTGCAGAGCCGTATCCGAGATCTCTTTGAGGGAGATTTCAGTCTGGTTATGGTAATGCAAGTTATGTTGGTTTGTCGAGTCCAGCCTTGCAAATGTCGGCCCCTCCGCATGTGGGAGTTCAACCCGGAAGGACCGCGCACTATTCAGCATTTCCTCGGCATGACGCACGAGGAGATGTACAAATCATTCTCCGAACCCCAAATAGAGTGCCTGGACACTACCAAGGACGTGGGCCTGAGCTGCAACCACCCCGCTGCCCAAGTAAGTAATCCCATGGGGGAACACACTGTCCTTTTATTTATCATGACATCATTCTAAAAAATCGCTCTTTGACCAGGACTGGATAACAAAGGCGAAGATGATCCGGTGTTCGGCCCCCTTCCTGAAGGCTTGGACAATTTGGTGCTGGAAAAGATGCTCGAGCCAGGACCTTTTCTAGTGCCCTCAAAGGAAGATGAAGGGGGGAATAAAGAGGGCGAAGGTGGGCCTCCATCGCTACCTATTGCAATCGAGGGAAAGAGCGCCTCCGCGAGGGAGGATAACCAAGGGGAAGAATCTAACATTCTCTCTCCCCGAGGAAGGAAGAGGACTACCTCTGAAGATCCAGAAACTAAGGTTTCCAAACGGGAGAAGAAATCTCCGCTAGAGGGTCCTGCCTCGGAGGGTATTCTTACCCCACAATGTTCGCGCGGGGATCAGCCCTCTACCGAGCTATAAGTAATCAAAAAGTACTTATAGTGAAGATATCCTACCTTACTTCCAAAGACAATAACTGATGCTTATAAATTGTAGTCCGGATCGCAGCCCTTCTCGACAGAGCTCATCTTCGGGGGATCTTCTTCCGGAGATGATGGAGAGAGAAATGCCTCCCCCGGACTCCCCAACTCAAGAAGCGGGCAACCTTGAAGTGTCATCGCAAAGGGTATCTCCGGATCCACTAGGGCCAGAGGATAACCCTTTGGCTGCCCGGCATCCCAAGTATCCGGCTCCTGAGGAGAGTGACAGCAAGGGTCCGTACAGTGTGCGGTCGGACGCGCTGAAGGATCTTCTGGGATAAGCTGTCGTCTCGGAAGCACATCGTATGCTAATGGGTACGGTAATTGAAAGGATTTCATCCGCCGAAAGCCGTTTGCATGAAGCTTTTATGAGTCTGCTGAAAGGCTTCGAGGTACGTGAAATGATGTATGCCTTTAACAGTACCGCATATGTTAGGTATGCCCATGCAGATAGTAGCCCCTGAGACTCTGGTTGTCATCGAGAACGGCGGCAAATAGAGGATCATAGTCCCAGGTAATAACTAGACCGCCTTTATGTGCAGGTGGTTGAAGCTCCGGTGGCTAGCCGGACTGATGGGTTTGCCGAACTAAAGCGGCAACTAGATGCGGCAGATGCCGACATCGTGCTTGTCAACAAGCGGCTCGACGAGGCACAGGGTGAGTGATTTTTCTGGTGATCATCACATAATAAGAGCAGCATGATGCCAGTATCTTTAATATGTTGTGACTACAGATGGAGCTGCCACCGTGGAGACCTATCGGGTGGAGCTTGCCCGAGCCAAGGAGTAAGCAAGGAGTAGCAATGCGGCCGCTTTACAGGCAGCCGAAGAGTTAAGGGCCGAACAGGCCACGCATTGCGAGAGCAAGGAAAAAATAGCCAAGATGGATGTAGAGTTAAAAGATGCTGCTGACCGTTACCGGCTTCTTGAAGAAGAAAGCCGGGCGAAGGCGACGGACCTGGAGAAGGCCCGGGTGGCTGCCAAGGAAGCCCGCTCCAAAATTAAAGCGACGAAGGAGGAGCTGAATCAAGCTGCAGTTATCATGTCTGGGAAGCCCTTCTTGTTGTGGACTAAGTTCGGAGATCCGAAGTATGCTCCTCTGAATCGGCTATGGAGTTCTGCGGACGCGTACATGGATTTGGCTGCAAGCGCTGTTGATGTAGCCAAGTACTTCAAGGATCAGAAAGGTCCCGAAGTGGAAAAGCTGTTCTGGTCACAGATTCACGCTCCAGTCCGTCCGCTGCTACTGAATGAGCGATTGACCGGTTGGGTCGAGCTCCATAGGTTGTCCGGACTTGCCATGAGGTCCGTTGTGGATCACCTGTGGCCGGGAGGGCCAAGGCCGAATAGCTACTTTAGCTTAGTGCAACAATTCCTTGACGCTGTGCCACGCATTGATGCTATAAAGAGATCGGCGTGTATAGAAGGTGCGCGGATGGCCCTTGCCCGTGTCAAAACATACTGGGCGGAGATGGAGGCCACCACTGTTGCGGCATAGGGTTCGGACATAGGCCGAGTGGCTGCCGAGCACTACTTTGAAGAAGTCCTTGAAGGCGCTCCTTCGATAGAGGCTCAATGCTCAAAGACTATTATTTTCTAGTGACATGTAGTCCCATTGTACAAACAATGTTTTTCTGAATTAATCAAGGTTGTATTTATACTTTCGCCCAAAAGTACTATGATGCCTCCTGTGCGGCCGTTTATGTATATTTGTATATAACCTGAAAGTTTGCAGTCGTCGGCTTCCGCCCCCACACGTATAATGCGGGGGTGTTCATAAAAGATGCATATCCACACTTGATCCAACGTCTTCGTTCGTTAAGGAGGTGATAGCGTAGCGAACGAGGCAATCGGACTATATTGCTTTAACACTTTCACTTAGCCATAGGAGTTTGACAGTGGGGCTACTATATAGCCCCTGTGTTGGGGATATTACTACTGGATGTAAACCGGAGAGGAGTAGCCGGGTTAACTCCTTGAAGATTAGAAGCCCATGAAGATGCAAGAATGATGGCGCTTTACGAAGGCCAAAGGCCCAAAGGCGGGTTAAAGCCTGTAGATGTAAACTGACCTGGTCATGTAACTTGTGTTGTAAGATAGGAAGGATAGAGACCGAACTAGACGCATTTATGATCCGGCTTCGGGACTCTGTAACCCGGCGGGCGTCAACCTATGTATATAAAGGGACGAACCGACAGCGGTTTAGGTACAGACAACGACTCGAGAGCCAGACAAAGAGGATTCGCCTCCTGGCCTTCGAAACCCTAGCAATACCAATCACAACTAGACGCAGGCTTTTACGTTCCTTGAAGGGGCCGAACTAGTATAAAACTCCTCGTGTCTCCTTGTCCGGTTTAACCCCTTTAAGCTAACCCGTAGCGATGGCTCCACGACTAAGTCCTTTCACAAGGACATGTGCCGTGACAAACCCACGATAGTTGGCGCCCACCGTCGGGCTATCGCATGATGGTTTTGAGTTCTTGAAGGGCAGCTTTGATGGACTTAAGGGGTACGCTGTGGGCCGGATGACGAAGAGTCGTCGCGGCAAGCTCTACATCGAAAATGCAGGATGGGGTCCCGAGGCCGATTCAATTGAGTATGGGTACCGGGTCCCCTTCGGTGGGATTCACGTCTTCATCGGCAAGATCGGCGAACCGGCCCCTGAGCCGGACATCTGCACCGACATCATAGAAACGGCTCGGCGTGCAAATTCTTTGCCGGTTCAGCCCGTGACAAGGCATGTTTTCGTAGGTGTCATCCATGGGACGAGATACGAGGACGGGCCAGCGTCCGATGGAGAGACCATGGTCTATTTTAACGACGAGTCTTCTGGAGAGACCGAATCGCTTTCTCCGTTGCAGGACGGCCGGATTGATGGAGGATCCGAGGGCAACAGTATTTCGAATTCCCCTGATCTGCCAAACCGGGCCGCCATCTTCATGGCCGGCACACAATCAGCGCCTCATTCATCGGCCGCCGCAGCAATACTCTCCAGTTCAACAATGGCCACACCGGCAGGGGCAGGAAGCTCCGTGCCGCCTCCAGCCCAAGTCCTGTCTGATTTGTTCGACGCTTTGGCAATGTTGATGGCCGCAGAGGTGGATGCAGCAGCCAGGGGTCAGCACAATGCGGAGATTGCAAAGGTGAAAGATCAGATAGCTCATGCTAAAGCGGACCTGGCGACGGAGAACGCTAGGATGGCTATAGAACGGGCGGAATTGGAAGCACAGGCCTACCGGATTAGGCTGGATCAGAATGCTTCCGAGGAAGTCATGAGAAGAAGGTACCGATCGCGTCTCCCGTCGGTTTATGAGCCGCAAAGTCTCCTCAACACACCAGGAGCAAGAGCTGGTAACCAACCCATACTAAACCGGGCGGAGGCACCGGGGACAGGAGCGCCGGTTCAGCCGCGCACGATGGACCCGCCTCGCCAGAACAACTTTGTGCCGCAGTATGTGCCAACACCTCCCAGGCATTATTCCAACCCGTTGGACAATATTGTGGCCGCCGCTTCATGCCTGGTAGCCCTCCCAACCGACGGCGAGTCACCAGTTGCGGTTGAGGCACGTCGAGCCAGAGATCTCCTTCAAACGGCGCTAAATCGACAGCAGGCATATTCACACAGTCGTGAGAGTATTCATTCCACTCCCCGTCCAAGCCGGAGCTATAGCAGACACATTGAGGATGAACCGGCTGTGTCAAGCAGTGCACGTCGCTGAAATTCGCCGCGAGGAAACAACCCGGCATGGGGAGGTGCTAATGCGCAGGTTTTTGTGGACCATGGCCGCGCACGTCGGGAGGCCGAGTTAGCAGCTCAACACGGAGCATGACAACATACTCCGGTTCACCCTACCGCTTCAGTAGAGCCAGGTGTGGTATTCAGTTCCTTAGGGGTGCCGTGTCTCACCCCCGCTTTGCATAATGTGAGACGCCCACGGACTTCAAGGGACCTCGTAAGGTACCAAATTACACCACCGATTTACAACCAGAGGCGTGGGTGGAAAGCTATGAGATGGCAATGGAGATGTTAGATGTGGATGAGGCAGTGTGTGCTAAATATTTCACCATGATGTTGGAAGGAACAGCTCGTACTTGGTTGAAGAGCTTACCGACCAACTCTGTCGGATCATGGGCTGAATTGAAGCACCGGTTTATCCAGAACATCAAAGATACTTGTATGCAGCCGATGTCAATCGTGGATCTGGCTTCTTGTGTCCAAGAGGAAGGGGAGCCCATGACCCATTGGGTCAAACAGGTTTGAGCGATTTTGCACTCACCAGATCGTATCAATGCAGACACCGCAGTGTTGACGTTAGAGGGCAATTATCGTTTCCTACCGCTCAAACAGAAGTTAGGATGGCTCAAACGTCACTGCAATGATATGTCAACGCTCATGGCCGCTTTGGTTAAGTACGCCAATTCAGATAATACCAAGGACCCGGATTCAGAGGAGGACAAACCGGGGAAAGGAAAGAAGAACGGCAACGCCAAGGGTCAGCAGCATAATCCGACAGGCCATGGGAACAGCGGTAAGCGCAAGGCCGACAGCAGCTTGGACTTTGTTGCTAACACCAATGCTCAGGAGAATGGCTAGTGCCGTAAGGGCAAGCAACCCTAGAGGGGTGGTGGTTCAGGCCCCTATTTGGAGCGCCTGTTAAATCAGCCCCGTCCAAAGCATGGATCAAAGGAGAAGCCAGCATCGCATCTTTGGAAGGACTGTTATATCATGCGGGATTTCAAGAATTCCAATATGTTCCAGTAAGATCACGGACCGCCCGGCGGTTCAGGAGGTGGTTTCCACGGGCCGGGTTACGGAGGTAGTGGTTCCGGATTAGGGTTTCAAGCCAACCAAACCGGACACATCAATCAAGGGCACCAAGGCAACCAGGGAGGCTACAACCATCAGGGGAATCAGCAGCAACAGCAGCAGTCGGGTTACTAGAGCAATCCCAAGCAGCTAAATAGCGGGCAATATCATGTGTTCACTACTAGTTTGTGTAAATGTGATCATAAGCTTCACAAGAGGGCGGTAAATTCTGTTGAACCAGTAGTGCCTCAATATTTGCGCTGGTCTGAGCAACCCATTTTGTGGAGTAGAGTGGATCACCCACCGCGTGTTGACAATCCGGGTCACTTGTCCCTGGTGGTAGCCCCTCAAGTTGGGGGATACAAGTTTACTAAGGTGCTCATGGATGGGGGAAGTAGTATCAATATTCTATATTATGATACATTCCGCCGTATGGGGTTGACAGATAAGAATCTTAAACTGTCAAATACGGTTTTTCATGGTGTGGTGCCTGGTAAGTCTGCATATCCTGTTGGCAAGATAGCCTTAAAGGTGGCTTTTGGAGATGATTATGATTCAAGGTCAGAAACATTGATGTTTGAGGTGGTAAAAATCAAAAGTCCGTACCACGCTTTGTTTGGGCGGTCGGCTTATGCTAAATTCATGGCGAGGCCATGTTATGTTTATCTACAGCTTAAAATGCTAGGTCATAAGGGGACTATCACAGTACATGGAAGCAGAAAGATCGCTTTGGAGTGTGAGGAAGGTGATGCGGCTTATGCTGAGTCGGTTTGTGCCATGGAAGAGTTGAAATTCTATAAGGAGCAAGTTGATCCGGCAGATATGACCTCTTTGAAAAAGCCGACTACGGAACATGATCCGGCGTTGAAGTTCAAATCGGCTACAGATACTAAGATGGTTGACTTTGTTCCTGGCGATTCATCCAAACAGTTCAGCATCAGCGCTAACTTGGATCCTAAATAGGAAAGCGCTCTCATCGAGTTCATCCATGAGAATCGGGACATCTTTGCATGGAAACCTTCTGACATGCCAGGTGTACCGAGGGAACTCGCTGAGCACACACTCAACATTCATCCTAAGTTTAAACAGGTCCGGCAGTTTCTCCGCTGTTTCAACGAAGAAAGGCGTAAGGCTATCGGTGAAGAGGTCGCTCAGTTGTTGGCCGCAGGGTTTATCGTAGAGGTCTTTCATCCGGAGTGGTTGGCTAATCCGGTGTTGGTTCTTAAGAAAAACGACACTTGGCGTATGTGTGTAGATTACACAGATTTAAACAAGGCCTGCCCTGCAGACCCCTTTGCTCTCCCTCGCATTGATCAGATAATTGATGCTATGGCAGGTTGTGACCGCTTGTGTTTTCTGGATGCTTATTCTGGTTATCATTAGATGAAAATGGCGGTTAAGGACCAGGAGAAGACAGCTTTCATAACTCCCTTTGGAGCCTTCTGCTATCTCCCCATGCCCTTTGGACTCAAGAGTGCCCAGGCAACTTATCATCATTGTGTTCAGAATTGCCTTCATAAGCAAATTGGGCGTAATGTTCATGCATATGTGGATGATATTGTGATAAAATCCAGAAAGGAGGAAACATTGATAGATGATTTGAGAGAAACCTTTGACAACCTCCAGGTTTACAAGATGATGCTCAATCTGGAGAAGTGTGTCTTTGGTGTCCCGGCAGGCAAGCTCTTGGGTTTTCTGGTGTCAAACAGAGGCATTGAGGCTAATCCAGAAAAAAAAATCAGCGATAACATCTTTGGCTAAACCGGCGTGTATCAATGACGTTCAACGTTTGGCCCGCCGGATTACAGCCTTAAGCCGATTTATCAGTCGCCTTGGAGAGAAGGCCATCCCTTTATATCAGATGCTCAAGAAAACAGATAACTTTGTCTAGAGCGAGGAAGCTGATAAAGCGTTCTAGGATCTGAAGAGGCAACTAGCTGAACCGCCCGTGCTTGAAGCACCGATCGATAAGGAGCCGTTATTGCTATATTTGGCTACTAATGCCCGAGCTGTTAGCGTGGCTATCGTAGTGGAGCGCAAGGAGGTTGGCAAGGAATATCCGGTTCAACGGCCGGTCTATTATACCAGTGAGGTACTCATTGAGTCAAAACAGAGATACCCACATTGGCAGAAGCTGGTGTATTGAGTGTTTATGGCAAGCCGGAAACTCAAACACTATTTTCAGGGCCATCCCATCACAGTGGTCAGTTCAGCCCCTCTGGGAGATATAATTCAAAACAGAGAAGCAACTGGCCGGATTGCCAAGTGGGCCATTGAGCTCGGGCCTGATGGGATCAAATATATACCCCACACAACAATCAAATCCCAGGCACTCGTGGACTTCATCAATGATTGGACAGAGTTACAGGCACCCGAGGAGAAACTAGATAATACATATTGGACTATTCATTTTTATAGGTCCAGACAGTTGTATGGCTTGGGGGCTGGAGTCATACTAACTTCCCCACGAGATGACAAGTTTTGTTATGTCCTTCGTTTAATGTTCCCTTGTACTAACAATGCAACTGAATATGAGGCTTTGCTCCACGGTCTTCGGATGGCTAAGGAGATGAATTTTAGCCGGGTTAAGTGCTTCAGCGATTCAGATCTAGTGGCTCAACAGGTGTCTGGCCCTTGGGATTCTAAGGACCCACTCATGGCTGCATATCAGCGAGAGGTGGATACAGTGGCTGGTCACTTTAAGGGTTATCAGGTGGACCATATAGACCGGTGGAAGAATGAAGCGGCGGACGCTTTAAGTCGTCTTGGTTCCTAGTGTAAACCGGTACCGCCAAATGTCTTTCTTGACGTCTTGCACAATCCGTCAGTCAAGGTACCAACCGAAGAAGATTTGGCTATTCTTGATCCGGAGGCTCAATTGGTGGCGGCTTTGCATGCCATACCAGATTGGACAATCCCATATCTGGCTTACATGAACCGGGGCGAGTTACCCGACGATGAAACGTTGGCTCGACAGATAATCCGGCGTTCCAAGTCCATGACCATACTCAACAGGGAGTTACATCGCTATAGCATTTCAGGAGCAATTCAGCGTTGTGTTTCTCCTCAAGAGGGTTATGAGATTTTGCAAGAAATCCATGAAGGGGATTGCGGTCACCATGCCGGTTCAAAGTCTTTGGTTGCTAAAGCTTTTCGCCACGTTTTTTACTGGTTGACAGCGCATGCTAATGTGGAGGATTTAGTCAAGAGATGTGACGGGTGTCAAAAATTCTCCCGCCGTGCGCACATTCTAGCTCAAGAGTTGAGGATGATTCCAATAACTTGGCCGTTTGCGACTTGGGGGCTTGATATGGTTGGACCCTTCAAGTGATCCAAGGACAAAAAGACCCACCTGTTAGTAGCAGTTGATAAATTCACCAAATGGGTGGAAGCAGAGCCAATCAGCAAGTGTGATGCAGCCACGGCGGTTCAATTCATCAAAAAGGTAACATTCCGGTTTGGTTTTCCACACAGCATTATAACTAATAATGGTACTAACCTGTCAAAAGGGGAGATGGAAGAATTTTGCCAACGTGAGCACATCCGGCTCGATCTAGCATCGGTGGCTCACCCCCAGTCTAATGGTCAAGCAGAGAGGGCAACTCAAGAAATTGTACGAGGTATCAAACCCAGGCTTATGGTTCCTTTAAAGCGGACACCAGGTTGTTGGGTTGAGGAGCTACCTTCTGTGTTATGGAGCATCAACACCACACCCAATAGGTCTATGGGTTATACACCTTTCTTCATGGTTTATGGAGCGGAGGCAGTTCTTCCTAGTGACATCCGTCACGACTCACCCCGTGTGACAGCCTATGTTGAAGCTGATAATGAGAAGGCACGTCAAGATTCTCTGGACCTGTTGGATGAAGAACGTGATCTTACAGCAGAACAATCGGCTATTTATCAACAAGATCTCCGACGTTATCACAGCCGCCGGGTTAAAACCAGAACCTTTCAAGAAGGCGATTTGGTGCTCCGGCTCATCCAGGATCAGACTGATATGCACAAGTTATCCCCACCTTGGGAAGGACCCTTTCTGGTCAGCAAAAATCTGCACAACGGGTCTTACTACATCATTGATGTTCGAGAGCACAAAGACTCGCATCAATCGGAGGAGGAGACCAAGCGGCCATGGAACATAGCTCTTCTTCGGCCTTACTATACATGAAGCCATAGGCTCTTCATATGTACATATTTATGATAGCGTATAGATCATATAATAAACCGGATCCTCCATTACAAGCGGGGTATCTGTTCTTTTTACATCCTGTGAGTGCTTATAAGAGTTTACTCACAAAGCAGAGTTTTTTATTAATCCGGTCTTAGCAGTTGCACGGATATAAAGAAAATCACTAGGGGGCTTCGTCATATTTGAACTACAGCTACACCTCTTGATCGGTTTTGAAACCATGAAGGGATATCACTAGGGGGATTGGTTGTTATCACACCATAGCTACACCTCTTGATAGGCATTTAAGCCACAAAAGAAAAATATGTGGAGCCAAAGAGAGTGTTGCACAAAGCACAGACTCAAACATGGGCACACACTGAGCACAGCTCACAAAGTTACTTGGGGGCTCTTTTTTGCAAGGCAACAAAGAGTTTGAAAGGACCCTTGTAATAGGCTATCAAGCCACGGCTTGGAAGCCTGGTGTATTCACCTAAAAACCCAGGTTAACCTGCCTTCATCAAGTAAGCCACTCCTGTCAAAGTAATCCTGGTATGACCCACCGAACGTTTGACATGTCAATCTTTTATAGACCCTAAACTTGTCAAAGTTAAAACCATGATTGGTTAATTGGAGGCCAATCTTAAAAGGCTTTGTTAAATGGTTTAACTCAGAGGCCTGGCAGCCCATGAAAAGCCTCGATTTGGAGCCTGGCAGCTCGTAAAAAGCCTTGCATATTTTCCTTTTTGAGTTTTATTTGTTGAAGTTCATAAGTATCTTTTGATAACCCGACATCCTTGACCCGGCTTGCTTTTCAAATACAAGCTGTCGGCACATGATCAGTTATAAACTGGTGTTTATTGACCCGGTCTGGTTTGACTAAATCACCAGTGTTATAAAGAAAACCCGGTAGTTATCCTGGTCCGGTTTACTATATAGACTGGCATTGTAAGGACGGGGTTATCAATGTTCCGGATTGGTATTAACACCTTTTCCGTATACACCGTTGGTCAACCAATGAGGTATGTTATACATATTGCTTTTTATACAAACACTTCGATTATTCATCTACGTATTGTATACTTCTTGGACATCATGACCCGTCTAGCGGTAAGCCGCTAGATACTTTTAAGTTGTTGTACCCAGGAACACAATTCATCATGGGTTATGCATAAATATATCCCAAAAGGTGGCACAAGTTATCACGAGGTATTACAAAACATGCTCGATGGCATGGCAAATAACGGAGTTTTGGCTATCCTATTACAAGAAGCTTCAAAGCGGCTCCAATGGCATAATTGTTTTTCATAATATTGGCACACAGTGGCCAGTAAACCAGCGACCAGTTTAGGACGCTTCGTCTGGACGGTTTGATGGTTGAGGGTCAGTTGGTGTGGGCACTTCTTCATCCCTCTCGAGACAATGGAAATCAACCGTCGACCAATCGATTCCAGTTAAAGCTTGAAATACTGCTTCTTCATGGATAAGATTGGAGGGATTAATATTAGGAGCATAAGTGTGCTTACGAATCAGAGGCACAAGTTCTTGAACTTCATGGATGTCGGTCGGCTGTCTTTTCCCTTCAGCGTCATAAACCGGTTGAAAATGGGACAAGTCTGTATCATCGGCTAGCTTGTTGGCTACTAGTCGCATCTGTTTGGTCAGCCGCCGGAGGTCATCATTGTCGAAGTTTGAACCGTCTTCCTTCACACCTTGGTATCCTTTAATGATATCCTCCGCTTCAAGGTCTGGAATCTAGGCTTTGGCTCGAATAAGTGCGGTTAAAGCTCCTGCTCTGGCAGCTGCCTTCTTCAATTCGGCAATACGGGCTGGTAACATGGCCAGTTTCTCAAGTGTTTCTTTAATCAAAGTTGGGGCCGGTTTGTTGTAAGCTGCCGTGTAAACAGCCCGGTGAGACCCAGAGTACAACTGTTCAACCAAAGTATACGCCGCTTTGAGCTTCATCCGCATGTCTGTACCAAGATGAGCATTCCGAGTACCTACCAAAGATTTATATCCACATTCTGGTCAGTGATAAGGTTCATTCATTTACGCAAAACACATAAACAGATACTTACCAAAGATAGCAGAAGTCATAGCATTGATTTGCCGTTTCAAGCCAGCAAGTTCATCTACCATTGGTTTCAGGGCTGCCTCGGCGTCTTTGGCTCTTTTGGTTAAACTAGATTTTTCAGTTTCCCAGTTAGCACAATCTTTGTTGAAAGATTCCTTCAGCTTTTCCATTACGGCCAGGGCTTGGGTCAGCTCCTCTTTGGCTTTTGCAGCCTCTGCTTGTTGTGACTTCACATTCTCTTGCAAGTCAGAATTCCGGGCATCTTTGCTTCTCAGTTCAGCCTGCAACATTGAAGGTATATTAAACAACAGGTTATATATGTTCTAAGTACAAAGAGGATAACAAGTTATGCACTTCATACTTGGGGGTTAATGCATGTTCGCTCTAAAGAGTTGCATTCATATAAGTATCCAGAACAATGCAAGCATTATCCTGGACACTTGGGGGCTAATGTGCGTCTATTCTAAAGTGGATGCATGGATTAAAACCCGGATTAATTTTCCATGTTAAACCGGCCTTTGGGGCTACGCTACAAAAGGTTATCTAATTGTTCAAAGATGAGTCTTGGTTTTTATTAGAGACCTGACATTTCGAGGATCAATGATGAGAAACTTAAAGTGTTACAAAGACCCGGTTTATGATTAACATCATAAAATGGCCCTTGGGGGCTACTTGGGCTACTGTCTCAGCTATGAATCAATAAACAAAGGGAGATGAACTTACCTCATATCGCTCTTTCATCAAGTTCACCAAACCGGTTTCATAGTCCCGGTTTGAGTGCAGACGGTTCAAGAAGCCAGAGTGAAGCTCTTCAGTGTTGAGATGAGCATAACTTGATAAATCGCTTCTCCATTTGCCTTTTTCCCTAACAGCTTGCTCTTCTTTGGCACTATATTGAGCCAAGATGATGGGATGGCCAGGAGAGCTGTGGCCCATCCCAGTAATAATAACATCATCTCCTTGGCCTTCAGTGTGTTTGGCTGGTGACAATGGAGTTTCAGTATTTCTCACCGGACTAGCCCGGTTTGGTTCTGCCGGTTCAGTATTAGGCGCGGCAGGTTCAGCGTCTGCTGGTTCATTGGTGTTTTGGCCTTGAAGGGGCGGTTCATCAGAAGCAGCTTCAGGATGAGGGCCCTCCGGTTCATAAGTTTGTTCCGGTTAACCTCTGGTTTCTTCTTCAAAAGTGGCCGGGTCTTTGGGCGGATTGGTGACCCGAGGTTTCTTGTTGGGTCTGGCTTTGGCCCTGCAAACAAAATATAAAAGGATTAACACATTATTCAAGTTCTGTGACGCATTGAAGCAAAAGGTTTTCAGCTTACCCAGCCACAGTTTTCAGAGGAGGGAGCTGAGTTGCTGTCGACTCGCCAGATGACGAGGGAGGTGTCACCTGATAATTTGAATCGGACGGATTAAGAGGTTGTCTGAAATAAGCTACCTTGGGGTAAGAATGGTCAGGAGTAGGAGAGACCTCAGACCGGCACTTCCGAACCGGGGAGTCAGGTAAACCGGCTGAAGTGACCTATTGGCCACTATGCCGGGTTGTCCGGCGAGCTTCATGCTGCTGAGTCTTCAAAATAAATGTTGGATCCAAGTGAGCAAGAGGATGAGAAAAGCTTACTTTCCGGACTGCTTGGCGGATTTTTTGTGTTGGCATAGAGTCTGAACCGGAGGAAAGGGTAATTACCTCTACATCATCAGCTTGACTGCCTTCTGCGTCCTCCTGAGGAAGATCATTGTTAATGAGATGCATGAAAAGAGAGCCAAGTGAGTCAAGTTCTACCTCAACTTCCGGGTCATCAGTGTCATCATCAAGCTCCATGTTGATCCGGTCAGCCGTTTTCCGTTTTGACGTCCGTTTGACGTCTTTGTTTTGGGGCGAGATGGTTTGACCGCTTTATCCCCAGTTGGCTTTACCGCTTTTTCTATGGTTTTCCATTTCTAGAAGGGGTCATCACCCTATACATACATACATAGAAGAAGGATTACAGGTTGTACAAGGTAAAAATATTAAAGATGAAAAGGAAGTATAATGCTTACAGCAGGCGGTTTGTTCTTGGTATAGAAGGGATTCAAACCGGTTTGACTACAGACCGGTTCCGATTCATTCAAAATCTTCTTTACGCCTTCAGTGACTTCTTCATCAGATAGTTGAAGGTTGCAATGGAATTGAGGGTCGTCAACCTCACCGGTATACTCAGACATTAAACAGGGATGCCAGCTTAGAGGCAAGATGCTCCAAGATATCCAACAGTGCACGAAATCCACACATGTTAAACCGTTGGCCATAAAGGCCCGGAGTTTGGCGAGTTGAGGGGCATATTTCGCCCTTTCTGCGGAGCTTAAGCATTGCGGCATCGGATGGGCGTTGGAAAGCCGGTGATCACGAAAGCCTGGGAGGGGATTTTCATCTTCAGGCGAAGTGTCTCTGCAATAAAACCAAGTCTGGTTCCATTCCTTTGGGTGGCTGTGCAGTTTGGCATGAGGAAATTCAACTTCTTTCCGCTTTTGAATTGAGACACCACCGAGTTCAGTGTTGGGGCCATTTACAAATTCTGTGCGCAGGTTTAAGTGAAAGAAGTCCTGGAACAGCTCTGCAGTTGGTTCTTCCTGTAAGTACACTTCACAGAAGACCTGGAAGTTACATAGATTGGATACTAAGTTGGGCCCAATGTCTTGGGGATGGAGTTGGAAATTGGTAAGCACATCCCGGTAAAACTTTAACCCTGGCGGTTTGAAGCCACGGATTATGTGGTCAACAAAGACCACCACCTCACCCTGCCTTGGGGTCGGAGGATTTTCTGTTCCTGGAACTCGCCATTTAATTTCAGTTTTCTTAGGAAAGGAGCCGATGCTGACCATATCATTTAACTGAATCTCGGTGACCCGGGAACGAGCCCAGTTGCAAGCGGTGAATTGTTTGGCCATTGCGAAACAAACAAGCTAAAAATGAAAGGCCGGTTTATAAATCACTCATGATGATAGACAAGATACAATGGAGTAAGAGATATACTGATATGCGAAATGGCATAAACCGGAGACCAATGCAATAAGGGATAAAAGGTAATAACAGGATAGGGGTACTCAGACACTGTTAAATCGGAGTATAACTATGAAGGTAAAAGGCTCCTCCGGTTTATCAGAGGGCTAATGGTATAGATTGCTTATACAAAGTTAAACTGCCTATGTTGGTGTGAGGAGAAACAGATTTCACAGAGATATATGAAAATTTCGGATCTAAGGTAAGACAGAAAAGAAAAAATATTTTGACCTAAAAAGGGTAAGATCCAAAACAGTTTATGAAGGACTAGATCAGTTTTTTGCGCATAAGGGTTTGTGGTGGTAACAGAAGATTAGCCACGGCAAGGGATACGTCAAGTGCGAAGTGTTCATCTATAGTCCAAGGAAGAACAGCACTAAAAGCTCCGATGAACTTCAAGAACCGCGAAGAGAAAGGAAACCCTAATGGATCTAGAAAGGAAGGGTGAAAGGACTTACTGCGGCCGCGGAAGCAGCGGAGGTGTGCTGCGGAACTCTGGTACGAGTAGGTCGATGCAGCGGACGGTGAAGCAGAGGCGAGGCTTGACGATGACGGTGGCGCTCAAGTGCAGAGATGTTGCGAGGAAGAAGAAGGGATGAAAGGGTATCAGAAAGAAAAGAAAGGGGTCCTCTGCCCCTATTTATAAGGTGAAGCAATAAAACGGCAAGTGCGGGAATCGAGGAGCTCGAAAATGGATAAATTAATAAAGGTGTCACCTCAGTGACTGAATACACATTAATGAAGGTAATCTTTAGCCTCAACAGATAGATGACGTCAGGGCGTTTTATCATAATCATGAAGTATGACATCATGGCGGTTTACAAGATCAAGGTGAAGATATGAGAGAGGAATTTTTCTAAGTGTTGAAGATTGACATGAACAAGTTCAACCCAATCTGGGGCCTAATGTTGGGGATATTACTACTGGATGTAAACCGGCCAGGAGTAGCCGGGTTAACTCCTTGAAGATTAGAAGCCCATGAAGATGCAAGAATGATGGAGCTTTATGAAGGCCCAAGGCCCAAAGGTGGGTTAAAGCCTGTAGATGTAAACCGACCTGGTCATGTAACTTGTGTTGTAAGATAGGAAGGATAGAGACCAAACCGGACACGTTTATGATCCGGCTTCGGGACTCTTTAACCCGGCAGGCGTCAACCTATGTATATAAAGGGACGACCCGGTAGCGGTTTAGGGACAAACAACAACTCGAGAGCCAGAAAAGGCGGATTCGCTCCCTGTCCTTCAAAACCCTAGCAATACCAATCACAACTAGACATAGGCTTTTACCTTCCTTGAAGGGGACGAACTAGTATAAAACTCCTCGTGTCTCCTTGTCTGGTTTAACCCCTTTAAGCTAACCCATAGCAATGGCTCCACGACTAAGTACTTTCACAAGGACATCTGCCGTGACAAACCCACGACACCCTGGTACTTCTGCGCTCGTCCGAATACGGGGCACGTACGTACATGACCGGGAAACGACCCTTGATTAATGGGGAGGAATCCCAAAGATTCCGATTAGTCATCGAGTGGTCGACCAGTCTCTCTCTATATCATGACAGTCAGTTTTCAGCTTTCCCTACTGAGGTGCTCATCCGGATGAACCAGGGCACAATCGTAGTAGTTCTCCCAGTGCTACCTTAGCCGATATAACGGAACGTAAGGTACCATAACGTGGGAGCCGGGCAAACCCAACATTTGACCAAACACATGATTCGGAGCTTATGCATATAGGGCCAAACTCGCGACGCCAAACACTCCCTAAGGTGTTTGGTCTTTATAACATATACCGGGCTAAACAATGCCCTTTATAAGAAACCCCATGTGTCTAGGTACGTGCAAAATCCTGGCGTGGCCACATGCCAATAACACCGGCATCCTTCTCGGTTGTGTGGAGTATCCGAAGGATGTGAGCAACAAGAGATAGTAAAAAAGATTTACGCAGGGCCTTAATCTAAAGAAACCTTTGGGCAGGTCCCTGCTGCACGTCTGCGCCTGTGTCTCCATTGTGCCGTGTCCTGGGCGGGTGTAGCACGATTGTCACCTGCAAAAGGAAAGAACTTAGGTGAAAGTTGTCGTGCCAAAAAGAAGAATGAATTGTCAAAATTCCAGAGAGGCCTAGTTGAGCCGGGCTGGCCCTGATTACACGCGGGAAGCCCCTGGTATCGTTTTATGAGGGTTCGAAAACCAATCTCATGCATGTATCATGAACGCCGAACTCGTCTAACCATGTCCGTAGTCTTGACGACCTGCCATTTTTCTGGTTGGTGAGGCCGTCTAGTGTGCGGCTGTTAGAGCCGCCGCGTCCTCTTCCGTGCGTAAAGAACGGTTGGTGTTTCCGCTAACTGTAATGACGCCTCGTGGACCAGGCATCTTGAGCTGGAGAAACCATAATGCGGTATTGCGTTAAAACGAGCGAAAGCCGCCCTTCCGAGTAGTGCTTGAAAATCACTTTGGAATGGAGCGATGTGAAAAGTTAACGTTTCACTTAGGAAGTTATTGGGAGAACCGAATACCACCTCCAGTAGTAGAGAGCCCGTGCAGTGGGCCTCTTGGCCTGGTATTACTCCCTTGAAGGTAGTATTACTGTGGCTTATTTGTGTCGGGTCTATCCCCATTTTGCGGACTGTGTCCTGATATATCAGATTTAGATCACTACTGCCATCCATGAGGACCCTTGTGAAATGGTACCCATTTATTATTAGGTCTAACACCAAGGCCATCAGTCCTTCACGCCAGATATGCGTATGGTGATCTCTACGATCAAAAGTGAATTGGTAGGCCAACCAGGGGTTGGACCTAGGGGTGACGGGCTCTATGGCGCGTGTGCATCGGAGAGCGTGATTGCTTCTCCTCTTTGTCACATGGATCACGTTTACTGTTTTAACCTTTGGTGGGAACTTTTTCTATCCTCCGGCGCTTTGCTGGCGAGGTTCATCCTCGTCTTCGCTTGGTGTCTCTTCCCCTTTGTGTTCAGCGTTTAGCTTACCGGCCTGCTTGAAGACCCAACATTCTCTGTGGGTATGATTTGCAGGTTTGTCTGGGGTGCCGTGAATCTGACAGAGTTTGTCAAGAATTTTGTTTAGGCCAGATTGTCCTTCTCTGCTGCCTTTGAAAGGCTTTTTCCGCTGACCTGGTCAGGAGCCCCTGAATCCGGCATTTACTGCCGTATTATCTGGGCTACCTTCTTTACTTCGACGCTTGTTTCTGTTGTGTCATGGTTTACCATTGCCATCCCTTACTTCAGATGTGCTTGGGTCGCTGGTGCTGCTATGGGCCAAGCAGTTGTCCTCGTCCGCACAAAAGCGGGTCATGAGGCTTGTTAGGGCTGCCATTGTTCTCGGTTTTTCTTGACCGAGGTGTCTGGCGAGACATTCGTCTCAGACGCTGTGTTTAAAAGTTGCTAAGGCTTCGGGGTCCGAACAGTCGACTATTTGGTTCTTCTTGGTGAGGAACCTGTTCCAAAGCTTTCGGGCGGACTCTTTGGAGTGTTGGATTATATGACTTAAATCGTCTGCATCCGGAGGTCGGACATAAGTCCCTTGAAAATTGGCCCGGAAAGCGTCCTCGAGCTCCTCCCAACTTCCAATTGAGTTTTTGGGGAGGCTTTTCAGCCAGTGTCTAGCTGGCCCTTTAAGCTTGAGGGGCAAGTATTTAATGGCATCGAGATCGTCTCCGCGAGCCATATGAATATGGAGGATGAAGTCCTCTATCCAGACTCCTGGGTCTGTGGTTCCGTCGCACGCCTCTATGTTCACCGGTTTGAATCCCTCTGGGAATTCGTGATCCAGCACCTCATCAGTGAAACATAATGGGTGCGCGGCACCCCTATATTGGGATGCGCCATAGTGTTCGGACGGTTGTAGTATTTGGTGTTGGTTGTGTACCGTAGCGCGCTTCCTAGGTCCATAGATAGATCTGGTCGCGCCAGATTTTTGACGCAAGTTCTCACGTAGAACGTGTGTTGACTTATGCGTGACTTTGTTAGCTGCTCTATCGCGTTCACAGGGTGGTGCATCCGGCCGGTTGGTCGTATCACTTTTCGGCTGTATGGGCTCTAAGGCCTCATCGTCGAATTCTGGTAATAGCTTGTGCTTTGGATAGCTATTTGGATGGTAACTTCCACCATACTTTGTTACATTGTTCCACTTGTTGTTGAGCGTATCTTGTGCGACCTTGAGCCTTTGCTTCTATTTCTTCAGGCATCTTGTTGTGGCAGTAAGCCTTCTGCGGAGGTTCTCTTGCTCCAAGTGTGTTTCCGGGATGATGGCTGCATCTTCGTCCGGACTGTTTTCTTCCCTAGACGGGGTTGATGAGGCTTATGTTTGGCGTCATCGTGTTCGGACGTCAGATCCGTACTATGTTTGCAGTTTGCATCTTGATCATTTTCTGCCACCGAGGTGGTGCAGTTGTCGTCTCTTCCAGAGTCGCTTGGACTATTATTGTCGCTGTTTTTGCTATGGCGGGACTTAGAGCAGCGTCGCTGACGTCGGTGCTTGGGTTGCTTCTTGGAGGGGTCATCCTCCGGTTTCTCATCGCCATTGGCTTTGTTGGGGGTGTCCACCATGTATACGTTATGTGATGGAGTAGCGGTCCAGCGCCCTGTGGGCGGTGGTTCCGGTTCGTCTCCTGCATCATCGTCCATATCGTTGATGTCTTCGGAGTCGAAGTCGAGCATGTCGATTAAGTCGTCGACAGTGGCTACTAAGTGGGTGGTGGGTGGTCAGCGAATTTCTTCGTCGTCCGCATCCCATTCTAGCCGGACATAGTTCGGCCAAGGTTCTCCGGACAAGGAGAGAGACTCGGCAACACGGCTCTCGTAGGGGGTGAAGTCAGTATCCGGCTCTATCGCCACTTAGAGTGCGGCCTCCATGGTGGGGTCCATCACTCCTCTCTCGGACGATGCGACTTGCTCCGAATTAAAGGCCGGAGTAGATGCGGATGCGATCTCATGAACACTGTCCGACGGTAGAGTTATGTCTTGCTCGTCGTGACTGCGCGGCGCGTCCGGCATGGGATCGAATCCGTCGAAGATCAAGTCTCCGCGGATATCAGATGTGTAATTCAAGTTTCCAACTCTGACCTGATGGCCAGGGGCGTAGCTCTCAATATGCACCAAATGGCCAAGCGAATTGGCCCGCGGTGCAAAGCCGCCGAATACAAAGATCTGTCCGGGGAGGAAAACCTCACCCTGGACCTCATCGCTAGCGATGATCGAAGGAGCCATCGAGCCTTATGGTGACGACACAGTGGAACTCTCAATGAAAGCACCAATGTCAGTGTCAAAACCAGCAGATCTCAGGTAGGGGGTCCCGAACTATGCGTCTAAGGCGGGTGGTAATAGGAGGCAGGGGACACGATGTTTACCCAGGTTTTGGCCCTCTTGATGGAGGTAAAACCCTACATCCTGCTTGATTGTTCTTGATGATATCAGTATTATAAGAGTTGATCTACCACGAGATCGGAGAGGCTAAACCCTAGAAGCTAGCCTATGGTATGATATATGTTGTCCTATGGACTAAAACCCTCCAGTTTATATAGACACCAGAGGGGGCTAGGGTTAAACAAGGTCGGTTACAAAGGAGGAGATATACATATCCGAATTGCCTAGCTTGCCTTCCACGCCAAGTAGAGTCCCGTGCGGACACGGGACGAAGTCTTCAATCTAGTATCTTCATAGTCCAACAGTCCAGCCAAAGGATATAGTCCGGCTGTCCGGAGACCCCCTAATCTAGGACTCCCTCAATATCTCCCCCAAATAATGCTTCTCCTATTACTGTTGTTCCTCATGAAAATATAATTGTGGAAGATGATGCACTTGATGATGATCTCGTTATGCCTATTGCTTGTTGTGTGATTATGATTGGGAAGATAATGATACTTCTTATGATCTTGAAAATCTTATTGGCACTTGCTTAAAAGAATATGATAATTGCTATACTATTGGTGCTATCCATACTATTGATGATGAAAGTGATTATGCTTATGATATGAAAAGGCCCAAGCTTGGGGATGCTATGTTTGATGAAGATGATGTTTTTGAGAATATATTTGCTTCAATTAATGTTAGTCCCAAGCTTGGGGAAGCTATGTTTAATAAAGATGATATTTGTAGTCTCCCAAGTTTTGATATGCAAATTTGTTATAATGATAGCATGCCTCCTACTTATGATGATTATATTGATGAAAGTGGGTTTGGAAGAGTGTCAACTTTAGGAAGTAGTAATCCCACTATTTTGGAGGATGTTGAATCTCATTGTGATAATTATGAAAGTGGATTTGGAGAGGTCATGACTTTATTTAGTAATAATTCCACTATTTTGGAAGAGGTTTCAATCGATTATGATGAGAACAAAGTTGCTACTTATGATAATTATTGTGATCATAAATATGCTATAAAAAGTAATGATGATTATATTTATAAAACTTGTCATGATTATGATTACCCTTTTTCTGAACATTACTCTTTTAATGTGGAAAAAATTTATAGTATTTGAGTCTCTTATGATACTCCCAATATTCCGCTTGAGAAGAATTTTGCTTGTGTGGAGAGTAATAAAATTTCTATCCTTGTAGATCATGAAAAGAATGCTTTAGGTGCTGGTTATATTGTTGAATTCATTCATGATGCTATTGAAAATTATTATGATGGAGGAACATATGCTTATGGGAATTGCAATAATATGAAGTTTCCTCTCTATGTGCTTAAAATCTTAAAGTTATGCTTGTTTTACCTTCCTATGCAAGTTGGTTCTTGTTCCCATAAGTTGTTTTCTCACAAAATCCCTATGCATAGGAAGTGTGTTAGGCTTAAATGTGCTAGTCATATTCTTCATGATGCCCTCTTTATGTTACAATTCTTATCTTTTATGTGAGCATCATTGAAATCGTCATGCCTAGCTAGGGGCGTTAAACGATAGCGCTTGTTGGGAGGCAACCCAACTTTATTTTTGTTCCTTGCTTTTTGTTCCTGTTTAGTAATAAATAATTTATCTAGAATATGTTATGGTTGTGTTTTTTTGTGTTTAATTAGTGTTTGTGCCAAGTAGAACCTTCGGGAAGACTTGGGGAAAGTCTTTGCGATCATGCTGTAAAAAACAGAAACGTTAGCGCTCACGAGAAATGCTGCCACTTTTTATTGGAGAGTTGTATTGAGTTAATTATTTTTGAAGATGATTAATAGACAAATTACTCAGGTCCACCAATTTATTTGAGAATTTTATGAGTTCCAGAAGTATACGTTTGATATAGATTACTACAGACTGTTCTGTTTTTGACAGATTCTATTTTTCATTTGTTGTTTGCTTATTTTGATGAATCTATGGCTAGTAAAAGAGTTTATAAACCATAGAGAAGTTGTAATACAGTAGGTTTAACACCAATATAAAGAAATAATGAGTTCATTACAGTACCTTGAAGTGGTGTTTTGTTTCTTTCGCTAATGGAGCTCATGAGTTTTCTGTTACGTTTTGTGTTGTGAAGTTTTCAAGTTTGGGGTGAAGATTCGATGGACTTTGGAATAAGGATTGGCAAGAGCTTAAGCTTGGGAATGCCAAAGGAACCCCAAGGTAATATTCAAGAACAACCAAAAGCCTAAGCATTGGGATGCCCCGGAAGTTATCCCCTCTTTCGTCTTCGTTCATCGGTAACTTTACTTGGAGCTATATTTTTATTCGCCACATGATATGTGTTTTGCTTGGAGCGTCATTTTATTTTGTTTTGTTTTGCTTGTTGTTTGAATAAAATACCAAGATCTGAAATTCTTAAATGTTAGAGAGTCTTCATATAGTTGCATAACTATTGGACTACTCATTGATCTTCACTTATATCTTTCGGAGTAGTTCGTTGTTGCTCTAGTGCTTCACTTACATCTTTTTAGAGCACAGGGGTGGTTTTATTTTATAGAAATATATGAACTCTCATGCATCACTTATATTATTTTGAGAGTCTTAAACAGCATGGTAATTTTCTTTGGTTATGAATTTAGTCCTAATATGATGGGTATCCAAGAGGGATATAATAAAAACTTTCTTATGAGTGTGTTGAATACTAAGAGAAGTTTGATGCTTGATGATTGTTTTGAGATATGGAGGTCATGATATTAAAGTCGTGCTATTTGAGTAGTTGTGAATTTGAGAAATACTTGTGTTGAAGTTTGCATGTCCCGTAGCATGCACGTATGGTAAACGTTATGTAACAAATTTGAAACATGAGGTGTTCTTTGATTGTCCTCCTTATGAGTGGCGGTCGGGGACGAGCGATGGTCTTTTCCTACCAATCTATCCCCCTAGGATCATGTGTGTAGTGCTTGGTTTTTGATGACTTGTATATTTTTGCAATAAGTACATGAGTTCTTTATGACTAATGTCGAGTCCATGGATTATACGCACTCTCACCCTTCCATCATTGCTAGCCTCTTCGGTACCATGCATTGCCCTTTCTCACATTGTGAGTTGGTGCAAACTTCGCTGGTGCATCCAAACCCCATGATATGATACGCTCTTTCACACATAAACCTCCTTATATATTCCTCAAAACAGCCACCATGCCTCCCTATTATGGCATTTCCATAGCCATTCCGAGATATATTGCCATGCAACTTTCCACCATTCTGTTTATCATGACATGTTCATCATTGTCATATTGCTTAGCATGATCATGTAGTTGACATAGTATTTGTGGCAAAGCCACCATTCATAATTCTTTCATACATGTCACTCTTGGTTCACTGCATATCCCGGTACAACGTCGGAGGCATTCATATAGAATCATATTTTGTTCTAGTATCGAGTTGTAATCATTGAGTTGTAAATAAATAGAAGTGTGATGATCATCATTTTCTAGAGCATTGTCCCAAGTGAGGAATAAAAAAATAGAGAGAGAGGCCATAAAAAAGGGAGAAGGCCCAAAAAAAGAAAAAAATGAGAGAAAAAGAGATAAGGGACAATGCTACTATCATTTGCCACACTTATGCTTCAAAGTAGCACCATAATCTTCATGATAGAGAGTCTCTTGTTTTGTCGCATTCATATACTAGTGGGAATCTTTCATTATAGAACTTGGCTTGTATATTCCAATGATGGACCTCCTCATTGAATACTATGAGAAGTTTGATACTTGATGATTGTTTTGAGATATGAGGATGGTAATATTAGAGTCATGCTAGTTGAGTAGTTGCAAATTTGAGAGATACTTGTGTTAAAGTTTGTGATTCCCGTAGCATGCACGTATGGTGAACCGTTATGTGGTGAAGTTGGAGCATGATTTATTTATTGATTGTCTTCCTTATGAGTGGCGGTCGGGGACGAGCGATGGTATTTTCCTACCAATCTATCCCCCTAGGAGCATGCGCGTAGTACTTTGTTTCGATAACTAATGGATTTTTGAAATAAGTATGTGAGTTCTTTATGACTAATGTTGAGTCCATGGATTATACGCACTCTCACCCTTCCACCATTGCTAGCCTCTCTAGTACTGCGCAACTTTCGCCGGTACCATAAACCCACCATATACCTTCCTCAAAACAGCCACCATACCTACCTATTATGGCATTTCCATAGCCATTCCGAGATATATCGCCATGCAACTTTCCACTATTCCGCTTATCATGACACGCTCCATCATTGTCATACTGCTTTGCATGATCATGTAGTTGACATCGTATTTGTGGCAAAGCCACCATTCACAATTCTTTCATACATGTCACTCATGAGTCATTGCACATCCCGGTACACCGCCGGAGGCATTCATATAGAGTCATATCTTGTTCTAAGTATCGAGTTGTAATTCTTGAGTTGTAAGTAAATAAAAGTGTGATGATCATCATTATTAGAGCATTGTCCCAGTGAGGAAAGGATGATGGAGACTATGATTCCCCCACAAGTCGGGATGAGACTCCGGACAAAAATAAAAAATAAAACAGGCCAAAGAAGCCCAAATAAAAAAAGGGAAGAGAAAAGAGGCCATAAAAAAGAGAGAAAGGCCCAAATAAAAAATGAGAGAAAAAGAGAGAAGGGACAATGCTACTATCCTTTTACCACACTTGTGCTTCAAAGTAGCACCACGATCTTCATGATAGAGAGTCTCTTGTTTTGTCGCATTCATATACTAGTGGGAACCTTTCATTATAGAACTTGGCTTGTATATTCCAACGATGGGCCTCCTCAAGTTTCCTAGGTCTTCGTGAGCAAGCAAGTTGGATGCACACCCACTTAGTTTATATTGTTGAGCTTTGATATATTTATAGATCTAGTGCATCCGTTGCATGGCAATCCCTACTCCTCGCATTAACATCAGTCGATGGGTGAGGGAGTCCTGGATTAGGGGGTGTCCAGATAGCCGGACTATCCCTTCGGCCGGACTCCTGGACTATGAAGATACAAGATTGAAGACTTCGTCCCGTGTCCGGAAGGGACTTTCCTTGGCGTGGAAGGCAAGCCTGGCGATACGGATATGTAGATCTCCTACCATAGTAACCGACTTTGTGTAACCCTAGCCCTCTCCGGTGTCTATATAAACCGGAGGGTTTTAGTCCGTAGGATGAACAACAATCATACCATAGGCTAGCTTCTAGGGTTTAGCCTCTCTGATCTCATGGTAGATCTACTCTTGTACTACCCATATCATCAATATCAATCAAGCAGGACGTAGGGTTTTACCGCCATCAAGAGGGCCCGAACCTGGGTAAAACATCATGTCCCCTGCCTCCTGTTACCATCCGGCCTAGACGCACAGTTCGGGATCTCCTACTCGAGATCCGCCGGTTTTGACACCGACATTGGTGCTTTCATTGAGAGTTCCTCTATGTCGTCGCCATCGGGAAGGATGCCTCATCCCGTCTTTAAAGATGGCACCGTTGCTAAGGGAGCTTTGTCTGTCGGCCAAACTCTTCGGCTAGGTGGTTTCCTTATGACCGCCTGTTCGGCTACTGCGCCGATGATGACCTGTCGGGTCATCGAAATCAATCTTCACGTCAGCTCAGAATTCGCCGAGCAACTAGATCCAATGGAGATCTCTTCCCTAAACGAGCCCTTGGATCACATCGCCGCCCTGGGAGTCGCTACGAATTACGACCAGATTGGGCCTAAACCCGATCTGAGAGAGATTAACTCTCCCCAGGTCACCCATCACGTTGCCGTGGTAGAGGGACAGTGCGGCGACCCTTCATCTATCTTAAGGACTAGCTATGTCCGGATTCCCGATCCCTCCAAGCCGGATACCCGCGAAGGGGAGGACATCACTCAAGACCTGAACTTAAAGTCAGGCAACGGGCTAGATTCACTGGACAGTATCCAAGAATCCAAACTTCCAAGTTCGGAAACTCCTTGGCCCCTGGGTCTCAGATTGGGTGAGGTTTCGGATTTGATTCCACCCACCCACCCGTACATAAGAGATCTATCCCAAATTAGGCAAGAGCCGGAAGAAACAGTACATCATTACTGGGCCAGATTCCTCCTAGTTATGAACACGATAAAGGACTGCCTTGAGGAAGACGCAATTTTATTCTTCTGCAATAATTGCACGGAAAAGGGAATCCTTAACGCCATAAGTTTCCATGATATTACATGCTTCACTGACTTGGCATCCATAGTACGAAAGTACTGTGCGATGGAAAGCGCCTAGAAAACCGAAATAAAATTTTGGGACAATCCGGCCTTGAATACAAACCCAGTCCGAAATAAAAGGGTGCATCATCGCCAGACACCCGGGTTCAATACCAAAAAGCAAAAGCCCTCTACAGGGCACGGAACCGTACTGGAAGGATGGCTTGATGGACCCTGTAAAATTCACAGTGCATAGGGCGCCACACCAACTCACAGCCTTAGAGCATGTTGGATACTTCGGCAGGTGGCAAAAATTGGCGAAGATCTTCTAATTCCAGAAACCACAGAAAGCCACCCCAGAGAAACCAGTACGGTATTAACAGTCTTCAAGACTTCCGCATCAAATAATATGCAAAAAAGAACACTCCGCGTCCTTGCCGAAGTCTACCAAGTAGCAACAATAAAGCCATGGAGTGACACGGCTATTACTTTTAATGCCAATGATGAACCTAAATTCTGAACAGCCCGAGCACCAGCCGCATT
This sequence comes from Triticum dicoccoides, assembly GCF_002162155.2. Lineage (NCBI taxonomy): Eukaryota > Viridiplantae > Streptophyta > Magnoliopsida > Poales > Poaceae > Triticum > Triticum dicoccoides. The sequence continues at coordinate 48,166,195 of NC_041380.1, read as the reverse complement.
GGTCCTCGGTCCAATAGTGGACGGTTTTCGTCTTCCCAAGGTACTCATGGATGGCGGCAGCGGATTGAACCTCATTTATGAGGAAACCCTTCAAAAAATGGAAATAGACTGGAACCGGATTGAGCGAAGTAGCACAACATTTAGAGGAATAATCCCTAGTCGGGAAGCGCGATGTATAGGAAAAATCACACAAGATGTGGTGTTCGGCACGCCGGATAATTACAGGTCCGAAGAGGTCACGTTCCAGGTGGCCCCGTTCAGTAGCGGATATCACGCTCTGCTAGGGCGGGAAGCGTTTACAGTCTTCCAAGCAATACCCCATTACTGGTACATGAAGCTCAAGATGCCCGGACCTAACGAAATCATCACTCTCGCTAGTGATCCGTACATAGCACTCCGCACCGAAAACAAGACAGCCGCACTGGCCCTCGAGGCGCTATTCGAAGCCCTAGCGGCTGAGGAACTGACTGCGCTGCGCTCCACGGTGAATAAGGACAATGTGATACTCGATAAAAGATCCAAGTCCACCTCCTTTAAACTAGCGGACGAAATAGTCAAATTCCAGGTCCATCCAGCGGACCCCAATAAAACAGCTTCCATCGGGGCACAGTTAAACCCTGATGTAGACACCGCACTGCGAGAGTTCCTACGAGAGAACTGGGACATTTTCGCCTGGCACCCTTCAGACATGCCAGGAATCCCACGCAGGCTGGCCGAACATAGTTTAAATATCCTAAAAGGATTCAAGCCAGTCAAACAGGCTCTTCGGCGTTTTCCGAACCTAAGAGACAGGCCATGGGAGAGGAACTAGCCAAGCTATTGGAGGCAGGATTCATCAAAGATATGAAACACTCAGACTGGATAGCAAACCTGGTGATGGTACCAAAGAAGAACAAATACTGGCGCCTGTGCGTTGATTTCAAAGACCTTAACAAGGCTTCCCCAAAGGATCCCTTCCCTCTCCCCCGCATCGATCAAATTATCGACGCAACCGCAGGACACGATTCATTGTGTTTCCTTGACGCATACTCCGGCTACCATCAAATAAAGATGGCGGAGTCAGACCAAGCTGCAACGGCATTCATCACACCATACGGACCATTCTGCTTCAACACAATGCCCTTCGGGCTCAAAAACGTCGGCACAACATATCAGCGCATGATTCAGACATGTCTGGCAAACCAGATCGGCAAAATAGTGGAGGCATACGTAGATGATGTGGTCGTTAAAACAAGACATGTCGAATCTCTAGTAGACGACTTGAGGTTAACATTCGATAACCTCCGAACATACAACATCAAGCTCAACCCGGAAAAATGCGTTTTCGGCATTCCAACTGGAAAGCTCTTGGGCTTCATTGTATGCAGTAGAGGAATTGAAGCAAATACAGCCAAGATCCGAGCTCTGTCACAATTGGATATCCCAAAGGACCTCAAACAAATACAAAAATTAACCGGATGTGTGGCGGCTCTAAGCCGCTTTATCTCCCGCTTGGGAGAAAAGGCCTTACCCCTTTACCACCTCCTTCGGCGCACCGAACACTTCGAGTGGACGGATGCAGCCATAGCCGGACTCGATGAAATAAAGGCCATCTTGGCAACAAACCAAGTCCTGGCCACACCAAACATTGGCGAACCAATGCTATTATACATTGCAGCAACCCATCAGGTCGTAAGCGCAGTGCTCGCCGTCGAACGAGAAACGGACGGACACAAATTCCCCCTTCAAAAGCCGGTCTACTATGTGTCCACTGTCCTTACTCCATGCAAGTCATGGTACCCGCATTATCAAAATATTGCGTACGCGGTATTTATGGCATCCCGGAAGCTGCGACACTAGTTTCAAGAGTGTTCAATAACAGTAGCCTCGGAAGTGCCACTTAACGATATTATAAACAATCGTGACGCGATGGGCCGGATTGCAAAATGGGCCATTGAGCTCCTCCCATTCGACATAACTTACAAGCAATAGCGTGCTATCAAGTCGCAAGTTTTGGCCGACTTCGTCGCAGAATGGACGGAGGCCGAACTCCCTAAAGAGTACGGCACATATTCAAACTGGGTCATGCACTTCGACGGCTCCAAAATGTTGGCCGGTCTAGGGGCTGGCGTCGTTTTGACGTCCCCCACAGGAGACACAGTTCAATACGTACTCCAGATAATGTACACGGACTCCAACAATGCAGCCGAATATGAGACCCTTTTACATGGTCTCCGGATGGCAGTATCCATGGGCATTCAACGCCTAGAGGTGCGCGGGGATCGAACCTCGCAATATCCCAAATAAATGGAGACTTTGATGCCAAGGATCCAAAAATGGTAGCTTATCGCAATGTCGTCCTAAAAATGTCAGCTCGGTTCGAAGGGCTCGAATTTCACCATATAGCCCAGGAAAATAATCAGGCGGCAGATGTCCTGGCACGCATCGGTGCAAAACGCGATGTAGTCCCCCCCAACATCTTCCTGGAAAGGCTGTTCAAGCCATCCGTAGTATGGGAAGGGGAACCCGGCAATAACAGCCTGGACCCAACCGCACTGCCCGACACTGAACACTCTGACCCAATTGGAGGCTCTGCCAATGAAATAACACCTTCAGCCCACGTAATAATGGCCATCATCGCCCCGTGGACAGAACCATTCCTCGCCTACCTTACTAGGAAGGAACTCCCCGAGGACCAAAATGAGGCACGCTGCATAGTGCGGCGATCTAAAGCCTATAAAGTCCATGAGGGAGAGCTTTACAAGAAAAGAACTACCGGAGTCCTTTAAAGGTGCATCTCCGAAGAGGAAGGGCGGAACCTCCTCGCTGAAATTCATGCCGGACTCGGCGGTCATCACGCTACAGCTCGGTCCCTTGTAAGCAAGGCCTTCTGTATAGGCTTTTATTGGCCAACTACCCGGGCAGACACCCAGGACTTAGTCCAACGATGCATCAGTTGCCAGCTTTTTGAAACCAAAGCCATATGCCACCCACCGCCCTCCAAAATATCCCCGTCACTTGGCCCTTCGCAGTCTGGGGGCTTGACAAGGTTGGACCCCTCAAAGGAGGAACCCACAAGAGAAAATACTTACTGGTCATGGTGGATAAGTTCACCAAATGGATAGAAGCCAAGCCTGTTAAGACGGCTGAATCCGGACCGGTGATAGACTTTATATCTGGGGTTGTACACCGTTACGGCGTCGCCCACAGCATCATCACTGATAACGGCATGAACTTTACAGCCGATGAGGTAAAACTCTGGTGCAAAAACATGGGCATCAGGCTCGATTATGCTTCCGTCTATCACCCACAAACTAACGGCCAGGTCGAACGTGCAAATGGTCTTATCATGAGTGGCATCAAACCCAGATTAGTGCGGTCCCTTAAGGAATCTAATACGCACTGGGTCGAGGAGCTCGACTCCGTACTCTGGGGGCTGCGAACCATGCTGAATCGCACCACCAGATACACACCATTCTTCATGGTGTACGGCGCAGAGGCAGTTTTGCCCTACGACATAATTCATGACTCACCTCGAGTGCGCATGTACGAAGAAAGAGAAGCCGAGCTCGATTGGCAGGACAGCTTGGACGCCTTGGAGGAAGAGCGTGACGTGGCAAAAGCCCGTTCCGCATTCTATCAACAGCAGGCTCGAAGATACCAAAGCAGAGAAGTACATGCAAAAAATTACAACATTGGCGAATTAGTTCTACGCCTGTTGGACAAGAAAAAGGACAAACTCAAGCAAGGTCCCTTCATAATTGACCAAGTCCTGACTGGTGGAGCGTACCGCCTACGAGATGCATCGGATAACCGACTCGAGCTGAACCCATGGAACACAGCCCAAGGAGAGGAACTAGGACGGATGAAACCCATTTTCAAGGACTCATCGAGTTGGTTCTTAAGCTCGGCTAGTTCTAAGGGTGCCATCTTGTAGGGTCTTCTAGAAATTGGAACAGTTCCTGGAACAAGGTCTATCACAAACTTGACATCCCTGTCAGGTGGAACACCTGGCAGTTCTTCTGGAAAGACATCCGGAAAGTCTCGGACTACCGGAACATCCTCAAGGTCTGGAAGGGGGTTGGCATTTAGGGAGTAAAACTGGCGCTTGGCCACTCGAGTTAAGACATCGACTGTCTTGCCCGATGGGTGAGTAAGTTGAATGGTTCTAGTGGCACAATCAATCTTAGCATAATGAGCTGACATCCAGTCCATACCCAAAATGATGTTTATGTCCGAGGACTTGAGAGCTATTAAGGATGCAAGGAAGACAAGTCTATCGACAAGAATTTCGTTCCCATTGCTTACTCTAGAAGTTTGCCATCTAGAGCCAGGGGTTTGAATTTCCATGGTAGAGGAATGTCACAGAATGTCGTGTTATGCAATCGAGCATAGTTCTCGGATATGAATGAATGAGATGCTCCAGTATCGAAAAGAACAGATGCCGGATGGCAATTAACTAGGAGCGTACCAAGGACGACATTATGATCCTCATGAGCCTCCTCGGCTGAAACATAGTTGACATGGCCACGTGTAGTAGTGACCGGCTTGGCGTAGAATGTCTTTCCCGCTGGCTTACCACGGCCAACGGACTTTCCAGTTTGATTGGGGTTGTTGCTCTGGGGACACTCTCGGCTATAGTGACCCGGCTCTCCACACTTGAAACACATCACCACACTGGAACGGGGAGCAGCGTTAGCAGCGGGGCCACCATAGGGCTTGGGTGGTGCAAACTGCTGGTTGGGACGAGGCGCCTCAAAGGATGGCCTCGGGATGAACCTGGGTGGCAGTGTCGTGCTTGGGATCCACACCCGGCGCTTATGAGCTCCAGAGCCGGATGAAGAGCCAAAATCACGTGAGTGCTTGCGTGAAGCATCATAATCAGTCTGGCCAGTCCCAGCGCTGATGGCTTTATTGACCAACTTCTGAAAGGAGGTGCACTCATGCAGACGAAGATCGCGGCGAAGCTCAGGGCTGAGTCCCTTGTGGAACATTGCCTGCTTCTTAGCGTCGGTAGATACTTCTTCAGGAGCATAACATGCCAGATTCCCAAACTCACGGCTATATGCATCCACAGTCAGTCTTCCTTGGGTGAAATTGCAGAACTCCTCCCTCTTGCGATCCATGAGACCTTCCGGAATGTGATGCTCACGGAAAGCCTCACTGAATTCAGCCCAAGTAGTAATTTGGCCGACCGGGCGCATAGCTTCAAAGTTTTCCCACTAGAGGCTAGCAGGGCCTTCGAGATGGTAGGCAGCGTAAGTAACCTTATCAGCTTCGGCTACGTTGGCAGAACGTAGCTTGTGCGTCGAGGGGCTTGACGGAATGGTTAAACTTTGGTGGGTACAGCTTGATAAAGTCATTGATTGACACCAAGTCATTTCGCGGATGGCGTGCAGTGTTCTGCTCAATCCGCTCTAGCAGGCGGTTAGTCTCACGCTTGTTTCTTTCCGCCTCTAGCATCACTTCAGCCAAAGAGGGCGTGTGAGGCAGATTTTCACCCCTAGCTGCACTAGCTTCCTCCTGCTCCGGGGCAGCAGGGTTGCTGCGGGTGTTGACCACCCTAGGAGAAAACAAGACAATGGATTAGATAAGGATGGCTCAAACTTAGCAAGGAAGTGCCAAATGTAATGGATAACACGAAATGCAGAGATGTTCATCCGTATGTCATGGTAATATAAAACTGCCATATATATACCAACGGTCATACACATCATACATAGTTTAGTACAAGCCCAGGCTATAGTACAACTATGATGAAAGACGTTACATCTCATCAGAGACATTCCAAGCTCCTATACATTATTTGTCTACACCTCCGAAATGGATTACACACAACGTCATATTCCACAAGTCATGCAGGACAGTGGAGATACAACTATTACAATACTAGTGATACTACTACTAACTCAGACAGCTCCGTAGTAGTCCTCATGGAAGTCACCTCCATAGCCTGGAAGTTCAACGTGATCATCCGGGAACAGACGGTCCTAAGGAGCTTGTGGACCAAAGGGGCTAGGATGAGGTCTTGGACCAACAAATGGTGGCCAGCAGGGACCACGGGGTGGGGTGATGCCTCCCACATCACGCCAATCCACCATGTCTGGCAGAGCAGATCTCACAGGATACAGATCCCTTGTATCCATACATCCAGCGTGCACCGCAGGTGCAAACCAAGTCAATGTGTCCCAATGATCAGCACGGGTATTGAAAAGCTCCAGCCTCAAGGCCCGATTCTCTCGGTCCTTATCTTCGAGCATCTCGGCAGTGGTACGAGTTAATGAGTCCTCCTGAGTGGAGTCACCATAGATAGCCTAAAGATACCCTTGCGCTCCCGGAAGTGAAGCTAGCATGTAAGGGAAGTCGGTGTTTCGAAGCAGGCTAGTCCGGACTCGCATGATGGTCATCATGGAATAGGCAGCATCCTGCACAGCCATCTCAACAGTAACCCCGAGTCCATAGGAACAGTGAAGGGGCTCGGTAGATCCAGGATAAGAAGGAAATATCCTGACGGTGCAGAAATATTGGCTTTGATTAAAGTCTCGGAATTGCTCTTCGACGGTGTATTCGGGATAACAACGGTAACCCGTCTCGATCATTACCCGGACTAACATAGCAGTATAACCGGGCACATTGAGGCACCGAGTCAGGCGAACCACTTGGTTTTGAACATGGTTGGCCATCTGAAAGCACAACCACATGCAAAGACATTAGAATTTCTAGGGAAAATTGGACAGCATAACAGCTGTAAATGCTCAGAAAAAGATTTGAGACATCCACAACAGTTTGCAATACCACTCAACAACATCATATCAAGGTTCTGATTCAATTAGCAGCATACTAAAAAGAGTAGAAACTGTACTGAGGCTTGTAACAACAATCCTATAAGCTACTACAGATTAGTAACACGTGAACCTGATAGAAGAAGAGAGCCTAGTCCTTAACCCATGTTGAATGAGAAGAGAATGACTCGGATCAGAGGACATAAGGGAAAGGAGTAAAAGAGCCTTACGTTCCCTTCCACAATCAATTCCCCTACATATAACTAAAGCATTTCTAGAGTCGACATCGACCAGTTTGGCTCAACGAACCTACAGGCAGTCCAGCTCTGATGCAAACGCTGTCAGGACCCCGATTCCAAGTCACATCGATCTAGCCGGTAACACCTCATATCACTTTGCGGCCTCACGCACGGTATCCCACGGGTGTCGCCTTACCATGGCCCGGGACCGTTTGCGCCTTTTGGCTCACGTATATGATAGTGTCGGTAGCATCCATATGACAGAGAACCCGGGCCGACATGGCTAGTCGTGAACCCAAAGTGGCACAGACCTATGGAGACAGGCATACATGAATCACATCGAGCGTGTCGGTCATCAGCGAGTGATTCTGGGCTGTAGCACTAGGCTAACAGGACTCCGGGGAACCCGGGCTGTAGCAGGCTAGGCAGGACTCCGGATGTCACCGCGTGACATTTCTCCGAAGGGACAGACATAGGAACGACGTGAAACACATGCCGGCTAGTCAAGTGTCCTGAGCAGTAGTGCTGGGCTAGCAGGACTCCGGTGAACCGGGCTGTAGCGGACTACTATGGCTCGAGGAACACTAGACTACATTTCCCCATAAGAAAGGCTGCCAAGGATAAACAACTAGATTGTCGGATCCCACTCATACCAAGCATTTCAATCATACACACAATATGCCCGATATGAGTACATATAACATGGAATCACAACAAAACTCTACAACTCAAGTACTTTATTTAAAGGCTCCAGAGAGCCATACATAACATGTTCATACAGATAGGGGTCACATGACCCGACACTCAAGTCATACAATCATACAAGCACAAGCGGAAGCAACTAGTCTGAGTACAGACACTAGAAAGAAAGAAGGCTTCTCGAAGCCTGTCTATCTACATGGGTCCCTCCAAGGCCAGGATCACCACCTGGGTGGCTAGTCACTCGTTGATGTCAAGGTCTACGTAGAACCCATTGTAGGGGGCGGTGTTGTCGTCTGAAAACAGTAATTAAGCAAACATGAGTACAAAGGTACTCAGCAAGTCTTACAACAGAACCTACTATACATGCTCATTCTCAAGAAGGTGGTGGGGTTATTGCAGCAAGCCAGCTTTGACTCTTGGCTAAGCTATCCTACGGAACTCCACTAGTAAAATAGTTTTCACACACGAGTCCACTACTCACCAACACAATACTCCACCGGGGATGCTCTCTCGGCATCCTACGAGAGGGCCATCCTCGGTACTCACACTTATCTTGAGTCTTTTAGTAGTATCCATTAACTTGTCTATGAACTGTATAGGCAACCAAGTAGTCCTTTACCGCGGACGCGGCTATTCGAATAGATGATGTTAACCCTGCAGGGGTATACTTCTTCATACACGCTTTCACCACTTACCGCCGTTTACACGACATGTACTCGGCAACCTTCAAGCGGAAGCCCAGCGAGGGTGTCGGCCACGGCCTACCTAAACAGTTAAGTCTCTAGTCCAGGTTTATCGCCTATCCAGGTTCCATCTGCAGGGAGTCCGGCCGAGGTTTCCACATACGGCCCCGAACGATGTGAACAGGGTCCCGAGACGCCAAACGGGCGCCCGGCATACCCGGCCACGGTGTACCTACCGCAACATAGCCCACCCCTAGGGTCAGCGCTACGCATGGCCGCCAACACATAACCTACAAACACCAGAAACTATTTGCAACTCCTGGACAAAGTACTAGGGTGATTAAGAAGCCGAGAGGGTCCATTGGTTTCGGGCCCAATGTACGGTAGTAACTACATCTTAAATCACACATACAGATCTCAGTTCTTATGGACGGTCTCAATGAAACAACCCACCATGTATTCCTACATGGCCTCTCATCGATACCTTTACCAAAACATGTTCAACACATCCCTCACATTACCGACATAAACATTTCACTCTAGCCCATCACCCAGATGAACCAGACCTGACACAACTCTAAGCATAGCAGGCATAGCAAGGTAGGAATCACATACATGGCTCAATCAACTCCTACACATGCTAGTGGGTTTCATCTAGTTACTGTGGCAATGACATGTCATGCAGAGGATAAGGGTTCAACTACCGTAGCACACAGCAGTTTGAATCGCGTTGTCTTAATGCAGTAAACAAGAGCAGAAGCGAGAACATGGGTTTGTATCGGAATGATCAATGGGTTGCTTGCCTGTTGTAGAGGTAGTAGGGTACTGCCCTTCAGACGGATACTCGGGGTTATCCTCGGAGGCAGAACCTACCACGAAAGATACACCGAACATAATCAGCACATGGCAATATGCAACAATATGATGCATGTTATGACATGGCAAGATGAAAGTGTCTTGGCCTAATGCAAGCTAAAACTGAAGGGGGTGAACTCATTTGAATCAAAGATTCAAATGTTAGCTCATTAAACATGGCCTTATTAGTGCATTACCTTATTCTGCTTAAACAGCAAGGTTAACTTTTTTTGTCATGCATGAAACCATTACAGATGGATAGATTGAATTTTTCTGATCATTTTTCATATATAAATCTTTGCATTTGGAGCTATGGTTGATTTTCTATGATTTTTAGAAGTTTTGGCTATTTTCTGGAATTTCCTATTAAAGAATAAATCCAGCAATTGAATTAATGCATCAGCATGACATAGGTGTGACGTCAGCGGGTCAACTGGGTCGGCCAGGTCAAACCTAACTGGTGGGCCTTGTCTGTTAGTGTCACAACTAATTAACAGAATTATGTTAGTGCTAATTAACTGTCAGTGGGGCCTGGGCCCACATGTCAGTGACTAAACTAATTAAAATTAGTTAAAACTAATCTTAAACTGATTAGCAGACCGGCCCCACCTGTCATAGACTCAGGGGGGTCTACCTGGGCCCACACGGGGGTCAAACAGGGTCAACTTGCCGGCGGCTTGACGCCGGCGATGACAGATGCGGCGGAGGGGCTCGGTTTTGCGTCTCCGGTGACCAAATCGACGGCGGAGAGCAGCTACGTGATGCGAGGAGCGAGCCACGTCGTTTGGTGGAGAAAGTGGAGCTTGGGGAGGCCGGGAACGACGCCAGCGATGACCTTGGCGGTCGCCGGAGTTCGAGCGAGGATGAACCCGAAGCTATGGGGCACGGCGAGGCGCGGGGAGTGGTGCGTTAGGCTCCTGGGAACGTGGTGGGTGTGGTGACGCGCTCGGAATCGAGCTTACGCGCCTGTGGCCATGGCGGCGACATGGCCGGTGGAGCCGAGCTCTCGGCCGTGATGGCCAACGGGGTTAGAGGGCAGCTCGAACGACGTGGCTAGGGGAAGGAGAGAGAGAAGCTCACGGTGAGTGCAGCGGGCATCGAAGCGGGCTCGGGGAAGCTTGGGAGGCGGCAAAAAGTCGAAGACGATCTCCGGTGACCGACAAGGGGAACGTCAGCGGTGGCGGCGTTCCAGCGCGTCCGAGGCCTCGTGGCTCATTGAGGAGGTCGAGGGAGATGTTGCAGAGCTCGTGGGCACGGTGGGGTGACACGGGGACGACGGTGGCTGCGGCTACGGCGGCAAGACGATGGCGGCTGCGTCGGTAGGAAGATGGGGAGAGAGCCAAAGAGGGGGAGAGGCCACGAGGAGAGTGGGAAGAAAGAGGGGGAGACGTGGGGGTCGGCGTGGCACTCGTAGACGCCTCCAGGGCGTCAGTGGAAGCAGGAGGTGGTCGACGTGTGGCCGCGGGCGCCGGCCATGCGCTCCTCGTCCTCCTGGCGAGAGGAGGAGGACGACTGGCAAGAGCCAGTCGACTGGGCCGAGCCAGGTGGGCTGGTGGGCTGCGCCTGGTAAGTTTCTCTCTCTCTCCTTTTTTCTGTTTTTCTTATTTATTTATTATTTCTGTAACTTCAAGGCTTTATTAAAAATACCAGGGCATTACCATAAATCATAAAATTAATCATGGCCGCTGCTTAGAATATATCCAACAGCAAACATTTTAGTTTATGATTATTTGAGCATTTAAAATATTTTATAGAATTTAAATGCCCAAATGCAAATACCATAAGGATTAATCCAATGACCTTTGATGTCCTAGAAAAATGTGCACCATTTTTGTCAAAGGTTTTAACCCAAAACAAAAAGGGTGGGCTTTTTAGAAGGGCATTTCAGGTTCATTGGCAAAGTTTTTAGTAAACCCTAGTTGTTCTAGGGGGGTGCTGGGGGTTTTGTCATCCCCATTTCAAATTTAAAAGAAATTTAAACATGATGCACAATCTAATGCTTGAACTAACTAGGGTGTGACACATGCGGCCATGACCCCGATCATGGTCGGTCCGGAATGAGTTAACAATCTTATCCGGCCCATCAGGTAAAGGACGTCCCTGTCACTTTCCCTCTGAGGGCTCCATGGACACCAGCTTAGGCGCTTCCTTAGGGGAGCACTTTCAAACTCAGGGAGGCCGATCCGGACAGGATCCGGCAGCGGGACGTCCTCTAAATAAAACCATTCCGAAGGCCAGTCCTCGGACGCCTTCTTTGGGGTCCGGATAGATATCCTGTCCCGGCGATGCACCACACTTCGGCTCCACCCACTTGATATATTGACCCCTTCTTAGAACGGTGCACGAGGCAGAATAGCCTTTTCCACAGCGCGAAATGAGCCTCACAGCCCAAAAAAAGCTCGCAAAGGGCTACGAAGCCCGCGATATGCAATATGGAGGCAGGCGTGAGGTTGTGCAGCTGGAGGCCATAGAACTCCAAGAGCCCCCGAAGAAACGGATGAATTGGAAATCCGAGCCCTCTTATTAAGTAAGGGACAAGGCATACCCGCTCTCCTTTGGAGGGATTGGGGGCGCTCTCCGCTTGCTCTCCGCCATTATAGGTGGCAAGTCCGGCTGGAACCGGAACCATATAGGTCGGGGGGAGAAATCCCTTGGCCTAGAGCATCACTAGCTCGCTGTGCGGGATGGAGCACCTCTTCCAATCTCCAGGCTGAGGGCTGGAAGGGCGAGAGGAGGAGCTATGGCAGCCGGCCATGATGGAATGGACCTCTGTCGGATACGCTCTGATGAATACTCATGGAGGGGAGAAGGTGTGGTTTGGATATAAATCCTCGTCCCCTTAAATAGGTGGCTCATTCACGCGGCTAGGGGTGTAAATATAAAAGAACACCCTGACTTTTCGTATTTGTTTGACACGTGGAAAACGGCCATTATTGGGCGTGGAAGCCAAGGAGCACTACATTTACAAGAAACCGGACACTATTCAACAGGTACACGGAATTTGGAGGAGAACCCGCCTTGCAATGCCGAAGACAATTTGCGTGCCAGACTCATCGTCATTGAAGCCTGGTTCGGGGGCGACTAAGGGAGTCCTGGATTAGGGGGTGTCCGGATAGCCGGACTATCCCTTCGGCCGGACTCCTGGACTATGAAGATACAAGATTGAAGACTTTGTCCCGTGTCCAGAAGGGACTTTCCTTGGCATGGAAGGCAAGCTTGGCGATACGGATATGTAGATCTCCTACCATTGTAACCGACTCTGTGTAACCCTAGCCCTCTCCGGTGTCTATATAAACCGGAGGGTTTTAGTCCGTAGGACGAACAACAATCATACCATAGGCTAGCTTCTAGGGTTTAGCCTCTCTGATCTCGTGGTAGATCTACTCTTGTACTACCCATATCATCAATATCAATCAAGCAGGACGTAGGGTTTTACCTCCATCAAGAGGGCCCAAACCTGGGTAAAACATCGTGTCCCCTGCCTCCTATTACCATCCGGCCTAGACGCACAGTTCGGGACCCCCTACCCGAGATCCGCCGGTTTTGACACCGACAATGGGCATCTCCATAGCTCATTGATTAGCCTCGTTGATGTGAGACTTTCTCCTTTTTTTGTCTTCTCCACATAACCCCCATCATCATATTCTATTCCACCCATAGTGCTATGTCCATGGCTCGCGCTCATGTATTGCGTGAAGGTTTATGAGTTTGAGATTACTAAAGTATGAAACAATTGCTTGGCTTGTCATCGGGGTTGTGCATGATGAGAACATTCTTGTGTGACGAAAATGAAGCATGACTAAACTATATGATTTTGTAGGGATGAACTTTGTTTGGCCATGTTATTTTGAGAGGACATAATTGCTTAGTTAGTATGCTTGAAGAATTATTATTTTTATGTCAATATGAACTTTTATCTTGAATCTTTCGGATCTGAATATTCATACCACAATTAAGAAGAATTACATTGAAATTATGCCTACTAGCATTCCACCTCAAAAATTCTGTTTTTATCATTTACCTACTCGAGGACGTGCAGGAATTAAGCTTGGGGATGCTGATACGTCTCCAACGTATCTATAATTTTTTATTGTTCCATGCTATTATATTATGTGTTTTGGATGTTTATGGGCTTTATTAAACACTTTTATATTATTTTTGGGACTACCATATTGACCCATAGCCCAGTGGCAGTTCCTATTTTTTCCCTTATTTCAGTGTTTCGAAGAAAAGGAATATCAAACAGAGTCGAAACGGAATGAAACCTTCTAGAGAAGTTATTTTTGGAAGGAAAGATACCCGATAGACTTGGAGTGCACGTCAGGAAAGAAACAAGGGAGCCACGAGGTAGGGGGCGCGCCCTCCACCCTTGTGGGCCCCTCATGGCTCCCCTGACGTATTTCTTCTGCCTATATATATCCATATAGCCTAAAACGATCGGGTAGGAGAAAAGATCGGGAGTTTCACCGCCAGAAGCCTCCGTAGCCACCGAAAACTAATCTAGACCCGTTCCAGCACCCTACCGGAGGGGTAATCCCTTTCCGGTGGCCATCTTCATCATCTCGGTGCTCTCCATGATGAGGATGGAGTAGTTCTCCCTCGGGGCTGAGGGTATGTACCAGTAGCTATGTGTTTGATCTCTCTCTCTCTCTCTCTCTCTCTCTCTCGTGTTCTTGAGGTGGTACGATCTTGATGTGTCGCGAGCTTTGCTATTATAGTTGGATCTTATGATGTTTCTGCCCCTCTACTCTCTTGTAATGGATTGAGTTTTCCCTTGGAAGTTATTTTATCGGACTGAGTCTTTAAGGATTTGAGAACACTTGATGTATGTCTTGTGTGGGATACCTGTGGGGACAATGGGGTATTCTATGATCCACTTCATGTTTGTTTTGGTGATCAACTTGCGGGTTCCGCCCATGAACCTATGCATAGGGGTTGGCACACATTTTCGTCTTGACTCTCTGCTAGAATCTTTGGGGCACTCTTTGAAGTACTTTGTGTTGGTTTGAATAGATGAATCTAAGATTGTGTGATGCATATCGTATAACCATACCCACGGATACTTGAGGTGACATTCGAGTATCTAGGTGGCATTATGGTTTTGGTTGATTTGTGTCTTAAGGTGTCATTCTAGTACGAACTCTAGGGCTGTTTGTGACACTTATAGGAATAGCCCAACGGATTGATTGGAAAGAATAACTTTGAGGTGGTTTCGTACCCTACCATAATCTCTTCATTTGTTCTCCGCTATTAGTGGCTTTGGAGTGACTCTTTGTTGCATGTTGAGGGATAGTTATGTGATCCAATTATGTTATTATTGTTGAGAGAACTTACACTAGTGAAAATACGAACCGTAGGCCTTGTTTCAACGCATTGCAATACCGTTTACGCTCACTTTTATCATTAGTTACCTTGCTGTTTTTATATTTTCAGATTACAAAAACCTATATCTACCATCCATATACCACTTGTATCACCATCTCTTCGCATAACTAGTGCACCTATACAATTTACCATTGTATTGGGTGTGCTGGGGACACAAGAGACTCTTTGTTATTTGGTTGCAGGGTTGCTTGAGAGAGACCATCTTCATCCTACGCCTCCTACGGATTGATAAACCTTAGGTCATCCACTTGAGGGAAATTTGCTACTGTCCTACAAACCTCTGCACTTGGAGGCCCAACAACGTCTACAAGAAGAAGGTTGTGTAGTAGACATCACTCCACCACGCGCTACTCCACCGGCTACTGTTCAACCAGCCCTCTCCACACGGGCTCCTGTTCAACCACCCCTCCACGGGCTACTGTTCATCCAGCCCTCCACCGTCTACTGTTCATCCAGCCCTCCACGGGGTCGTCCTGTTCATCCAGCCCTCCACAAAGTCCTGTTCATCAAGCCCCAACCGGCTCGATCGATCAGGGTCCTATTCATCCAGAGGCAACACCACAGGGTCCTGTTCATCCACCCCCACCGGGAACTTTTCATCCAAACCCCCCAGCAATGCTCACTGTTCATCTAGAGGCAGCATCGATCGGCTTCAGTTAGCAGCAGTAGCGAAGGAATCGCTCGATCGGGTTCTGTTAACAGCCATCGATCTATCGCTCGAGTTCAGTAACGCGTAGCCTGCAGTGCAATCTCTCGGGTTTAGTTAGAGCCCAACTCCTCGCAACCACACGCGTGTGTGTACAAGAGAAACACACATCGCTCGGCCCCAGCCACCCACCGTAACCGGGAAAACCCTGATATTTTCCTCGCCCTTGCTTCTACCATGGTTTTTTTCATCATGGACGGCCCAAAGAATGTCATGCAGCTGCGTCTCCGGCCTGCCCAGGCCGAAAATCCCATTTCCTGTCATGATTTTTTTCATAGAAGTAGGAGACCACCACATCTAAGATGATACAGGGTTTTGTCACAATTATCATCATAGAAGTGTCATAAGTATGACCTAAAAAAATTTCATTCGGCCCAAAAATTTCATTTGGTAGTGAATATGATATAAACCCCATCTTTTTATCCTCGATGGCAACAATACAATACGTGCCTTGTTGCCCCTGCTGTCACTAGGAAAGGACACTGCAAGATTGAACCCAAAGCTAAGCACTTCTCCATTGCAAGGAAGATCAATCTACTAGGCCAAACCAAACTAATAATTCGAAGAGACTTGCAAAGATATCAAATCATACATATAAGAATTCAGAGAAGAATCAAATATTGTTCGTAGATAAACTTGATCATAAACCAACAATTCATCGGATCTCGACAAACACACTGCAAAAAGAATTACATCAAATAGATCTCCAAGAGAATCGAGGAGAACTTTGTATTGAGCTCCAAATAGAGAGAAGAAGCCATCTAGCTAATAACTATGGACCCGAAGGTCTGTGGTAAACTACTCACACATCATCGGCGAGGCTATGGTGTTGATGTAGAAGCCCTCCGTGAACGTTTCCCCCTCCGATGGAGCGCCGGAAAAGGCCCCAAGATGGGATCTCACGAGTACAGAAGGTTGCGGCGGTGGAAATAGGGTTTCGTGGTGCTCTTGGATGTTTTCGGGGTATATGAGTATATATATAGGCGAAAGAAGTAGGTTGGTGGAGCCACGAGGGCGCGGGCACGCCTACCCCCTGGGCGCGCCTCCCTACCTCGTTGCTGCCTTGCTGCTTCCTTGACGTCCACTCCAAGTCTCCTGGATAGCTTTTGTTCCAAAAATGACTCTCCTGAAGGTTTCATTCCGTTTGGATTCCGTTTGATATTCCTTTTTGCGAAACACTGAAATAGGCAAAAATACTGCAATTTGCACTAGGCCTTTGGTTAATAGGTTAGTCCCAAAAATAATATAAAAGTGCATGATAAAGCCCATTAAACATCCAAAATAGATAATATAATAGCATGGAACAATAAAAAATTATAGATATGTTGGATACGTATCAAGCATCCCCAAGCTTTATTCATGCTCGTCCTCGAGTAGGTAAATGATTAAAACAGAATTTTTGATGTGGAATGCAACCTAGCATAATTCTCAATGTAATTTTCTTTATTGTGGCATGAATGTTCAGATCTGAAAGATTCAAGATAAAAGTTTAATATTGACATAAAAATAATAATACTTCAAGCATACTAACAAAGCAATCATGTCTTCTCAAAATAACCTGGCCAAAGAAAGTTATCCCTACAAAATCATATAGTCTGGCTATGCTCTATCTTCATCACACAAAATATTTAAATCATGCAAAACCCCGATGACAAGCCAAGCAATTGTTTCATACTTTTGATGCTCTCAAACTTTTTCAATCTTCACGCAATACATGAGAGTGAGCCATGGACAATACACTATATGCGAAATAGAATGGTGGTTGTGGAGAAGACAAAAAGGAGAAAATAGTCTCACATCAACTAGGCATATCAACGGGCTATGGAGATGCCCATCAATAGATATCAATGTGAGTGAGCAGGGATTGCCATGCAACGGATGCACTAGTGCTATAAATGTATGAAAGCTCAACAAAAGAAACTAAGTGGGTGTGCATCCAACTAAAGGAAATATGCCCTAGAGGCAATAATAAAGTTATTATTTATTTCCTTATATCATTATAAATGTCTATTATTCATGCTAGAATTGTATTAACCGGAAACATGATACATGTGTGAATACATAGACAAACAGAGTGTCACTAGTATGCCTCTACTTGACTAGCTCGTTAATCAAAGATGGTTATGTTTCCTAGCCATAGACAAAGAGTTTTCATTTGATTAACGGGATCACATCATTAGGAGAATGATGTGATTGGCTTGACCCATTTCGTTAGCTTAGCACTTGATCGTTTAGTATGTTGCAATTGATTTCTTCATGACTTTAAAAGTTCCTATGACTATCAGATTATGCAACTCTCGTTTACCGGAGGAACACTTTGTGTGCTACCAAACGTCACAACATAATTGGGTGACTATAAAGGTGCTCTACAGGTGTCTCCAAAGGTACTTGTTGGGTTGGCGTATTTCGAGATTAGGATTTGTCACTCCGATTGTTGGAGAGGTATCTCTGGGCCCACTCGGTAATGCACATCACTATAAACCTTGCAAGCATTGCAACTAATGAGTTAGTTGCAGGGTGATGTATTACAGAAAGAGTAAAGAGACTTGCCGGTAACGAGATTGAACTAGGTATTGAGATACTGACGATCGAATCTCGGGCAAGTAACATACCGATGACAAAGGGAACAACGTATGTTGTTATGCGGTTTGATCGATAAAGATCTTTGTAGAATATGTGGGAGCCAATATGAGCATCCAGGTTCCTCTATTGGTTATTGACCGGAGACGTGTGTCGGTCATTTCTACATAGTTCTCGAACCCGTAGGGTCGGCACGCTTAAAGTTTGATTACGGTTATATTATGAGTTTTTGTGTTTTGGTGTACCGAAGGTATTTCGGAGTCCAGGATGTGATCACAGAGATGACGAGGAGTCTCGAAATGGTCGAGACGTAAAGATCGATATATTGTACTACTATGTTCGGACACCAGAATGGTTTCGGGGAGTTTCGGGCATATACCGGAGTACCAGGGGGTTACTGGAACCCCCCGGGGAGACTAATGGGCCTATTGGGCCCTAGTGGAGAAGAGGAGGGGCGGCCAAGGGCAGCCGCGCGCCCCCTTCCCCCAGTCCGGATTGGACAAGGAGGGGGCAGCGCCCCCCTTTCCTTACCCCCTCTCTCTCCTTCCCTCTCCTCTCCTACTCCCACATGGAAGTGGGGAGTCCTACTCCCGGTGGGAGTAGGACTCCTCATGGGGCGCGCCTAGGGTGGCCGCCCCCCTCCCCCTCCTCCACTCCTTTATATACGGGGAGGGAGGCAACCCTTGGAGACACAACAATTGATCTCTTGGATCTCTTGAAGACACAATAATTGATCTCTTGGATCCCTTGGAGACACAACAATTGATCTCTTGGATCCCTTGGAGACACAACAATTGATCTCTTGGATCTCTTGGATCCCTTGGAGACACAACAATTGATCTCTTGGATCCCTTGGAGACACAACAATTGATCCCTCCGAAACTATTGAGCGAGCAACTGATTCATTGGAAATCATACATACTGATGTATGTGGTCCAATGAATGTTGAGGCTCGCGGTGGGTATCGTTATTTTCTCACCTTCATAGGGGATTTAAGAAGATATGGGTATATCTACTTAATGAAACATAAGCCTTAAACTTTTGAAAAGTTCAAAGAATTTTAGAGTGAAGTTGAAAATCATCGTAACAAGAAAATAAAGTTTCTGTGATCTGATCGTGGAGGAGAATATTTGAGTTACGAGTTTGGTCTACATTTGAAACAATGCGGAATAGTTTCGCAACTCACGCCACCCGGAACACCACAGCGTAATGGTGTGTCCGAACGTCGTAATCGTACTTTACTAGATATGGTGCGATCTATGATGTCTCTTACTGATTTACCACTATCGTTTTGGGGTTATGCTTTAGAGACAGTTGCATTCACGTTAAATAGGGCACCATAGAAATCCATTGAGACAACACCTTATAAACTGTGGTTTGGCAAGAAACAAAAGTTGTCGTTTCTTAAAGTTTGGGGCTACGATGCTTATGTGAAAAAGCTTCAACCTGATAAGCACGAACCCAAATCGGAGAAATGTGTCTTCATAGGATACCCAAAGGAAACTGTTGGGTACACCTTCTATCACAGATCTGAAGGCAAGACATTCGTTGCTAAGAATGGATCCTTTCTAGAGAAGGATTTTCTCTCGAAAGAAGTGAGTGGGAGGAAAGTAGAACTTGATGAGGTAACTGTACCTACTCCCTTATTGGAAAGTAGTTCATCACAGAAACCGGCTCCTGTGATATCTACACCAATTAGTGAGGAAGTTAATGATGATTATCATGAAACTTCAGATCAAGTTGTTACTGAACCTCGTAGGTCAACCAGAGTAAGATCTGCACCAGAGTGGTACGGTAATCCAGTTCTGGAGGTTATGTTACTAGACCATGATGAACCTACGAACTATGAAAAAGCGATGGTGAGCCCAGATTCCGCAAAATGGCTTGAGGCCATGAAATCTGAGATGGGATCCATGTATGAGAACAAAGTATGGACTTTGGTTGACTTGCCCGATGATCGGCAAGCCATTGAGAATAAATGGATCTTCAAGAAGACTAACGCTGATAGTAATGTTACTGTCTATAAAGCTCGACTTTTGTAAAAGGTTTTCGACAAGTTAAAGGGATTGACTACGATGAGACCTTCTCACCCATAGTGATGCTTAAGTCTGTCCAAATCATGTTAGCAATTGCTGCATTTTATTATTACGAAAATTGGCAAATGGATGTCAAAACTGCATTCCTGAATGGATTTCTGGAAGAAGAGTTGTATATGATGCAACTGGAAGGTTTTGTCGATCCAAAGGGAGCTAACAAAGTTTGCAAGATCCAGCGATCCATTTATGGACTGGTGCAAGCCTCTCGGAGTTGGAATAAACGTTTTGATAGTGTGATCAAAGCATATGGTTTTATACAGACTTTTGGAGAAGCCCGTATTTACAAGTGAGTGGGAGCTCTGAAACATTTCTAATATTATATGTGGATGACATATTGTTGATTGGAAATGATATAGAATTTCTGGATAGCATAAAAGGATATTTGAATAAGAGTTTTTCAATGAAGGACCTTGGTGAAGTTGCTTATATATTGGGCATCAAGATCTATAGAGATAGATCAAGATACTTAATTGGACTTTCACAAAGCACATACCTTGACAAAGTTTTGAAGAAGTTCAAAATGGATCAAGCAAAGAAAGGGTTCTTGCCTATGTTACAAGGTGTGAAGTTGAGTAAGACTCAATGCCCGACCACTGCAGAAGATAGAGAGAAAATGAAAGATGTTCCCTATGCTTCAGCCATAGGCTCTATCATGTATGCAATGCTATGTACCAGACCTGATGTGTGCCTTGCTATTAGTTTAGCATGGAGGTACCAAAGTAATACAGGAGTGGATCACTGGACAGCGGTCAAGAACATCCTGAACCTGAAAAGGACTAAGGATATGTTTCTCGTTTATGGAGGTGACAAAGAGCTCATCGTAAATGGTTACGTCGATGCAAGCTTTGACACTGATCCGGCCGATTCTAAATCGCAAACCGGATACGTGTTTATATTGAATGGTGGAGCTGTCAGTTGGTGTAGTTCTAAACAAATCATCGTAGCAGGATCTACATGTGATAAGAGTACATAGCTGCTTCGGAAGCAGCAAATGAAGGAGTCTGAATGAAGGAGTTCATATCCGATCTAGGTGTCATACTTAGTGCATTGGATCCAACCAAAAATATTTTGTGACAATACTGGTGCAATTGCCTTGGCAAAGGAATCCTGATTTCACAAGAGGACCAAGCACATCAAGAGACGCTTCAATTCCATCCATGACCAAGTCCAAGTGGGAGACATAGAGATTTGCAAGATACATACGGATCTGAATGTTGCAGACCCGTTGACTAAGCCTCTTCCACGAGCAAAACATGATCAGCACCAAGGCTCCATGGGTGTTAGAATCATTACTGTGTAATCTAGATTATTGACTCTAGTGCAAGTGGGAGACTGAAGGAAATATGCCCTAGAGGCAATAATAAAGTTATTATTTATTTCCTTATATCATGATAAATGTTTGTTATTCATGCTAGAATTGTATTAACCGGAAACATGATACATGTGTGAATACATAGACAAACAGAGTGTCACTACTATGCCTCTACTTGACTAGCTCGTTAATCAAAGATGGTTATGTTTCCTAGCCATAGACAAAGAGTTGTCATTTGATTAACAGGATCACATCATTAGGAGAATGACGTGATTGACTTGACCCATTCCGTTAGCTTAGCACTTGATCGTTTAGTATGTTGTTGTTGCTTTCGTCATGAATTATACAAGTTCCTATGACTATGAGATTATGCAACTCCGTTTTAGCGGAGGTACACTTTGTGTGCTACTGATACGTCTCCAACGTATCTATAATTTTTTATTGTTCTATGCTATATTATATTCTGTTTTGGACATTATTGGGCTTTATTATACACTTTTATATTATTTTTGGGACTAACCTATTAACCGGAGGTCCAGCCCAGAATTGATGTTTTTTTGCCTATTTTAGGGTTACGCAGAAAAAGAATATTGTCGGTGTCAAAACCGGCGGATCTCGGGTAGTGGGTCTCGAACTGTGCGTCTAGGCCGGATGGTAACAGAGGCAGGGAACATGATGTTTTACCCAGGTTCGGGCCTTCTTGATGGAGGTAAAACCCTATGTCCTGCTTGATTAATATTGATGATATGGGTAGTACAAGAGTAGATCTACCACGAGATCAAGGAGGCTAAACCCTAGAAGCTAGCCTACGGTATGATTGTTGTATATGGAGTTGATTTCCTACGGACTACAACCCTCCGGTTTATATAGACACCGGATAGGGTTAGGGTTACACAGAGTCGGTTACAATGGTAGGAGATCTTGAATATCCGCATCGCCAAGCTTGCCTTCCACGCCAAGGAAAGTCCCATCCGGACACGGGACGAAGTCTTCAATCTTGTATCTTCATAGTCCTGGAGTCTGGCTGAAGGTATAGTCCGGCAACCCGAACACCCCCTAATCCAGGACTCCCTCAGTAGCCCCTGAACCAGGCTTCAATGACGACGAGTCCGGCGCGCAAATTGTCTTCGGCATTGCAAGGCGGGTTCCTCCTCCAAGTCCTTCATAGAAGATTGGGAACACCAAGAGTAGTATCCGGCTCTGCAAAATAAGCTTCCACATATTTCCATAGAGAGAATAATATTAACACAAATCAAATCTGCTGACGTATTCCACAGTGCGTCATCACACTACAGCCAAGTCCTTCACTCAAATCGTTTTCACTTTTCCTCCTCAGCGTGTTTTGCGAGGCGGTTTCCTTGGCACGTCTTGTCAAAGCAGAGATCGTGTGCCCCCCTTTTACGGGATTCTCATCAATACGGACATGGGTAACCCAATCGTGCCCGTTAGCATGTTTTCTCGATTAAAGGCGAGTCCCAAACGGTTACGGGGAGGGCTCCTGGTATTCAACCTCTTATAAAGAGACCAGGGCCTTACTCCTTTTCTCCAATCCCAAAACAAGTTCGCCCGTCGCCTCGAGTTCCAACACCCTAGGTTCCAGATTCCGGGAGCCTCAGACCTTCGACAATGTCCGGTTCCGACCTTCAAGGCCGATGGATGCCCTCCTCCGTCACAGAGGAGGACGTGCTAAAGTTGAGAGAGGCTAAGTTCTTGACCGCCGAAATTTCGCACAGGTTGCCTGCTCAAAGGCAGCCTATCCCCAGTCCCCAGCCCGGTGAGAGCGTAGTGTTTGTGTCTCACTTCCTTCGGGGGTTAGGCTTCCCGATGGACCCCTTTGTGAGGGGACTGCTATTTTATTACGGGCTGGAATTCCACGACTTAGCTCCGGAGTCCATCCTCCATATCTCCTCGTTTATCGTTGTATGCGAAGCGTTCCTCCGTGTTACCCCTCACTTCGGATTATGGCTCAAGACTTTCAAAGTGGAGCCGAAGATGATCAAGGGACGGCACGCAGAGTGCGGAGGCGCTGTTATAAGCAAAAATGCTGATGCTCCATGGCCCGAGGGCTCTTTTCAAGAGGAGCTAGGCTTGTGGCAACGAGAGTGGTTTTATATCACCGCTTCCCGGAGCACCAAGTGGGTGGCGCTTCCTGCCTTTCGCTCGGATCCCCCACCACGGCTAGCGTCATGGGTTAACAGAGGATTAGATTGGGGTTTGCCCAAAGACGTGCCCCTATTACAGGGCCGAATTAAGGATCTCTTGGAAGGAGGCCTCAGCTTGGTCAAGGTGACGTAGGTCATGCTGATTCGCCGAATATTGCCCGGCAAACGTCGCCCCCTTCGCCTGTGGGAGTTTAATCCAGAGGGACTGCGAGCTCTCCAGAACTTTATGGGCGCAACGCCCGCGGAGATGTATAGACTGTTCTTCGGATCACAAGAGATGTGTCCGGATTTAACCGAGGACGCAGGCCTAAGCTGCAATTGCCCGGATACTCATGTAAGTAACCTTGTGCCCGGACCTTCTATCTGTATAATTTTCATAAACTTGCCCCTAAAAGAGCCATCCTTTTAAACAGGAGTGGATAGCGAAGGCGAAGCTAATCAGGTGTCCGGCTCCCCTTCCTGAAACCAGGCCGGATCCCGTGCTGCTCAGGATGCTGGAGATAATGCCTTTGGAGGGAGAGGACAAGGAAGCTATGGCCTCCTCGAAGGAGGCTTCTTCGAAGGGAGGAACCGACAATTCCTCTCCTAAGGGGAAGAAGAGAGCCGCCTCTGATGACCCGGAAACCATGGCCTCGAAACGGGGGAGAAAATCCTCGTTAGAGGGTCCGACGCCGGGGAGTTCCTCGGCCGGACTACGCCCTCAAGGGGATCAGCCCTCCAGCGAGCCGTAAGTGGAGAAAATATTTTCCTTTTGAGGGATGAGGGAAGTCCTTGATTTATATCTGAGAAGATTAACCAAACCTTTATCTTGTAGCTCGGACCTCAGCCCTTCTCAGCAGAGCTCGTCTTCGGGGGATCTCCTTCCAGAGATGATGGAGAGCGGGACGCCTCCCCCTGCCGTGCCGCCTAGCAAGGCGGGCGACCCTGAGGTGTCGTCGCGGAGGGTTTCTCCAATTCCGGCAGGGGCGGAAGGTGTCTATGCGGCCCCCCGAGGTTCTCCGCGTCCGGCCTTCGAAAGAGGTCATGGGACGAGCCCGGCACCGTCTGGTGCTCGGCCGGAGGAGCTAAAGATTCTGCTGGGGCGAGCTTCTATCTCAGAGGAGCACCGCCCATTGATGGGCACGGTGATTGAAAGGATTTCATCCGTAGAGAGCGGATTGTATGAGGCCGTCAAAAGTTTACTGACGGGTTTTGAGGTACATTAGATAATGTATACTTTTGTCAGTTGCGCATGAATAAGATGCGCCCTGTGTAGATAGTAGCCCCTGAGACTCTGCGCGTCGTCAAGAAATGACGGCACGCGGAGGATCATAATCCCAGGTCTAAGATGTCGCCTTTGAATGTAGGCGGCAGGGTGTCCGGAATCGAGCCGAACTGATGATTTTGCCGAACTAAAGCGGCAACTGGAAGTGGCAGATGCCGACATCATGCTTGTTGATAAGAGGCTTGATGAGGCTCAAGGTATGTAATTACTCGGGCGGCATCAGGTAAGAACAGTTTTATGCCTGTGTCTTACGATGTGTGTGCTTGACGCAGATGGTGCGGCCGCCGTGGAGAGTCTTAGGGAAGAACTTGCCCGAGCTAAAGAACAAGCCAGCGAAAGTGATGCGGCCACCAGGAAAGCCCTTGAAGAGCTAAGAGCCGAACAGGCTGCTCATTGCCGAAGCAAAGAAGAGATGGCCAAGATTGCCGAAAAGTTAAAAAGCGCTACAGACCATTGCAGACTTCTTGAAAAAGAAGACTAGGCGAAACAAACGGACTTAGAGAAGGCCGTTGCCAATGCCAAGGACACGCGCTCTGCGATGAGAGCTGTGAAGGAGGAGCTGCGTCAGGCCGAATAGATTGCGGCTGGGAAAGTCCTTTATGCTGCAAAGGAAATTTTGTGATCCGAAGTTTGCTCTGTTGGACCGGATGTGGAGTGTGGAGGATACCTATCTGGACTTGGCAGTGAGTGCTGCTGATGCGACCGAACACTTTCGAGATCAGAAAGATCGCGAAGTGGAAAAGCTTTTCTGGTCGCAGTTTCACAATCCAGAGCATCCACTGGTAGTGGATGATCGTTTGGCTCAATGGGCCGAACTGAATAGGTTGTCTGGACTCGCCATGAAGTACGTCATGGGTCACCTGTGGCCGGGGAGATCGGAGCCGAAGAGTTATTTCAGCTTGGTGCAGCAATTCCTTGACGCGGTGCCCTCCGAGCACTATAAGTTCTTGAAGGCGCTCGTGTAATAGAGACGCAGTGCCCGAAAGATGCTATGTTATGATAGCATATGTAATTATAAAGTAATATTTTGATAAACTGTAGTGGCCTTTTTTATACTTGTGCCTCCAAGTATTGGGAACACCTCCTGTGCGGCCGTTTTAAGATATAT
>NC_041380.1:48083227-48139931 GCF_002162155.2 Triticum dicoccoides | reverse complement strand
TATATATATACAGAATCTGAAAGATGGCAGTCGTTGGCTTCAGCCCCCACGCACATAGTGCGGGGGTGCTCGCAGAAGACGCATTTTAACACTTAACCCAACGTCTTGGTCCTACAAAGGAGGTGATAGCGCCGCGGGCCAGGCAACCCAACATTTAACCAAAGAAATGATTCGGAGCTGATGCATATAATGCCAAAACTCGCGACGCCGAACACTCCCTAAGGTGTTCGGTCTTTATGAGTGCGGGCGAAACAACACTCTTTATTAAAAAAGCCCCTAGTGTCCAGGTACGTGCAAAAATTCTGACATGGCCACATGCCAAGACGCCAGCCTCCTCCTTGGTTATATCTGAAAGAAAAAACCAGGGGATGTGTAGCAACAAGAGACAGTAAAAAAGGTTTACGCAGGGTCTTAATCTGAAAAGAATCCTCTAGGACGGGTCCCTACTGCACTTCTGCGCCTGTGTCTCCATTGTGCCGTATCCTGGACGGGCGCCGCACGATGTTCATCTGTAAAATAGAGGAACTGAGTTGAAAACGGGTCGTGCCGAAAAAGTTTAAAATAAGCAAAATATAAAGTAAGATATATAAGATTGAGCTTTATTGTCTCTTATTGTATATGCGTGGAGCCCCTAGTGCGGGGGTATATGGCTTCTAGGCCTGCATCAATGATGATTTTGCACCGAGCTCGTCTATCCGCGTTCGTGGTCTTGAATGACCTATTTCGAAGTTTTTTTTGGCCGGTGAGGCCATTTTGCTATGGGGCTATCAAAGCGGCCGCACAGTCCTCCGCTTGGGGAGGCGCACTTTAGTGCTTTCCCTTCAAAGGGATGATGCCTCGTGGACCGGGCATCTTAAGCGTAAGAGATGCATAATGTGGTATTGCGTTAAAGCGAGCAAAAGCTTCGCGTCCCAGTAGTGCTTGATAGCGACTTGAGAACGGGACGATATGGAAGGTCAGCTTTTCGCGGTGGAGGTTATCGGCAGAGACGAATATGACTTCGAGCCGGAGAAAACCCATACAATGGGTGTCCGGACCAGGTATTACCCCTTGAAAGGAGGTTTTGCTGCGGCGGATTCTTGCTGGGTTTATCACCATGTGCTGGATTGTATCCTGATCTATCAGGTTTAGTCCACTGCCGCCGTCCATAAGGACATTTGAAAACTGGAGTCCGCCAATTATTGGATCGAGTATCAAGGCAGTCCAGCCTACATTCTTGATATTCCTAGAATAATCTAGCTGATCGAAGATGATCGGTTTTGACAACCAGTGGCAGGACCCTTTGGGGATAGGTCGTGTGGTGCGTACCTTTACGGGCGCCACACGTTTTGTTATGTGAAGTTAGTTCACTGTTTTTACTTCTTGTGGGAAGTTCTTTTGTTTCCTGGTGCTTTGCTTTTGGGGTTCGTCCTCGTCTTCGCTTGGTGTGTCGAGCCCCTTATGTTCGGCATTGAGTCTGCCGGATTGTTTGAAAACCCAACAGTCTCTGTGGGTATGGTTAGCAGGCTTCCCGGGAGTACTGTGTATCTGACATATCCTGTCCAGGACTTTATTTAGGTTGGATAGATCGTCCCTGTTATCCTGGGGGCGATTTTTCCTGATTTTGTCGTGAGCCTTTGAATCCGGCATTGACTGTCGTGCTCTTCGAACTTTCGTCCTTAGTCCAGCGACGGTCCATGTTGCGTCGCGGTTTTCTGTTTCCATCCCTAGTTTCGGATGTACTTGGGTTGCTGGGGCTGCACCTTGCCAACCAGCTGTCCTCCCCTGCACAAAAGCGAGTCATGAGGCTTGTTAGTGCGGCCATTGTTCTTGGCTTTTCTTGGCCGAGGTGTCTGGCGAGCCATTCGTCTCGGACGTTATGCCTGAAAGCTGCTAAGGCTTCAGCGTCCGGACAGTCAACTATCTGATTCTTTTTAGTGAGGAATCTATTCCAGAACTGTCGAGCTGATTCTCCGGGTTGTTGAGTTATGTGACTAAGATCGTCTGCATCCGGAGGGCGGACATAGGTCCCTTGAAAGTTTTCTCGGAAATCATCCTCAAGCTCTTCCCAGCTTCCAATTGTGTTTTCAGGAAGGCTTTTAAGCCAGTGTCGGGCTGGCCCTTTAAGCTTAAGGGGTAGATATTTTATGGCGTGGAGATCATCTCCTCTAGCCATGTGTATGTGGAGGATATAATCCTCGATCCAAACTCCAGGGTCTGTTGTTCCATCATATGCCTCTATGTTTACGGGTTTGAATCCCTCTGGGAATTCATAGTCCAGGACCTCATCGGTGAAACATAGGGGGTGTGCGACGCCCCTGTATTTGGGTGTGCCAGATTCTGATGATGGCTTCATAGCGTTGCTTACGAGAGCTTGCTTTCTTGGCCCATAAATGGACCTGACTGGGCCATGATGCGAGTCCTTAAGTGGGTCGGATGCCGATTTAGGTGCAGCGCCGCTTGCCGCTTTATGGGATCGTCTATCCGATCGTGTGGCTTTTTCATTTTTTGAATGCGAGGGCTCTAGGGCCTCTTCGTCGAATTCAGGCAGTAGCTTTCTTTTCGGATAGCTTTTAGTGCGGCGACTATCGCCGTACTTATCTGTGGTATTGATTACTTTGCTCCATCTAATCCGGAGTGCATCTTCTGCTGTTTTTAGTTTCCGCTTCTGCTTTTTTAGGCTGCGTGCAGTTGCAACGAGCCTCTCGTGGAGATTCTTTTGCTCCATAGGTTTATTCGGCGTGAGGTCGTCCGGAATGCCGTTTTCGCCGGAGGAGGGATGTTCGGTTTCTCTATCCGTTTTGCCCTGTTCGGCGGTTGCTCTAAGGCCTGCTCGTCATCTACCGGCTTGTCCTACTCTATGGCTGTGTTTTTGTCGAGGCGTGGCTTGGGTCGGCGTTTACGCTGACGCTTTGATTGCTTTTCGGGGGGTCGATCTCCCGTCCCATCCCATTTATCCTCGGTGTCGCTTCCTTTAGGGGTATCCACCATGTACACATCGTGAGATGAGGTGGCTGTCCAATGCCCTATGGGCGTTGGTTCGTCGGTATCTCCTGCATCCTCATCCATGCTGTCGATGTCTCCGGAGTCGAAGTTGAGCACGTCGTTTAAATTGTCGACAGTGGCTACCAAGTGGGTGGTGGGTGGGCTTTGAATTTCTTCATCGTCCGTATCCCATCCTCGCTGACCGTAGTTCGGCCAGGGCTCTCCTAATAAGGAGAGAGACTTGAGAGAGTTTAGGATATCGCCACAAGGCGAGTGCTGAAAGATGTCTGTGGCGGTGAACTCTATTATTGGCGCCCAATCGGATTCGATCGGCAGGGGCGCGGGGGGTTTGGAGTTCGGAAAGGAGTCCGGATCCTCGGAGTCACGGATCATGCAGAGTGCGGGGATAGCGTTCGGCTCGATCGCCTTTGAGATCGAAGCCCCCGAGGTGACGTCCAACCGCTCATCCTTGATTGGCGCAATAGGCTCCGAGTTAGGGGTCGGAACCGATGCGTGTGCGGCCTCCAGGACACTGTCCGGAGGCAGAGCTAGGTCATGCCCCTCGAGATAGTGCGGCGCGCTTGGCCGTGGCTCGAACCCGTCGAAGATCAAGTCTCTGCGGATGTCAGCCGTGTAGTTTAAGCTTCCAAACCTGACTTGATGGCCAGGGGCGTAGCTTTCGATCTGCTCCAGGTGGCCGAGCGAATTAGCCCGCAAAGCGAAGCCGCCGAAGACGAAGGTCTGTCCGGGGAGAAATATCTCACCCTGGACCGTATCATTGTTGATGATCAGAGGAGCCATCGGGCCTAAAGGCGACTACATAGAGGAACTCTCAATGGAAGCACCAATGTCGGTGTCAAAACCGGCGGATCTCGGGTAGTGGGTCCCGAACTGTGCGTCTAGGCCGGATGGTAACATGAGGCAGGGAACACGATATTTTACCCAGGTTTGGGCCCTCTTGATGGAGGTAAAACCCTACGTCCTACTTGATTAATATTGATGATATGGGTAGTACAAGAGTAGATCTACCACGAGATCAAGGAGGCTAAACCCTAGAAGCTAGCCTACGGTATGATTGTTGTATATGGAGTTGATTTCCTACGGACTACAACCCTCCGGTTTATATAGACACCGGATAGGGTTAGGGTTACACAGAGTCGGTTACAATGGTAGGAGATCTTGAATATCCGCATCGCCAAGCTTGCCTTCCACGCCAAGGAAAGTCCCATCCGGACACGGGACGAAGTCTTCAATCTTGTATCTTCATAGTCCTGGAGTCCGGCTGAAGGTATAGTCCGGCTACCCGAACACCCCCTAATCCAGGACTCCCTCAAATATCAAACGGAGCCAAAACCCTAATTCCACCGCCGTAACTTTCTGTATCCATGAGATCCCATCTTGGGGCCTGTTCCGGAGCTCCGCCGGAGGGGGCATCAATTACGGAGGGCTTCTACATCAACACCATAGCCCTTCCAACGAAGTGTGAGTAGTTTACCTCAGACCTACGGGTCCATAGTTATTAGCTAGATGGCTTCTTCTCTCTTTTTTGGATCTCAACACAAAGTTCTCCCCCTGTCTTGTGGAGATCTATTCGATGTAATCTTATTTTGCGGTGTGTTTGTTAAGACCGATGAATTGTGGGTTTATGATCAAGTTTATCTATGAACAATATTTGAATCTTCTCTAAAAAAATTTATTTATGATTGGTTATCTGTGCAAGTCTCTTCGAATTATCAGTTTGGTTTGGCCTACTAGATTGATCTTTCTTGCAATGGGAGAAGTGCTTAGCTTTGGATTCAGTCTTGCGGTGTCCTTTCCCAGTGACAGTAGGGGTAGCAAGGCACGTATTGTATTGTTGGCATCAAGGATAACAAGATGGGGTTTATTTCATATTGCATGAGTTTATCCCTCTACATCATGTGATCTTGCTTAAAGAGTTACTCTGTTCTCTTGAACTTAATACTCTAGATGCATGCTGGATAGCGGTCGATGTGTGGAGTAATAGTAGTAGATGCAGGCAGGAGTCGGTCTACTTATCTCGGACATGATTCCTATATACACGATGATACCTAGATATTCTCATAACTATGCTCAATTCTGTCAATTGCTCAACAGTAATTTGTTTACCCACCGTGAATACTTATGCTCTCGAGAGAAGCCACTAGTGAAACCTATGGCCACCGGGTCTATCTTCCATCATATTAATCTTCCAATACTTAGTTATTTTTATTGCCTTTTATTTTACTTTGCATCTTTATCATGAAAATAAAAAAAATATTATCTTATCATATCTATCAGATCTCACTCTCGTAAGTGACCGTGTAGGGATTGACAACCCCTAATCGCGTTGGTTGCGAGTAGCTATTGCTTTGTGCAGGTACGAGGGACTTGAGCGTGGCCTCCTACTGGATTGATACCTTGGTTCTCAAAAACTAAGGGAAATACTTACGCTACTTTGCTGCACCACCCTTTCCTCTTCAAAGGAAAACCAACGCAAGTGCTCAAGAGGTAGCAAGAAGGATTTCTGGCGCCGTTGCCAGGGAGGTTTACGCAAAATTCAACATACCAAGTACCCATCACAACCCTTATCTCCCGCATTACATTATTTGCCATTTGCCTCTTGTTTTCCTCTCCCCCACTTCACCCTTGCCGTTTTATTCGCCCTATCTCTCTCTATCCTCCCTCTCTTTCTCTATTTGCCTCTTTTTGCCCGTTTCTGATTTGCTCGTGTGTCGGATTGCTTGCTTGTCG
This sequence comes from Triticum dicoccoides, assembly GCF_002162155.2. Classification (NCBI taxonomy): domain Eukaryota; kingdom Viridiplantae; phylum Streptophyta; class Magnoliopsida; order Poales; family Poaceae; genus Triticum; species Triticum dicoccoides. Next base: position 48,134,216 of record NC_041380.1, on the reverse strand, counting down.
TTATGGCTAGTCCCTTATCTTCTCCGTTATCTCCCGAGAATTAAGTTCTTAATTTTAAACAAAGGGAAGGAGAAAATTTAAAAGACGTTTGGTATAGGATTTGCAATGCTCAACATAGATCTACCAGGAAGCAATCCACTTCCGTTCTTCTCCGCAATTTTTACGGAGGCACTACTCCTTGGTACAGATATATCCTTGATACCATTACTGGAGGGAATTTCTTGGGTAGCCATACTTTTGATTCTTATAATGCTATGATATATTTGTTTGGCTCACCCCCTCTTATGATTAATGGAACTATGTTAACTTTGGAGCATGTAATGCGAAAACTTGAAATTATTGAAAATAAAGTTGCTACCGTTGAGTTAATTGAAACTTTCGATAAAAAGATCCATAACCAAATTACCCAATATGGATCTAAAGTAGGAGTAACTTTGAAAAATATTAAAGAGAATGAACCTATAGTTAATGAAAGAATAAATCATGATTCCACTAGAATCGATAAACTTGAGGGTATTATTACCAACTTGGTAACCGCTTTTTCTTCCATAAAGAATACTCCAAGTCTTCCAACTAATGGTGCCAAGCTTGTGTATGTTCCTAAAAATAAGGGTGAATCCTCTAGCAAGGAAACTACGGATCTCAAATCTATAAGTATTCATCCTAATATTTTTGCTATCATTAAGGAACCATTTGCTACTACTGATTTTTTTTCGATCTTGTGCCTAGAAGTTTGATTATTGATAAAAGGGAAGAAACTCCTAAAGGTGATAGATGTGTCATTAAAGAACTACCAACTAAATATGCCAACACCTAGATCTATCCTTGCTTTTTATGCCTAGCTAGGCGCATTAAACGATAGCGCTTGTTGGGAGGCAACCCAATTTTATTTTTATTCCTTGCTTTTTGCTCCTGTTTAGTAATAAATAATTTATCTAGCCTCTGTTTTGGTTGTGTTTTTTGTGTTTAATTAGTGTTTGTGCCAAGTAGAACCATTGGGAAGACATGGGGAAACTCTTGTTAATCTTGCTGTAAAAAACAGAAACTTTAGCGCTCACAAGAACTGCTGCCATTTTTATTTGGAAAGTGATATTTAGTTAATTATTTTTGCAGATGATTAATAGATAAATTCCTCACGTCCATCAAGTTATTTTTGAATTTTTGGGGTTCCAGATCTTATGTTAGATACAGATTACTACAGACTGTTCTGTTTTTGACAGATTCTGTTTTTCGTATGTTGTTTGCTTATTTTGATGAATCTATGACTAGTAAAATAGTTTATAAACCATAGATAAGTTGGAATAAAGTAGGTTTAACACCAATATAAATAAAGAATGAGTTAATTAAAATACCTTGAAGGGGTGTTTTGTCTTCTTTCGCTAACGGAGCTCGCGAGATTTTCTACTTTATGTTTTGTGTTGTGAAGTTTTCAAGTTTTGGGTAAAGATTTGATGGATTATGGAACAAGGAGTGGCAAGAGCCTAAGCTTGGGTATGCCCATGGCACCCCCAAGATAATATAAGGTCACCTAAAAGCCAAATCTTAGGGATGCCCCGGAAGGCATCCCCTCTTTCGTCTACTTCTATCGATAACTTTACTTGGAGCTATATTTTTATTTACCACATGATATGTGTTTTGCTTGGAGCGTCTTGTATTATTTGAGTCTTATTTTTTAGCTTCCCACAATCATACTTTCTGCACACACCTTTATGAGAGAGACACACATGATTCAGAAATTATTAGAATACTCTATGTGCTTCACTTATATCTTTTGAGTTATATAGTTTTTGCTCTAGTGCTTCACTTATAACTTTTAGAGCACGGTGGTAGATTTGTTTTATAGAAACCATTGTTATCTCATGCTTCACTTAGATTATTTTGAGAGTCCTACAAAACAGCATGGTAATTTGCTTTAATTATTTGAGGCATTCAAGATTAATAAATAAAATTTTCTTATGAGTGTGTTGAATACTATGAGAAGTTTGAAACTTGATAATTGTTTTGAGATATGGAGATGGTGATATTAGAGCCGTGCTAGTTGAGTAGTTGTGAATTTGATAAATGCTTGTGTTGAAGTTTATGATTCCTGTAGAATGCATGTATGGTGAACTGTTATGTTAAGAAGTCGGAGCATGATGTATTTATTGATTGTCCTCCTTATGAGTGGCGGTTGGGGACGAGCGGTGGTCTTTTCCTACCAATCTATCCCCCTAGGAGCATGCGCTTAGTACTTTGCTTCGATAAATAATAGATTTTTGCAATAAGTATGTGAGTTCTTTATGACTAATGTTGAGTCCATGGATTATACGCACTCTCACCCTTCCACCATTGCTAGCCTCTCTAATACCGCGCACCTTTCACCGGTATCATACACCCACCATATACCTTCCTCAAAACAGCCACCATACCTACCTATCATTGCATTTCCATAGCCATTCCAAGATATATTGCCATGCAACTTTCCACCGTTCCGTTTATCATGACACGCTCCATCATTGTCATATTGCTTTGCATGATCATGTAGTTGACATTTTAGTTGTGGCAAAGCCACGGTTCATAATTCCTTCATATAAGTCACTCATGCATCATTGCTATCCCGGTACACCGCCAGAGGCATTCATATAGAGTCATACTTTGTTTTAGAATCGAGTCGTAATCATTGAGTTGTAAATAAATAGAAGTGTGATGATCATCATTCATAGAGTATTGTCCCAAATAAAAAAAGGCCAAAGAAAAAAAGAAGGCCCAAAAAATGGGCAATACTACTATCCTTTTCCACACTTGTGCTTCAAAGTAGCACCATGATCTTCATGATAGAGAGTCTCCTATGTTATCACTTTCATATACTAGTGGGAATTTTTCATTATAGAACTTGGCTTCTATATTCCAACGATGGGCTTCCTCAAAATGCCCTAGGTGTTCGTGAGCAAGCAAGTTGGATGCACACCCACTTAGTTTCTTTTTGTTGAGCTTTCATATACTTATAGCTCTAGTGCATCTGTTGCATGGCAATCCCTACTCACTCACATTGATATCTATTGATGGGCATCTCCATAGCCCATTGATACGCCTAGTTGATGTGAGACTATCTTCCCCCTTTTTGTCTTCTCCACAACCACCATTCTATTCCACCTATAGTGCTATGTCCATGGCTCACGCTCATGTATTGTGTGAAGATTGAAAAACTTTGAGAACATTAAAAGTATGAAACAATTGCTTGGCTTGTCATTGGGGTTGTGCATGATTTGAATATTTTGTGTGGTGAAGATGGAGCATAGCCAGACTATATGATTTTGTAGTGATAACTTTCTTTGGCCATGTTATTTTGAAGAGACATAATTGCTTAGTTAGTATGCTTGAAGTATTATTATTTCTATGTCAATATTAAACTTTTGTCTTGAATCTTTCGGATCTGAATATTCATACCACAATTAAGAGAATTACATTGAAATTATTCCAAGTAAGATTCCACATCAAAAATTATGTTTTTATCATTTACCTACTCGAGGACGAGCAGGAATTAAGCTTGGGGATGCTTGATACGTCTCCAACGTATATATAATTTTTTATTGTTCCATGCTATATTATATTCTGTTTTGGACATTATTGGGCTTTATTATACACTTTTATATTGTTTTTGGGACTAACCTATTAACCGGAGGCCCAGCCTTGTTTTTTTTGCCTATTTTAGGGTTTCGCAGAAAAATAATATCAAACGGAGCCAAAACCCTAATTCCACCATCGTAACTTTCTGTATCCACGAGATCCCATCTTGGGGCCTGTTCCGGAGATCCGCCGGAGGGGGCATCGATCACGGAGGGCTTTACATCAACACCATAGCCCTTCCGATGAAGTGTGAGTACTTTACCTCAGACCTACGGGTCCATAGTTATTAGCTAGATGGCTTCTTCTCTCTTTTTTGGATCTCAATACAAAGTTCTCCCCCTCTCTTGTGGAGATTTATTCGACGTAATCTTCTTTTGCGGTGTGTTTGTTGAGACCGATGAATTGTGGGTTTATGATCAAGTTTATCTATGAAAAATATTTGAATCTTCTCTGAATTCTTTTATGTATGATTGGTTATCTTTGCAAGTCTCTTCGAATTATCAGTTTGGTTTGGCCTACTAGATTGATCTTTCTTGCAATGGGAGAAGTGCTTAGCTTTGGGTTCAATCTTGCGGTGTCCTTTCCCAGTGACAGTAGTGGAAGCAAGGCACGTATTGTATTGTTGCCATCGAGGATAACAAGATGGGGTTTATTTCATATTGCATGAGTTTATCCCTCTACATCATGTCATCTTGCTTAAAGTGTTACTCTGTTCTCTTGAACTTAATACTCTAGATGCATGCTGGATAGAGGTCGATGTGTGGAGTAATAGTAGTAGATGCAGGCAGGAGTCGGTCTACTTGTCTCGGATGTGATGCCTATATACATGATCATACCTAGATATTCTCATAACTATGCTCAATTCTGTCAATTGCTCAACAGTAATTTTTTTACCCACCGTGAATACTTATGCTCTCGAGAGAAGCCACTAGTGAAACCTATGGCCCCTGGGTCTATCTTCCATCATATTAATCTTCCAATACTTAGTTATTTTATTGCCTTTTATTTTACTTTGCATCTTTATCATAAAAATACCGAAAATATTATCTTATCATATCTATCAGATCTCACTCTCGTAAGTGACCGTGTAGGGGTTGACAACCCCTTATCGCGTTGGTTGCGGGGATTTATTTGTTTGTGTAGTTGCGAGGGACTTGTGCGTGGCCTCCTACTGGATTGATACCTTGGTTCTCAAAAACTAAGGGAAATACTTACGCTACTTTGCTACACCATCCTTTCCTCTTCAAGGGAAAACCAACGCAAGTGCTCAAGAGGTAGCAGCTACCAAATGTCACAACATAACTGGGTGATTATAAGTTGCTCTACAGGTGTCTCCGAAGGTACTTGTTGGGTTGGCGTATTTCGAGATTAGGATTTGTCACTCCGATTGTCGGAGAGGTATCTCTGGGCCCACTCGGTAATGCACATCACTATAAGCCTTGCAAGCATTGCAACTAATGAGTTAGTTGCAGGATGATGTATTACGGAACGTGTAAAGAGACTTGCCGGTAACGAGATTGAACTAGGTATTGAGATATCGACGATCGAATCTCGGGCAAGTAACATACCGATGACAAAGGGAAGAATGTATGTTATTATGTGGTTTGACCGATAAAGATATTCATAGAATATGTGGTAGCCAATATGAGCTTCCAGGTTCCGCTATTGGTTATTGACCGAAGACGTGTCTCGGTCATGTCTACATAGTTCTTGAACCCGTAGGGTCCGCACGCTTAAAGTTCGATGACGTTTATATTATGAGTTTATGTGTTTTGATGTACCGAAGGTAGTTCGGAGTCCCGGTTGTGATCACGGACATGACTAGGAGTCTCGAAATGGTCAAGACGTAAAGATCGATATATTGGACGACTATGTTCGGACACCGGAATGGTATCGGGTAGTTTCGGGCATATAACGGAGTACCGGGGGGGTTACCGGAACCCTCCCGGGAGACTAATGGGTCTATTGGGCCCTAGTGGAGAAGAGGAGGGGCGTCCAAGGGAAGCCATGCGCCCCCTTCCCCCCAGTCTGAATTGGACAAGGAGGGGGCGGCGCCCCCCTTTCCTTTCCCCCTATCTCTCCTTCCCTCTCCTCTCCTACTCCCACATGGAAGGGGGAGTCCTACTCCTGGTGGGAGTAGGACTCCTCATGGGGTGCGCCTAGGGTGGCCGGCCGCCTCCTCCTCCTCCACTCCTTTATATATGGGGAGGGAGGCACCCCTTGGAGACACAACAATTGATCTCTTGGGTCTCTTGGTCGTGTGCGGTGCCCCCCTCCACCATAATCCACCTCAATAATATCGTAGCGGTGCTTAGGCGAAGCCCTGCATCGGTAGAACATCATCATCGTCACCACGCCGTCGTTCTGACGGAACTCTCCCTCAAATCTCGGCTGGATCGGAGTTCGAGGGGCGTCATTGAGTTGAACGTGTGCAGAACTCGGAGGTGCCGTGCGTTTGGTACTTGATCGGTCGGATCTTGAAGACGTACGACTACATCAAACGCGTTGTGATAACGCTTCCTCTTTCGGTCTATGAGGGTACGTCAACACATTCTCCCCTCTTGTTGCTATTCATCACCATGATCTTGCATGTGCGTAGGAATTTTTTTGAAATTACTACGTTCCCCAACACCAACTCGCTTGCTCATGAAGACCTAGGGCATTTTGAGGAAGCCCATCATTGGAATATACAAGCCAAGTTCTATAATGTAAAATTCCCAGTAGTATATGAAAGTGACAACATAGGAGACTCTCTATCATGAAGATCGTGGTGCAACTTTGAAGCACAAGTGTGGTAAAAGGATAGTAAAATTGTCCCTTCTCTCTTTTTCTCTCATTTTTTATTTGGGCCTTTTTCTCTCTTTTTTATATGGCCTCTTTTTTCTTTTCTTTTTTTCCTTTTCGTCCGGAGTCTCATCAGGACTTCTGGGGGAATCATAGTCTCCATCATCCTTTTCTCACTTGGGACAATGCTCTAATAATGATGATCATCACACTTTTATTTACTTACAACTCAAAAATTACAACTCAATACTTAGCACAAAATATGACTCTATATGAATGCCTTCGGCAGTGTACCAGGATATGCAATGAATCAAGAGTGACATGTATGAAAGATTTATAAAGGTGGCTTTGCCAAAAATACGATGTCAACTACATGATCATGCAAAGCAATATGACAATGATGGAACGTGTGATAACAAACAGAACGGTGGTAAGTTGCATGGCAATATATCTCGGAATGGCTATGGAAATGCCATAATAGGTAGGTATGGTGGCTGTTTTGAGGAAGGTATATGGTGGGTGTATGATACCGGCGAAAGGTGCGAGGTATTAGAGAGGCTAGCAATGGTGGAAGGGTGAGAGTGCATATAATCCATGGACACAACATTAGTAATAAAGAACTCACATACTTATTGCAAAAATATATTAGTTATCAAAACGAAGTACTACGCGCATGCTCCTAGGGGGATAGATTGGTAGGAAAAAACCATCGCTCGTCCCCGACCGCCACTCATAAGACAATCAATAAATAAATCATGCTCTGACTTCATCACATAATGGTTCACCATACGTGCATGCTACAGGAATCACAAACTTTAACACAAGTATCTCTCAAATTCACAACTAATCAACTAGCATGACTCTAATATTACCATCTTTATATCTCAAAACAATCATCAAGTATCAAACTTCTCATAGTATTCAATGCACTTTTTATTAAAGTTTTTATTATACCCATCTTGGATGCATATCATATTAGGACTAGTTTTATAGACAAAGAAAATTACCATGCTGTTCTAAAAGACTCTCAAAATGGTATAAGTGAAGCATGAGAGATCAATAATTTCTATAAAATAAAACCACCACCGTGCTCTAAAAGATATAAGCGAAGCACTAGAGCAAAATTATCTAGCTCAAAAGATATAAGTGAAGCACAAAGAGTATTCTAATAAATTCCGATTCATGTGTGTCTATCCAAAAGGTGTGTACAACAAGGATGATTGTGGTAAACTAAAAAGAAAATACTCAAATCATAGAAGACGCTCCAAGCAAAACACATATCATGTGGTGCATAAAAATATAGCCTCAAGTAAAGTTATTGATGGACGAAGACGAAAGAGGGGATGCCTTCCAGGGCATTCCCAAGCTTAGGATTTTGGTTATCCTTGAATTTTACCTTGGGGTGCCTTGGGCATCCCCAAGCTTAGGCTCTTGCCACTCCTTATTCCAAAATCCATCAAATCCTTACCCAAAAACTTGAAAACTTCACAGCACAAAACTCAACAGAAAATCTCATGAGCTCCGTTAGTATAAGAAAACAAACCACCACTTCAAGGTACTGTAATGAACTTATTATTTATTTATATTGGTGTTAAACCTACTGTATTATAACTTCTCTATGGTTCATACCCCCGATACTAGCCATAGATTCATTAAAATAAACAAACAACACACGAAAAACAGAATCTGTCAAAAACAGAACAGTCTGTAGCAATCTGTATCAAACGTATACCTCTGTAAATCCGAAAATTCTACCAAATTAGGACGACCTAAATAATTTTCATATTTATCTACTGCAATTCGAATCAGTATTTTATATCTCTCTGGTAAAAAACTAAAATTATTCTCGTGAGCGCAAACTTTCTGTTTTTTTACAGCAAGATCAAACAACAATCATCCAAGAAGATCCTAAAGGCTTTACTTGGCACAAACACTAATTAAAACATAAAAACACAATCATAACAGAGGATACATGATTTATTTATTACTAAACAGAAACAAAAAGCAAGAAACAAAAATAAAATTGGGTTGGCTCCCAACAAGCGCTATCATTTTAACGCCCCTAGCTAGGCATTGACAATTTCGATGATGCTCACATGAAAGACAAGAGTTGAAGCACAAAGAGAGCATCACAAAACACATGACAAACACATCTAAGTCTAACATACTTCGTATGCATAGGCATTTTATAAGCAAACAAATTATCGTACAAGAAAAAACTAGCATATGCATGGAAGAAAAAGGAAACAATAGCAATCTGAACATGACGAGAGGTAATTTAGTAACATGGAAATTTCTACAGCCATATTTTACTCTCTCATAATGATTACATGTAGGATCATAAGAAAATTCAACAATATAGCTAATTATTAACACGATCCACATGTATGCAAAGTTGACACTCTTCCAAAATAGTGGGATTAATATTAACTAAAGTCATGACCTCTCCAAACCCACTTTTATCAAAAACATCATAAGATTGAACATTCTCCAAATATGCGGGATCTAAAGTTGACACACTTCCAAACCTACTTTCAATAATATTTCAAACACTATTATCAATCTCATATTCATCATGGGGCTTAAATAAATTTTCCAGATCAAAAGAAGAATCACCCCAATCATGATAGTTGCAACAAATACTAGTCATAGCAAAACTAGCATCCCCAAGATTGAGGTTTTGCATATCATTAACACAATTGACATTAAGAGAATTTATAATAACATCATTGCAATCATAATTTTCATCAAAGGAACTATCAAGTATGGGTGCAATAGCAACGATCTCATGTTTAACATAAGGAACTATAGAAAATTCATCTTCATAAATATTGGCATCATGGCCACAAGAATAGAAAGCATCATGTTCATCAAGGGATATTTCAATCAAATCATCGGAATCATAATTATCTATAGATTCATGCATATCATTATTTTCTTCCAAAGCAACGGTCATTCTTTCAATAAATTCTTTGACATAGACATTATGAGCATAGTTTTCATAGCAATATTTAAGTATGTATAAATTTTCAGATTCGTCGAGAGTAATATCATACTTTTCAATCAAAGAAGCAACTTCATAAGCACACTTAAAAGCAACAAATTCTTCAATTTGTTCGATACCGTAATAACTATAAATACCCTTTGCATAAGAAGATAAGATTTCATTATCATTAAACTCACATAGGTAGGGGAGGTGTTTTTTAGGGTTCTTAGAGCAACAAGTAAAATCATAAATTTCACAAAGATTCCAAGCATAACACAGCAATCTGTTTATTTGATCCCATAAGAGTCTCCCTTTTTCACACAAACGGTGACGCACAAAATGAGCATGCTCATCTAAAGATTTCCCATCAACTAAGCTAGTTGGGGTTTCATCACGAGCGCATAAGGATCGAAGATGATCCAAGTAGAACACTTTAAGTGGATACATATCAATAGATTTTTAGCAAGCAAAGATGCAAGCAAATAGAAGGCACATGGAAACACAAACAAAGATACATATGGGAATAAGGCGAAAAAAGGCAAAGGTGAAGTGGTGGAGAGGAAAACGAGAGGCAAATGGCAAATAATGTAATACGAGGGATAAGAGTTTGTGATCGGTACTTGGTATGTCTTGACTTGAGCATAGATCTCCCCGGCAATGGCGCCAGAAATCCTTCTTGCTACCTCTTGAGCATGTGTTGGTTTTTCCCTTGAAGAGGAAAGGGTGATGCAGCAAAGTATCGTAAGTATTTCCCTCAGTTTTTAAGAACCAAGGTATCAATCCAGTAGGAGATTACACACAAGTCCCTCGTACCTGCACAAACAATAAAGAACCTTGCAACCAACGCGATAAAGGGCTTGTTAGTCCCTTCACGGCCACTTGCAAAAGTGAGATCTAATAAAGATAATAAGATAAATATTTTTGGTATTTTTGTTGTATATATTGAAAACTAAATATTGCAAAATAAACGGCAACAGAAATTAATAGTTGACGAAAGATAAATATGATGGAAGATAGACCTGGGGGCCATAGGTTTCACTAGTGGCTTCTCTCAAGGTAGAATAATCCATGGTGGGTGAACAAATTACTGTCGAGCAATTGATAGAAAAGCGCATAGTTATGAGAATATCTAGGCATGATCATGTATATAGGCATCACATCCGCGACAAGTAGACCGAAACGATTCTGCATCTACTACAATTACTCCACACATCGACCGCTATCCAGCATGCATCTAAAGTATTAAGTTCATAAGAACAGAGTAACGCATTAGGCAAGATGACATGATGTAGAGGGATAAACTCAAGCAATATGATATAAACCCCATCTTTTTATCCTCGATGGCACCAATACAATACGTGCCTTGCTGCCCCTGCTGTCACTGGGAACGGACACCGCAAGATTGAACCCAAAGCTAAGCAATTCTCCCATTGCAAGAAAGATCAATCTAGTAGGCCAAACCAAACTGATAATTCGAAGAGACTTGCAAAGATATCAAATCATACATATAAGAATTCAGAGAAGAATCAAATATTGTTCATAGATAATCTTGATCATAAACCCACAATTCATCGGATCTCGACAAACGCACCACAAAAAGAATTACATCGAATAGATCTCCAAGAGAATCGAGGAGAACTTTGTATTGAGATCCAAAGAGAGAGAAGAAGCCATCTAACTAATAACTCTGGACCCGAAAGTTTGTGGTAAACTACTCACACATCATCGGAGAGGCTATGGTGTTGATGTAGAAGCCCTCCGTGATCGATTACCCCTCCGGCGGAGCGCCAGAAAAGGCCCCAAGATGGGATCTCACGGGTACAGAAGGTTGCGGCGGTGGAAATAGGGTTTCGTGGTGCTCTTGGATGTTTTCGGGATATATGAGTATATATAGGCGAAAGAAACTAGGTCGGTGGAGCCACGAGGGGCCCACGAGGGTGGGGGCGCGCCTACCCCCTGGGCGCGCCTCCCTACCTTGCGGCTGCCTCGTTGCTTCCTTAACGTCCACTCCAAGTCTCCTGGATTGCGTTTGTTCCAAAAATAACTCTGCCGAAGGTTTCATTACATTTGTATTCCGTTTGATATTCCTTTTGTGCGGAACACTGAAATAGGCAAAAAAACTGCAATTTGCACTAGGCCTTTGGTCAATAATTTAGTCCCAAAAATAATATAAAAGTGCATGATAAAGCCCATTAAACATCCAAAACAGATAATATAATAGCATGGAACAATCAAAAATATAGATATGTTGGAGACGTATCACATAGCAACGAGCGGGGAGAGTGTATCCACGTACCCTCATAGACCAAAAGCGGGAGTGTTTAGTAACGCGGTTGATGTAGTCGAACGTCTTCGCGATCCAACTGATACAAGTACCGAATGCACGGAACCTCCATGATCTGCACACGTTCAGCACGGTGACGTCCCTCGAACTCTTGATCCAGTTGAGGCCGAGGGAGAGTTTCGTCAGTATGATGGCATGGTGACGGTGATGATGATGTTACCGGCGCTAAGAACACACCAGGGGGGCCACCATCTGGCCACGAGGGTCCAGGGCACGCCCACCCCCCTGGGACGCGCCCCTGCCTCGTGAGCCCCATGTGGACCCCCTCCACTTATTCCTGCTGTTGGGGAATGTAGTATTTTAAAAAAAATCCTACGATCACGCAAGATCTTTCTAGGAGAAGCATAGCAACGAGCGGGGAGAGTGTGTCCATGTACCCTCGTAGACCGAAAGCGGAAGCGTTTAGTAATGTGTTTTATGTAATCGAACGTCTTCGCGATCCAACCAATCCAAGTACCGAACGCACGGCACCTCCGTGATCTGTACACGTTCAGCACGGTGATGTCCCTCGAACTCTTGATCCAGTTGAGACCGAGGGAGAGTTTCGTTAGCACGACGGCATGGTGACGATGATGATGATGTTACCGGCGCAGGGCTTCGCCTAAGCACTATGACGATATGACCGAGGTGTTAACTGTGGAGGGGGGCGCCACACATGGCTAGGAAAAATTGATGTGTGTTCTAGGGGTGCCCTCCCCACGTATATAAAGGAGGGAGAGGGAGGGAGGCAGCCTAGGGCGCGCCCAAGTAGGAGGAATCCTACTTGGGCCCCTAGTCCAATTCGCCCCCCACCCCTTACCATATTTGGACAAGGGGGAAAGGAAGGAGGGGGAGGGGAAGGAAGTAGGAGTCCTACTTCATACTTTACTTTCCCTCCTCTCCTTTTCCTTTCTCCCCATGTGGCTGGCCCTATAGGGGGCACACCAGCCCTTGCGGGCTGGTGTGTTCCCTTACTTGGCCCATTAAGCCCATATATTTGTCGGGGTTTGCCCGGAACCCCTTTCGGTGACCCGGTATCACCTGGAACACTTATGGTGTCCGAATATAGCCTTCCAATATATGAATCTTTACCTCTTGACCATTTCCAGACTCCACTTCATGTTTGTGATCTCATCCGGGACTCCGAACAAACTTCGGTACATCAAATCACATAACTCATAATACAAATCCATGGCTAGGAAACTTAACCATCTTTGATTAACGAGCTAGTCAAGTAGAGGCATACTAGGGACACTCTACTTGTCTATGTATTCACACATGTACTAAGTTTTCGGTTAATACAATTCTAGCATGAATAATAAACATTTATCATGATATAAGGAAATATGAATAACAACTTTATTATTGCCTCTAGGGCATATTTCCTTCAGTCTCCCACTTGCACTAGAGTCAATAATATAGTTCACATCATCATGTGATTTAACACCAATAGTTCACATCTTTATGTGATTAGTTCACATCTCCATGTGACTAACACCCAAAAGGGTTTACTAGAGTCAATAATCTAGTTCACATCGCTATGTGATTAACATTTATCATGATATAAGGAAATATAAATAACAACTTTATTATTGCCTCTAGGGCATATTTCCTTCACCTGCACCCACTCACTTCGTCTTCCTCCAGAAAAAAATCCTCCCATAGCTCAAACCCGTGTTCTAGCTCATCTTGCTGGCATTTTCGATCTCCTTGCTCAAAGATCCATTCACGAAACTGTTTGGGGAGATTGTTCTTTGGTATGTGACTCCTCCAATGGTCCAATTAGTTTTTGTTCTAGTGCTTTATTTATTGCAAATATTTGTTGCTAAGGTGACCCTATTCTTGAGCTTGCATGTCAAATTTATAAGGTCCAAAGTAGTTTTAATGCATGATATAGCCTCTAGGTACTTGTGGGAGTAGTTGCTATCAATCTTGTTGAGTTCGATTCACTTTTATTTTGAGTCACTAAAATTTCAGAAAATTTTCAGAGAAAGAAAAATGTTCAGGAAAATGTACCAAGGTGGTTCCTCAAGGAAGCAAGGACCAAGGCCCGCGATACGTGAGCCAGATGATGAACCACCGAGGGAAGCTCAAATGTGGCCTTGTGAATGGCCGTCAGAGGAGGTTATGGTCCAAGCAGGCATCAAGGATGAATTTGACGCGTATGTGCGTAACACTGATCTTGAGGGCTTCGTGTCAGATAAGTGCCCACAATACTACTACTTAACTGATTCCTTTGTGAGAAGGTTTAAGTTTACATCCTCACGCAATTCTCATACTGTTTTATTTGATATTTGTGATAAATCATATAAGATGGACCTAGAAGATTTTAATACTGCTTGTAAACTCCCGCAGTGGGGCAATGTTAGCGAACCTCGCAAATCTGAATATAAAGACTTTCTTGCTAGTATCACTGTGGGGGAATCTAAAGAAATCACACAAGCTACCATAGGGAGCATTCATTTTCCTTCCATACATTATTTTGCTCTCTTTACAGGTAGATCCATTAACGGTAAATATGAGGCTTGTCACATGTGTGTTCCAGATCTTAGTGTCCTCAAGAGTGCGGTATTAGGTGATAAACAATATAACTTGGGGGCCATTGTTGCACGAAGGTTGCATCTTAACAGTACAAGTGGAGATTTGTTTGGTAGAATTTATGTGACTCGTGTAGCTAATTATCTTGATGTAACCATACATGAAAATGATACGGAGTTGCCACCTGCTTATCTAGATTATAATGCTATGGTTCGCCATTAGTTTGTTGAGAGAAATGAACAGTTCCTCTAGTACCGACTAATCTTTGACAGATGTCGCACTGTCCATGTTGCCCTCCCTATGATGAGCACATACCAACCATGGGTACCACACCACCAACCATCAACGGTCCAATCACAAGAAGTCGCGCAATGCAAATACATGATCAGGTTAATGCTAACTTAAGTCTATCATTTGACCTTGAAAACATGGTTGTGCCTTCACCTCCTTTGTTGTTGGTTGAACTCAGGTGCGATGTCTAAGAAAGCCAAACACATTTCAGTCCGTGCAAAACAATGTTTTACGGCAAGGAAACAAAGTTAGGAATTCATGAAGAATGAGTTGTCTGCTGAAGAAACATTGTTCCGATTCTGACGAAACAATGTTTTGCACGAGTTTGGATATCCCAACTTGCAAAAGGTTTCCAGAACTCGAGTTTTCTGCTGAAGGAAACATTGTTCGACCCCAGTGAACAATGTTTGGTCGGAAACTGCCGACCACCTCTAACGCTAGTTTTCCAGAAGCTACCTCATTAAGTCTTGAAGCCATTTAGTCAAACAAAGCTAGTTCGCTTTCACAACTATCTAGGGGGATTGTCCCGATTATAAATAGGCTAGCTCTTCCCTTCGTTGGGGACTTTTGCCATTTTTATCAAAGACCAAAGACATTGACTCCTCCTGAGATTGGAGAGCTCTTGTTACCCTTATTCTCGTGATTCCTTGAGAAATTGCTCCTAATTCGTGCTCCACGACTAGATCGTGTTGTGTGGGTTAGAGTTCATGGTTTTCTTTGCGGATTGCACCTATCTCGTGCTCCACGACTTGAGCGTGGTTGTGTGGGGTAGTATTGCGGGTTGTGGATCGGCGAATGTTCGGATTGCAAGCTTTGGTGAGCCTCCTCTTTGCCGGGTCGTAATCTCTTATTTTCCATTTTCCGGCTGCTTGCAGCTAGTTATCCCCATCCGTTTATCGATCCTACGCCATGAAGATCAGACCTCCCCTTGTACTCCCTCTTCTCCGAAAACGGGGTCGCATCATCTAGTATTCAAAGCAAGGTTTACACGGTAGGATATGTATCTTTGTTGCTAGATCTATCCTTTTTAGTTCGGTTTCTCCCCGTCCTAGAGTCCAAAGCCAAAGAAAGCCACACAAAAAATCCAAGCCTTTGTTGCTGAGATCTAGTTGTTTGGTTTCCTCTTTGTGTTTGCACCAAGTTCTATCCAAAGTTGCTGTTGTTTTTCTTTGAGTCTTGTTGTTGGATCTATTGTGCTGCAAAAAAAGAAGAGAGAGAAAAAGCAAAAAAAGAGAGAAAGTGTTGATCAATTGTGCAATCATATTGAGTTTGGTGAGAAATTTCAGAAGTTGATGTGGCAAGTGTTGTTGCTCAAACATGGTGCAAGGATCTACAATTTTTTTCTTGTTCATTTGGTTTGCATCGATTGGATCTCAGCACTGGCCCTCCCAGATCCACCTAGAAACCGTCAGCTTCCTTCCTTTCATTCGCCCGTCCACTCCTGATTTGCTACTTCCGCACAGCCGCCAAGGAATCATTACAATTTGGGTAAGCAAGAAGGTGAGCTGAGTGTTTTCCACATATATTTTTCTTTTTCCACTTGTTTACAAGAGTTAACATGATAGGATCCAACTCGAGTGTACATGGACATCAACATGTGGAAGATGCTCTCCCAAAAACTCGCGCAGCACTTGGTGATATGATTGAGGAGTATATAGTTGCAGCTATGCGAAGGATGTTCGGTGGTTGTCTTCCTATCGCGGGTCATGGGGATCAACACCAACACAGCCCCGCTGCCTCGCTGGCTGCCGACAACCGGCAACGTCAAGGAAACGACGATCGCCATGTTGGTCGTGGAAGAGCGGCAGGAGCTGATGCCCACGGCGCCCCTACTATTGGTGCTGAACGGAGGCGTGGCGACTTTGCTGCCCCCCGTGAGGGTGGGCTGCATGGAGGAGAAGCTCGCAGGTGAGGCCATGACCCCCGCGGCTTTCCTGCGGATCACCGGCGACGAGCGACACATGATGGTGATGCCATCTTCCTTGAAGATCACTCCGAGCATGGTGACGAAGATGAAGGCATGGGGGACTATGAACCCTACTCCCCACCTCGCCGCGGTGCTGCTTTTGGTCGCAATGGTCATCATTATGACCGTCATGATTAGGATGACCGTGACAACCAAGCAAAAGCGAAGCTACATGTGCCATCATTCATGGGAAAAGAGGATCTGGATGCATATATTGAGTGGGAAGAGAAGTGTGATCAAATCTTTCGCATCCATGGTTTTTCTGAAGCCAAGAGAGTTGATCTTGCTGTTATGGAGTTCTCTAGTTATGTTGTTACATGGTGGAATCAGCTGCAAAACGATCGGTTGATGTCTGGCAATAACCATATCCGCAGCTGGACTTTGATGAAGGAAGTCATGAGGCACCGTTTTGTTCCATCATACTATGAGAGGCAATTGTACAAGTGGTTGCAGGGGCTCACTCAAGGTTCCCGCACTGTTGAGGAGTACTATAAATAGATGGAGGTGCTGCTAATTCGGACAAGAACCCGTGAAAGTGATGAGGCGAAAATGGCAAGATTTTTACATGGGCTGAATGATGAAATATCAGATTTTGTGGAGATGTTTCCTTATGATATAATACAAGATGTGGTACATCAAGCTATATGAGTTGAGAAGAAGAATATGCGTAATGGTCGTACTCGTGCTTTCCAAGGCCGCACCACCACATGCTCATGGCAGCAAACACAACAGCCATATGGTTCTCGGTTTGAGGGTGCACCACCTAGGCACCCACATGCCTCGACGGCTTCCTCACCTGCTATTTGCAATTAAGATAAGAGGCCATCAGCTACAACAGGAGTATCCTCTGCTCCACCTCCAGAAAAGAGTTCTACATGCAGTAGTGACATTCAATGCCACAAGTGCAAAGGAAGAGGTCATATTTCTTTGGAATGTCCAAGCAAACGAACTATGATAATCAATGAACAAGGTGAATGGGAGTCTAAAAGTGACCTTGAAGGTGGCAATAATGAAGTGGAAGAGGAGCAAGGATGGGAAGTAGGAGGAACTATTTTATCTCACGAAGAACTTCATGGTGAAGCTTTGGTTGTATGTCGTTCACTTAATGCCCAAGTTGTGGAGGAGGAAAAGGGGCAGCGGCATAATCTTTTCCAGACTCGTTGCCTTATCAACTCAAAGATATGTCGAGTGATTGTTGATAGTGGTAGCTGCAACAATATTGCAAGCACGGAGATGGTCGAGAAGCTTCAATTACAAACAAAACGTCACCCATATCCATACCGCATGCAATGGCTGAATGATTGTGGCACAATTAAGGTGATTAGCAGTGTGCGAATACCAACTTCAGTAGGGACATATCAAGATGATGTTGAGTGTGATGTGGTGCCGATGCACGCTTGTCACTTGCTTCTTGGGCGACCGTGCTTGCATGACCGTGATGTGCAAATCAGCGGGCGTGCGAATCGCTTATGTTTTGTCCATAGAGGAGAAAAGTTCACTTGGCTACCTGAGGGAGTCCTGGATTAGGGGGTGTTCGGATAGCCGAACTATACCTTCAGCCGGACTCCTGGACTATGAAGATACAAGATTGAAGACTCCGTCCCGTGTCCGGAAGGGACTTTCCTTAGCGTGGAAGGCAAGCTTGGCGATATGGATGTTCAGATCTCCTACCATTGTAACCGACTTTATGTAACCCTAACCCTCTTCGGTGTCTATATAAACCGGAGAGTTTTAGTCCATCGGAAAACATACACATCAACAATCATACCATAGGCTAGCTTCTAGGGTTTAGCCTCTCTGATCTCGTGGTAGATCAACTCTTGTACTACCCATATCATCAATATTAATCAAGCAGGACGTAGGGTTTTACCTCCATCGAGAGGGCCCGAACCTGGGTAAAACTTCATGTCCCCTGCCTCCTGTTACCATCCAGCCTAGACACACAGTCCGGGACCCCCTACCCGAGATCCGCCAGTTTTGACACCGACATTGGTGCTTTCATTGAGAGTTCCTCTGTGTTGTCACCATCAGGAAGGATGCCTCGCGCCGTCTTTAAAGACGGCACCGTTCCTAAGGGAGCTTTGGTTGTCCGCCAAACCCTCCGGCCAGGTGGTTTTCTTATGACCACCTGTTCGGCTTCTACGCCGACGATGACATCTTGAGCCATCGAAAACAATCTTCATGTCAACTCGGAACTTGCCGAGCAGTTAAATCCAATAGAGCTTTCCTCCATAAACGAGCTCTTGGATCGCTTCGCCGCCCTGGAGTCGCTACGGATTACGACCAGATTGGGCCTAAAACCGATCTAAGAGAGATTAACTCTCCCCAAGCCACCCATCACGTTGCCGTGGTAGAGGGACAGTGCGGCGACCCTTCATCTATCCAAAGGACTCGCTACGTCCAGATTCCCGATCCCTCCAAGCTGGATGTCCGCGGAAGGGAGGATATCACTCAAGACCTGAACCGAGAATCAGGCGACGAACTGGATTCATTGGACGACATCCAGGAATCCAAACTTTTGAGTTTGGAAATTCCTCGGCCTCTGAGCATTAGAAGGGGTAAGGCTCCGGATTCAATTCCACCCACCCACCCAAACATTAGCGATCTATCCAAAATCAGGCAAGAGCCCAAAGAAACGGTACGTCATTACTGGGCCAGATTCCTCCTGGTTATGCACAGGATAAGGGGCTACCGCGAGGAAGACATAATTTCATCCTTCTGCAATAATTGCACGGACAAGGGAATACTCAACGCCATAAGTCACCTTGATATTACACGCTTCATTGACTTAGAGTCCATAGTATGAAAGTACTGTGCGATGGAAAGCGCCCGGAAAACCGAAACAAAATTTTGGGATAATTTGGCCCTTAATACAAGCCCAGTCCAAAATAAAAGGGTGCATCATCACCAGACACCCGGGTCAAACACCAAAAGGCAAAAACCCTCTACAGGGCATGGAGCCGCACTGGAAGGATGGCTTAATGGACCCTGTAAAATTCATAGTACAGAGGACGCCACACCAACTCACAGCCTTAGAGCATGTTGGATACTCCGGCAGGTGGCTAAAATTGGCGAAAACCTCCTAATCCCGGAAGCCACAGAAAGCCACCCCAGAGACACCAATACGGTATTAACAGTCTTCGAGATCTTCGCATCAAATGACATGCGAAAAAGGACACTCCGCAGCCTTGCCGAAGTCTACCAAGTAGCAACAATAAACCCGTGGAGTGACATGGCCATTACCTTCAACTCCAGTGATGAACCTAAATTCCGAACAGCCCGAGAACCAGCCGCATTGGTCCTCAGTCCAATAGTGGACGGCTTTCGTCTCACCAAGGTACTCATGGACGGTGGTAGCGGATTGAACCTAATCTATGAGGAAACCCTCCAAAAATTGGATATATACTGGAACCGCATCACGCGAAGCAGCACAACCTTTAGAGGAATAATCCCCAGTCGGGAAGCGCACTGTACAGGAAAAATCAAACTAGATGTGGTGTTCGGCACGCCGGACAATTACAGGTCCGAAGAAGTCACGTTCCACGTGGCCCCGTTTAGCAGTGGTTATCACGCTTTGCTAGGGCGGAAAGCATTCACAATCTTCCAAGCAATACCCCATTACGGGTACATGAAGCTCAAGATGCCTGGGCCTAACGGGATCATCACTCTCGCTAGTGATCCGGATGTAGCACTCCGTGCCGAAAACAAGACAGCCGCACTGGCCCTCGAGGCCCTATCCGAAGCCCTAGCGGCCGAGGAACTGACTGCGCTGCGCTCTACCGTGAATAGGGACGACGTGGTACTCGACAAAAGATCCAAGTCCACCTCCTTTAAACCAGCGGACTAAATAGTCAAATTCCAAGTCCATCCAACGGACCCCAACAAAACAGCTTCCATTGGGGCACAGTTAAACCCTGATGTCGACGCCGCATTGCGGGAGTTCCTACGGGAGAACTAGGACATTTTCGCCTGGCATCCTTCGGACATGCCAGGAATCCCACACAGGCTGGCCGAGCACAGCTTAAATATCCAAACAGGATTCCAACCGGTAAATAGGCTCTTCGGTGTTTTTCTGAACCTAAGAGACAGGCTATGGGAGAGGAGCTAGCAAAGCTATTGGAGGCCGGATTCATCAGAGATATAAAACATCCGGACTGGCTAGCAAACCTGGTGATGGTACCAAAGAAGGACAAATCCTGGCGCTTGTGTGTCGATTTTAAAGACCTCAACAAGGCTTGCCCAAAGGATCCCTTCCCTCTCCCCCGCAACGATCAAATTATCGATGCCACCGCAGGACATGATTCGTTGTGTTTCCTTGACGCATATTCTGGCTACCATCAAATCAAGATGGCAGAATCAGACCAAGCCGCAACAGAATTTATCACACCATACGGGCCATTCTGCTTCAACACGATGCCCTTCGGGCTCAAAAACGCCGGCGCAACATATCAGCGCATGATTCAGACATGTTTGGCAAGCCAGATCGGTAAAACAATGTAGGCATACGTAGATGATGTGGTCGTCAAAACAAGACATGTTGAATCTCTAGTAGACGACTTGAGGCTCACATTTGATAATCTCCGAACATACGACATCAAGCTCAACCCGGAAAAATGCGTTTTCGGCATCCCAGTCGGAAAGCTCTTGGGCTTCATTGTATCCAATAGAGGAATTGAAGCAAATCCAGCCAAGATCCGAGCTCTGTCGCAATTGGATATCCCAAAGGACCTCAAACAAATACAAAAGTTAACCGGATGTGTGGCGGCTCTAAGCTGCTTTATCTCCCGCCTGGGAGAAAAGGCCCTTCCCCTTTACCGCCTCCTTCGGTGCACCGAACACTTCAAATGGACGGACGCAGCCACGGCCAGACTCGACAAAATAAAAGCCATACTGGCAACAAACCCAGTCCTGGCCGCGCCAAACACCGGCGAACCAATGCTATTGTAAATTGCAGCAACACATCAGGTTGTAAGCACAGTGCTCGTCGTCGAACGAGAAGCGGACGGACACAAATTCCCCCTTCAAAGGCCTGTCTATTATGTGTCCACTGTCCTCACTCCCTGCAAATCACGGTACCCGCATTATCAAAAGATTGCGTACGCGGTATTCATGGCATCTCGGAAGCTACGACACTACTTTCAAGAGTGTTTGATAACAGTAGCCTCAGAAGTACCACTTAACGACATTATCAACAACCGTGACACAACGGGCCTGATTGCGAAATGGGCCATCGAGCTCCTCCCGTTCGACATAACTTATAAGCCACGATGAGCCATCAAGTCACAAGTTCTGGCCGATTTCGTTGCAGAATGGACGGAGGCCGAACTCCCTAAAGACTACGGCACATATTGAAATTGGATCATGCATTTCGACGGCTCCAAAATGTTGGCCGGACTAGGGGCTGGTGTCGTTCTGACGTCCCCCACAGGAGACACATTTCAATACGTACTACAGATTCTGTACACGGACTCCAACAACGCAGCCGAATATGAGGCCCTTCTACATGGTCTCCGGATGGCAGTATCCATGGGCATCCAACACCTAGAGGTGCGCGGGGACTCGAACCTCGCAATATCCCAAATAAACGAAGACTTCGATGCCAAGGATCCGAAAATGGCAGCTTACCGCAACGCTGTCCTCAAAATGTCAGCTCGGTTCGAGGGGCTTGAATTTCACCATATATCCCGGGAAAATAATCAGGCGGCAGATGTCCTAGCACGCATCGGCGCAAAACGCGATGTAGTCCCCCCCCAACATCTTCTTGGAAAGGCTTTTTAAGCCATCCGTGGCATGGGAAGGGGATCCGAACAATAACAGCCCGGACCCAACCGCATCACCCAACTCCGAGCATTCTAACACAATCGGTGGCTCTGCCATTGAAGTAACACCTTCAGCCCACGTAATAATAGACGTCATTGCCCCATGGACGGAACCATTCCTCGCCTACCTTACTAGGCAGGTACTCCCCGAGGACTAGAATGAGGCACACTGCATAGTGCGGCGATCCAAAGCCTACAGAGTCCACGAGGGGGAGCTTTATAAGAAAAGCACTACTGGAGTCCTTAAAAGGTGCATCTCCGAAGAGGAGGGGCGGAATCTCCTGGCTGAAATCCATGCCGGACTTGGCGGTCATCACGCTGCAGCCCGATCTCTGGTAAGCAAGGCCTTCCGTACAGGTTTTTATTGGCCGACGGCCCGGGCATACGCTCAGGACTTAGTCCAGCTATGCACCGGTTGCCAGCTCTTTGCAAACCAAAGCCATATGCCACCCACCGCCCTCCAAACTATCCCCATCACTTGGCCCTTTGCGGTCTGGGGGCTTGATATGGTTGGACCCCTCAAAGGCGGAACCCACAAGCACAAGTACCTACTCGTCATGGTGGATAAGTTCACCAAATGGATAGAAGCCAAGCCTGTTAAGATGGCTGAATCCGGGCTTGTGATAGACTTCATATCCGGGGTAGTACACCGTTACGGCGTCCCCCGCAGCATCATCACTGATAATGGCATGAAGTTTACGGCTGACGAGGTAAAACTCTGGTGCAAAAACTTGGGCATCAAGCTCGATTACGCTTCTGTCTATCACCCACAGACTAATGGCCAGGTCGAACGTGCAAACGGTCTTATCATGAGCGGCATCAAACCCAGATTAGTACGATCCCTCAAGGAATATAACACACACTGGGTAGACGAGCTCGACTCCGTACTCTGGGGGCTGCGGACCACACGGAATCGCACCACCCGATATACACCATTCTTCATGGTGTACGGCGCGGAGGCAGTTTTGCCTTGCGACATAATTCATGACTCACCTCGAGTGCACATGTACGAAGAAAGAGAAGCCGAGCTCGATCGGCAGGACAGTTTGGACGCATTAGAGGAGGAGCATGATGTGGCAAAAGCCCGTTCCGCATTTTATCAACAGCAGGCTCGAAGATACCAAAGCAGAGAAGTACGAGCCAAAAATTACAACATTGGCGAATTAGTTCTACGCCTGCCGGACAAGAAAAAGGACAAACTCAAGCATAAGTGGGAAGGTCCCTTCATCATCGACCAAGTCCTGACTGGTGGTGCGTACCGCCTGTGAAGTGCATCGGATAACCGACTCGAGCCGAACCCATGGAACGCAGCCCGCCTCCGAAGATTCTATGCCTAGCGCCAGATCCTATGTTCGTCTCCTTACTCTGTCCATTTTTATATGTACCTTCTGTCTTACATTTCTCTCCTTCTCTCTTTTTCCCTCTTATAGCCTGTAGAGGCTCACAAACTGACGCGCTATCCGCGCTCAGCAAACCTGGGGGCTTCTTTCAACAGAAGCTTATTTCTACGGGCTTCACGCCCAACACATGTGTCAAACTTCCATGTATACCTTTTATTTTTTCCACGTGCCCCTAGATGTTTTTCCTGCGTTTCTCTTCGCAGCATGGACATGCACTTTAGGGCATGCCTCCCAGGGAAAGGAACCCCTAATGGAACTATTCTCCCTGGAACATGTTTCTTACTAACCATGTAATATAACATAACTAGTCGGGCACTTGTCTGTTCACGCCATAATGACCCCTACGCCTGGTCTCCACGCATTCCCCGGTTCCTATATAACCGCACGAGAATTCGGACACACTCCGGACCGTCAGGTCCCGAGGCTGAAGCGAAAAGGTCGGCCATGACAAACGATCTACAATCCGGCTAGAGGGCGTTATAAATGTCAATTAAATTACATAGTCATTTTGACTGATTGTACTCCTCTTCAATACCATCTAACAGGCTGTCTAATTTACAGTCCTGCTGGGAATACTTTGCGGCCAACTCTACTTGGCTGTATACTAAGCTCACAGGGATCTCCTTCCCATCGGGCCCTACAGGACCAACCTCGGCCATATAGTTCGGGTCGGCCTGTGAATACCACGTCTTCACCATGGCCCAGGTGTCAGGACCCCGATTCCAAGTCACATGGATCTAGCCGGTAACACCTCATGTCACTTTGCGGCCTCACGCACGGTATTCCCACGGGTGTCGCCTTACCCTGGCCCGGGACCGTTTGCGCCTTTTGGCTCACGTATATGATTGTGTCGCTAGCATCCATATGACAAAGAACCCGGGACGACATGGCTAGTCGCGAACCCAAACCGGCACTAACCCATGGGGACAGGCATACATGATTCACATTAGGCATGTCGGTCAGCAGCGTGTGAATCCGGGTTGTAGCACTGGGCTAACAGGACTCCGGATGTCACCGCGTGACATTTCCTCGAAGGGGCAGACACAGGAACGAAGTGAAACACATGCCGGCCAGTCAAGTGTCCTAAGCAGTAGTGCTGGGCTAGCAGGACTCCGGTGAACCGGGCTGTAGCGGACTACCATGGCTCAAGGAAGCACTAGGCTACATTTCCCCATATGAGAGGCTGCCAAGGATAAACAACTAGTTTGTCGGATCCCACACATAGCAATACACGTCACACGTACACATAACATGCAAGTATGTGATGTACAACATGGCATCACAACATAACGCAAACTCATCTAGCTAAAGGCTTAGAAGAGCCACATAACATAAAATACAAACAGGGGTCACATGACCCATCATTCAGAGCATACAAGCAATGGAAGCATTACATGTCTGAGTACAGACAACTACAAAAGAAGAGGCTAAGAGGCCTGACTATCTACAAATCCCTCCCAAGGGTACAAGATCGTAGCTGAGGTGCAAGCTACTCGTCGAAGTCCAAGCGGTACTACTAGTGAGACAGATGTCTCACCTGCAAAACATAAATAAAGCAAACGTGAGTACAAAGGTACTCAGCAAGACTTAATTCAGATCCTATCATACATGCATTTGTATCAAGAAGATAATGTGGGGTTTAGTTGCAGCAAGCCAGCTTCGACTCAGTGGCTATCATGTTCTACGACAACGAGAAACTTCTTTGAGGTGAGGCAGCGCACACGAGTCAACTAAGCACCACATCAATACACTACTATGGATTCATCCTCGTCTCCTTACAAGAAGGCCATCAATAGCACTCACACTTGTCTTGAGCATTTTAGAGTATCCACTTTAAGTTGTCTATGTACCACGTAAGCACCCAAGAAGTCCATAACCGAGGACATGGCTATTCGAAAAGATCATGATAACCCTGCAGGGGTGTACTTCTTCACACACACTCTCACCACTTATCACCATGTACATGTCATGTATCTCAGCAACCTTCAAGTAGAAGCCTGGTGAGGGTGTCGGCCACGACCTGACTAACCACGCAAGACTCTAGTCCAGGTTTATCGCCTATTCGGGTTCCATCCACAAGGAGATCCGGCCGGGGTGTCTCTCACGGCCCCAAACGATGTGAGCAGGGTTCCCAAGCCCACCATCCAGGTGCCACTTGGTACACCGTGCCACTGTGCCTGGTCTGTCCCAAGCCCACCTGGCCGGGTGCCACTTGGTAGACTACTAACACTACCTACAAACACCAGAAACTAATTGCAACTCCTGGACAGAGATCAAGTTGGCTAATAAGTCGAGAGAGCTTGGAGCGCCCGGAGCTCAATGTGTGGTAGTAACTAGTCATTGGACAACTTACACCGAACTCAGTTCTTAAGGACGGTTCCAGTGAGAAAACCCACCATGTACTCCTACATGGCCTCTCACCGCTACCTTTACCAAATCGTGTTCACACGCTTAACTCTCAGCAACAGAACATATCGTACCACTCCAATTCATTCCCGATGAATCAGACCTGACACAACTCTAAGCAATAGCAGGCATGGCATGGTAGGAACACCACATGGCTCAATCAACTCCTACACATGCTAGTGGGTTTCAACTATTTACTGTGGCAATGACAGGTCATGCAGAGGGATGGGTTCAACTACCGCAGCATAAAGTAGCAGTTGAATCGTTGTTGTCCTAATGCAATAAAAGAGAGCAGGAGCGAGAGAGTGGGATTGTATCGGAATGAACAAGGGGGGTTGCTTGCCTGGTAGATCAATAGGGGGCACTGCTCCTCAGACAGGTACTCCCGAACACTTTCCGGAGCAGGACCTATCGAGAAGGAACGGTGTCGAAAATCAAACACAATTATATGCAACAATATGATGCATGATCATGGCATGAGTATGAGATGCTGTTCGAGTTAATGCACCTAGCATTTATTTGGTTGAAGTCCATTTGAACCAAGGGTTCAAATACAACTCCAAATTAAGCTCCTAAATATGCCATAGGTGTGTTTTCATGTATACAGCATGTATAGGTTGGTTTGTCATGCATGAAAATGGTATAGATGGATAGATTGCATCTTTCTGATAATTTTTCATATATAAATTATTTCAATCTGAGCTACGGTTGAATTTCTATGAATTTTTGAAGTTTAAACTGTTTTCTGGAATTTCCTGTATTGTTTTAAATCCAGAAAATAGCTTAATGCGTCAGCACTGCATCATGCTTGCGTCAACAAGTCAACAGCGCTGACTGGTCAAACCTAACGTGTGGGGTCCACACGTCAGTGTCATAGTTAGTTAACAGTGTTAATTAGATATTAAACTAATCCTAACATAAACATTAGCAGGGCCGGGCCCCACCTGTCATTGACCCTGGGTAGTCAAACCCTATGTCAACCGGGGGGTTAGACCGGTCAACCCCACCGGCGTTTAGCCGCCGGCGAGGCCGAATGCGGCGGAGGGCTCAGGATCACTGTTCCGGCGACCAAAAGGACGGCGGAGAGCACCGGGGTATAGCCCGCGCTCGTCCGCACCGAATGGAGCAAGTGGTAGAGGAGGGGGCGGCCGGAGCTTGCCAGAGCGAAGCTCGGGGCGGCAGCCGGAGCACGGCCAAGTGCGGGCGAGGGCTGCGGTGCATGGGGAAGCGAGTGGAGAGGCTCTACGGCCTCCTGTGTCACCGAGAGCAGGGTGACGCGCTTGGCTGCAGGTTGCGGTGGCCAGGGCGACGGTGGCGGGGCACTTCGGCCATCTACAAAACAACGGCTACGGTGGGCGGCAAGCTACGGGGTTAGGGGGAAAAGGTTCACGGCCTCATAGTGAGCACGAAGGGCTTGACGGCGAGCTTGGGGAGGTCCGGACGGCAACGAATTTGACGGTGGCGATCTGCGTGGCCAGAGATGAAGACGACGGCGGTGGCGACGATATGGTGCACCCCCGGTTGCCTGGCTCGTCGAGGACGTAGAGGACGTCGTGGTGGAGCTCTCAGGCATAGAGAGAGGTCGAGGGGGAGGCGGTGGCTGCAGCCATAGCGATCGGTGGCGACGGCTGCGCTCGGGCGCGGGCGAGAGAGGGTGACAGAGGAGAGGAGAAGCACGGAGGAGAGTGAGAGGGGGTCGGGGAGGCTGTGTGGCGTCGTCTGGGGCCTCCAGCAGCGAGTGGGGAAGCAGGAGGTGGCCGGCACATGCTCGCGCGCGGCTAGCGCGTGCCCCTGTCCTCCTAGCGCGAGGAAGGGGACGACTGGCAGTGCTAGTCGGCTGGGCCGGCCTGCTGGGCCGCTGGGCCAGGCCGGCTGCAGAGTGCCAGGCCGCAGGTAAGCACAGGTAGCCTTTCCCTTTTTGTTTTCTTTTCTAATTTTCTGACATTTGTTTTGATTTGATAAAAATACCAAATCATTTTATTGACTTCTGCTAAATTTTGCAGGGACCTAAGGAATTAATCCAAAGCCCCTCACCAAAATTCAGAATTATTGGACAATATTTTGTACATATAAAAATATTTATCCAACGCAAATAAATACTGGATTAATTCCAAATGCCCAAAATAAATACTTATGAGCTCTTTAAAATATTGGCTTGATTTTTATCTCTGTCCAATATTTTCCCAGAGCAACATGAGCATTTTCTTGGACCCTTTTGGAGCAATTTTTACTTGGGTCATTTTTAGAAATGATTCTGAGGGTTTCACAAATCCCCATTTCAAATTTAAATGGAATTTAAACATGATGCAAACATGAAGGGCTAGCCTAGGTCATACCAGAACTAGGGATGTGACAACTCGCCCCCACTCGGAAGAATCTCGTCCCGAGATTCAGGAGTCGGCGGGAAGAAAGTGGGGTACTCCAGTCGAAGACGATCTTCACGCTCCCAGGTAGCTTCTCTCTCGGAATGATGAGACCACTGAACCTTGAGAAACTTGATGTTATGACGTCGAGCGACACGCTCTGCTTGATCAAGAATGCGAACAGGGTACTCTCGATAAGTGAGGTTATCTTGGAGATGAAGCATTTCGTGGTCCACTCCGCGGATGGGATCCGAGAAGCAACGCCTGAGTTGAGAGACGTGGAAAACATCATGTACTCGAGAAAGATGTGGGGGTAGTTCCAACTGGTAGGCAACCTCTCCTCGTTTAGCGAGAATGCGAAAAGGACCAATGTAACGAGGAGCCAACTTGCCCTTGATACCGAAACGATGGGTACCCTTCAAAGGGGTAACCCAAAGGTAAGCCTTGTCGCCAATTTCATAAGCCACTTCATTATGACTACGGTCATACTGGCTCTTTTGACGAGATTGGGCTGTTTTCAAGTTCTCACAGATGATGCGAACTTGCTCTTCTGCCTCCTGGATCATATCGAGTCCAAAGAATTGTCTTTCACCGGTTTCTGACCAGTTCAAAGGTGTTCGACATCTTCGTCCATACAGAACCTCAAAAGGACCTTTCTTGAGCCTGGATTGGTAGCTATTGTTATAAGCAAACTTGGCGAAGGGAAGACACTTCTCCCAATCCATACCGAATGAGATAACACAAGCTCTAAGCATGTCTTCAAGAATTTGGTTGACCCTTTCCACCTGACCACTTGATTGAGGGTGGAAAGCGGTACTGAAGGAAAGATGGGTGCCCATGGCAGTTTGGAAACTTTCCCAGAAATGAGAAGTGAAAAGACTACCACGGTCTGAATTGATCTCTAGTGGAACACCATGAAGTGACACTATTCGAGAAATATATAAGTCAGCGAGCTGACTAGCAGTGATACTCTCTCGAACAGGTAGGAAGTGAGCCACTTTGGAAAGACGATCAATGACTACGAAGATAGCATTATACCCTCTCTTGGTCCTGGGAAAGCCGGTGATGAAGTCCATACCAATTGAAAGTGCGTTATATCGACTAGAGGGGGGTGAATAGGCGATTTTTATGAAAGTCTTCAAAATGTGGAAGTTATGAAGACAAACAGTAGAGATAAGCCTATCACTATGCAGCGGAAGTTAGATTACACTAGGCAAGCCATGGTCAAGTATTCAATAGAGTGAAAGCACAATGACAAGTAGCTGCAGTGTAATAAGGATCAGGTAGGAAGAAGTTATGAAGCCAAACAAATCATACAGTTACGTTGTGAAGACAAAAGGTATAGCAAGCATGTACTGGCTTCACAATGAGTAACAGTAAGTAAAAGGAAGTGAAGATGAAACCAGTGACTCGTTGAAGACAATGATGTGTTGGACCAGTTCCAGTTGCTGTGACAACTGTACATCTGGTTGGAGCGGCTAGGTATTTAAACCTTAGGACACACAGTCCCGGACACCCAGTCCTGAACACGCAGCTCAGGACACCAAGTCCTCACCGTATTCTCCTTGAGCTAAGGTCACTTAGTCCTCACCCAATCACTCTGGTAAGTCTTCAAGCTAGACTCCCAAACCTTCACAGACTTCGTTCACTCGCAATCCACAATGTCTCTTGGATGCCCTGAACGCGACGCCTAACCGTCTGGGGATGCACAGTCCTCAAGTGTAATAAGTCTTCAGATCACACAGACAAGAAGACTTAAGTGATGCCCAATGTTCTCTAGCTCTGGGTGGTTAGGGCTTTTCTCCTTGCTAGGAATTTTCTCTCAAAGGCTTCGAGGTGGGTTGCTCTCAAACGACAAAAGCCGTGCACTAAAATCTGAGCAGCCACGTTTATGGTTGTAGGGGGTGGGCTATTTATAGCCACTTGGCAACCCGACCTGATTTGTCCGAAATGACCCTGGGTCACTAAGGAACTGACACGTGTCTCAACGGTCAGATTTCAAACTCTCATGGCAACTTTCCTTGGGCTACAAGCAAAGCTGACTTGTCTGGCTCTGGACAAGATTCGCTCTCATTGTCTTCACTCGAAGACATAGGTTTTTGGTTTAGGCATCACTTCAGTCATTCTGACTGGTTCTCCTGGACCCCACTTAACAGTACGGTGGTTCCTATGACTCAACACAAAAGAAAAAGAACTACGAAAGATCTAAGTCTTCGAGCTCCATAGGCTTCATAACGTGTCTTCTTTTGTCATAGTCTTCAATGTGAATATCTTCATATACCACCTTTGGCTTCAATGTCTTCATACATTTTTAGGGGTCATCTTTGGTAGTAACACCGAATCAATGAGGGACTTCTACCTGTGTTATCCTGCAATTCTCACAAACACATTAGTCCCTCAACTAGGTTTGTCGTCAATACTCCAAAACCAACTAGGGGTGGCACTAGATGCACTTACAATCTACCCCTTTTTGGTGATTGATGACAAACTAGTTGAAGTTTTCAACGGGGAATATAGTCTGTGAAATTGTAAAGGATAAGGAATTGTCTTCATAAGTTTCAAGGGCTCCCCTGAAGATGTGCATATAAGTTAATTTGCTTTTGGAATGCAAATGCACATGGCAGGTTGTACTTGTGGAGATCCAATTCAGCTTATGATGACAATCCACTATGCATGTGAAAATATATGAAGATAATGACATGCATAATGGAAAATGGACGTCTGCAGAATGAGATAAGTGCGGAATTTATCTTCGCACATGCGGAATTTATCTTCGCAAACAGGGTGGCAAACAAGTAGCAGACGACCATCGAGTTTTAGTGTTACAACTCAAAGAACCAAATGAAGCAAAAACGAGAGTTGTAAGCACGAAGCAAAATATAGCAAAACATAAAGCACCCGCCCATATGGACCCGCTTGAAGACTATCAACCCATATGCTTCTCCCCCTTTTGTCAGCAAGGACCAAAAAGGTTTGAAGACATAGAGTGTCTACTCATTCCCAAGAGCAGCAGGGTCGTTGGAGGTGTTTGGCGGTGCAGAAGAGCTTGGAGGTGCTGAAGCAGGTGGCGGTGATATAGCATCGTCTTCTTCATCAATGATTCTGGCAGTGACTATGGTAGCAGATGAAGAAAACTCAGAGTCTT
The DNA here is from genome assembly GCF_002162155.2 of Triticum dicoccoides. Taxonomy (NCBI): domain Eukaryota; kingdom Viridiplantae; phylum Streptophyta; class Magnoliopsida; order Poales; family Poaceae; genus Triticum; species Triticum dicoccoides. The sequence continues at coordinate 48,102,589 of NC_041380.1, read as the reverse complement.
CAAGTGATGGTGTGTTGCGCATCACAGCCCTTCTAGGAGGTGTGGTGTCAAACTTGAATCGCTCAGTGAAGCCATCCTCTTCAAGTTCAGCTTCAGTACACATCATTGATAGCCCTTTCCATGTACGGCAACAGGTTTCATGAGTAACGAAAGCATTCTTGGTGGCAAGATTTCGAAGACGATTAACATCCACCAAGAGGCTTTTCATTTGATGCTTTAGCCAGTCGTGATGCCTATCTTGTTTTTGATGAAGAGCCACAAGAAGCTCTCGGTTATTGAGAACACGAGCGTGCTTCTGGGGTCTTGAAGCAGTTGCACTGTCAGTGGCTTCAGTTGAAGCAGGGTGTGGTGCACGTGTAGTGCCAGCCAAAGGATACACCCTGGAGATGGCTTCAACACCTTCATCGTTTTGAGTGAAGCTCTGGTGTTCTGCATTCTGAAGACTCAAAGGTTGCTTGGCAGGCTCAGGATATATAGCTTCAGCAGAGGTATCCACATCTGGCAAGAAGATCCGATGGTTGCGGGCTGAGGGCTGATATGAGATCGCAGAGTGAAGCTTGATCAGTCTCATTACCCAAGGAGCATTGTACTTCAAACCAAACAGATCTGAGCCTGATGCAGCTAGTTGGCGTATGAAGAAATCCTGTGCGTTGAAGCATTTGCCATGAAGGATACAGAATATCAGAGTCTTCATTGCACCCTCGATCTTGGCATTTGGAGAGTGCCCTTTAATAGGCCAGAGAGTCCGCCGGATAATGTGATAGATGGTCCTGGGCAGGTACTCAAAGTCTTCAACGAAGAACTCTGTTGGATAAGGAGCATCGTGGGGCAATGGCGTCATCATGGAGAGCATCTAACTCATATTTGGTTCAGGCCTCTGGAATATGCTCTCATGAGCTTCAGTGTGTAGTGGACAGCCTTCCTCGAAGAGTTTGCCAGGAGTGGGCATGCCGGTGAGCTCAATGATATCGAATGCATTGGCTTCGTGATGGATATTGCCAGTCATCCACTCCAGGGCCCAAGTCTTCGGATCTCTGTTGTATCCTTTGATGTGTAGGGTGGCATAGAATTGCAACAGAAGCTCTTCATTCTAGTGCTCTTCATCAGTTATAAACTGCAGCAGACCCACTTGCTTGAAGCAATCCAGTGCTTCCTCTAAGCAGGGCAGACCAGCAATGGCTTCAACATCAAGGCGCTTGTGCGGGAAGATGCGACCTTGGTTGTATAGGATGCATGAATAGTAGCTATGCTGAGGATAGCTCCAGAACGTATCTGATGAAATCCTTTCCCTTGAATAGGGGTTCTTTGAGCTGTTGAAGAACGTATTGTCTGCCTTGAAGCTATTGATGTCAAAGGAGCCAGGTGCTGATGCAGGACCTGGGAACCTTGGCAGCCTTGGGACTGGCTTCTGGACATGAGGCCTGTGCTCAACATGGTAATCAAATTGAGGACCTGCAGCAGACTCAGGAACAGAAGTGTCTGGATTAGTAGCTTCGCTGTCTGCTGAAGCTTTTGGTGGGGAGGGCTCCACATTGGCTTCAGTGTTGGTTGTGGCAACCTCAACATTTTAAGCCTCCGCTTGACTAGCTGGAGGGTCAGTCACAAGCACGTTCTCCTGGAGAACTGCTTCTTGGTGGAGCATGGGAGTAGGCTCTTGTGGTGCGTCTTCTGCGGCTGATGCAGCCGGAATGTCTTCAGCATAGACTTGAGGCCTTGGACCTTTGCGAAGCCTGCGGAATGCAAACGATGCCTGTGGGGTTGGAGTGGGCTGGGACTCATTGTCTTCTTCCTCTTGAGGGTGATCCGCCCATGACGCATCTTGTGCAATTGGCGTCAGAGGATGACCAATGCTGATGAGCTCGCTTTGTTCATACTGAGGAAGGGCTGCATCATCTTGTACATTGTCCTGATGACCAATGTCTTCAGCAGCAATGGGGTCGGCTGCTGGTATGTCTTCAGCTTCAGGAGCCTCTGTGGAAGCAGACTCATGAACTGTCAGTTGTCGTTCTGCGTTGGGGTGAACCATAGAGATAGGTTCAACTATCAAGGGCTCTGTGGGAGCAGCCCAAGATTTCTTGATCTTTCGCTTCTTCTTGCTAGGGGCAGTAGGAGAGGCTTCAGAGCTTTTCCTCTTCCTGGCTTCAGCCTCAGCAGTTCTTGTCTTCTTGAGCTCTGAAGCTGTTGACCGGCTCTTTGGCTTCGAGCCAGTCGTTGCAGTTGGGAAGACAATTGGAACTGCTTCTTGCCTAGGTGCCTCTGGTTCAGCCATAGCAGGCTTCTTCTTCTTCTTCGCGGCCATCTTGGGGTCGATGCCAGGACGCCCAAGTGCCTTGCGCTTCTCAGCCTCATTGTAGGCTTGTACACATCTTTCAGCCAGAGATTTCATCCGCTCACGTGAGCCCTGAGCTTCTGCACGCTTCTTCAGAAAATTTTCCTTGAGCTCATGCAACATGGTCTTGAAGCTCTTCACTTCTTGCACGCTGAGCTTGGCCATATTCTTCTTGAACTGAGCCTTTTCATGATCAATTTTCTGCTTCAGTTCAACAATGCACTGGGCAATGGCAAGTTCTGAAGCAATTGCGCCTTGGAAGGCGACGCTGAGGCCAATAGGCAGCTGCAGATCGTCGAAGCTGATGTTTGGTGTGGCAAACCATTCATCGATGAAGTTGTGGATGATGGCGACATCAAAGAGAGGAAAATTGTTGAAGATTTCAGCTTCTTCTTTGCTCTTGATGAGCTGCTCTAGAGCGTCATCTCCAAGATCTTCATCACTTGACAGATCAATGGCTTCACTGCGCAGAATGGCAGCAGCTGTGAGCTCTTTGCCGGTGTGTGGCTGAGGCATCTTGGCCTTCTGGGGCTTGGAGACGCGGGATACGTCTTCAGACTGCACACTGTCTTCAGGAGGTGCAGTTGCCAATGGCTTCGCCCTTGAGATTTTTGATGAAGGGGCTGGCTTTGAAGCTTTTGGCTTCTTCGATTGCTTTGGCTTCGGTATAGCAGGAGCTTCATCAGACTCAGAGTCAGCTGGAGGGTCATTCACGGCAGTCCCTTGGACTAAGATGCGGGTGATGAGGCCCTCAAGATTGGCATACGGACCGATGATATTGGGTTCTGCGTAGCGTGTGCCATCTTCCCTTGGTGCTGAGGGACCAGGGTTGAAGTCTAACCCCAACTTCTTCGTGTTCTGCTTCGCTGATTGTTGGGCAAACTAGAAGTTGCGCTTGAATAGATTGTCATCATGACACCAGAGTAGTGACGACGGATGTGCATCATCAGGCTGTGGCCCACGAACCATGCATGGATAGAAGCTTTGGGCAATAGCTTCATCTCTGGACCTGGGTACAAGGTTTTTGTATAAGATGTCTCCCCACGGTCTTTTGATGGCACTTTTCTCAGCATACTCTTGGGTTGTGAAGCGGTATTTGAACCATTGTTCAGCCCAATAGCGTCGAATCCATTGGATTCGGGTCTTGCGCTGCCCATAATTCTCTTCAGGATCTGTTTTATACATTTCTGCCAGGTCTTCAGGCAGATCTTTGGAAGTTCCTTCACATCGCTGTCTGCCCCCCTTCCTTGCTGCTGCTTCTGAAGCCAGAAACTTTAACTTGAAAGGCTTCAAAACTTTCAAAGGCTTCAAAGGCTTTCTTTTGCTGGACCAACAGGAACTGGCTTTAGGAGAATTTATGTGATGCTGTAGGAATTCTGCAAATGAATGCAGACTATGAGAACCGAAGGATTCTCCCATGGACATGTACCTGTGACAGCATTAAGGTGCGAGGGAAGGGGAAGAGGTCATATGCATTCTCAGAAGGTTTTGAAGATTAATCAGTTTAGAAGACATTGACCTCATTGTGCGAAGACATTCACTCATAGATAAGAAGTTGGTTCCAGATTTGTACGAACCCACAGATCAGTACAAGTGAGGAATCTAACTACTTCATGAAGCACAAGTGAATATACTAGGCATGTTATGAGATGCACATTGAGAGATCTAAATTGTGTGAAGATAAACTTCTTATGGTAGAAAGTGACAGAACCATGAGATCAAAAGGGGTTGTAAAAAGAAGTTTTATTTACCACACTTGGAACTGCTAGACGGAAGTGGGAGATGATGCCGAGCAGTTCAGTCCTCCGTGCCCTAACTTGGCGACGGAAGACACCTACGGCGACGGCGGAGAGAACGATGTCCGCGGTCGGTGTGAGGACGGTGTCGGAGAGGTTGCGGCAGCGAAGCGCTTCGTCGCCGGCGTCGTCGAGAGCTAGCGGCGGCGCTAGGGTTTGTGCGAGGGTGGAAGAAGGAGATAATGACCGTGGTAAGTGTGAATTTATAGGCACAGGGGCGGCACTGTGCTATTACACAGGTGCCCCTGGCGATTCGCATCTGAGGAACGCGTGGCCTATTTGCGGAAGTTTGGGGTTTGTTCCACGTCCCACACACGCCTGGATTGTTGGGCGGTCGTTCCTGCTTCTCCGGATTTCACGTGGATAAATGAGCATTGAAAACGGACTTAAATGTTGTCTTTGTGTCTTCTGCTGACAAGGACGCAGAGAAGACATTCGACAGTTTCAATAGAATGCATATGACTTGGAGAGATAGAGTTTGAGATCGAAAGCATAGAGAAGTTTGGGGTCTGATCACATTCACTTAGTTCAAAAGATTCAACCAAGAAGACATAGCTATAAGTGAATGCTGTAGAGGACAGAACACTAGTATGTATACATCTATATAATCAACGTAGTGAAGATAATCATGAAGACATGTTGAGTTCGAAGCAAAACCAAATGTGAAGACATTGCAAGGTAACGCCATGAGTGAAACACTTCAAAATAGAACGTTTGGTGGTGGCGTTACCCACCGTATAGGAAGTATTAGACCCAGACACGGCGCACAATTATCGTGGCGCTCCGAAGTCAAATTCCACATTAATGTATTCACACTTAGAATGTATGTCTTCATTGATTGAAGATATACTTTACTTCGTGTGTTGCACATCTAAGTCATCAATATGCATAAGGGTTAGGATGTGTGCCTGATCACAGGACATTTGAGGATTCCAGGATATTTAGCTCACACCGTAACTTGCAAAATCTCTTCTCATCCAAGGGCTTGGTGAAGATATCTGCCAATTGTTCTTCAATGTTGACGTGTATGATATCAATGTCTTCCTTCACAACATGATCTCTAAGAAAGTGATGACGAATTTCAATGTGCTTTGTCTTCGAGTGCTGAACTGGGTTGTTGGCAATCTTGATGGCACTTTCGTTGTCGCAGTAAAGTGGTACTTGCTTCAGATGAATGCCATAATCCTTGAGTGTTTGCTTCATCCACAGAAGCTGAGCGCAGCAAGATCCAGCAGCAATGTATTCAGATTCAGCAGTGGAGAGAGATACACAGTTCTGCTTCTTTGAAGACCAACATATAAGTGATCGTCCCAGAAAGTGACATGTGCCTGATGTAGACTTGCGATCAACTTTGTCACCAGCATAATCAGCATCCGAAAATCCAACCAAATCAAACTCTGAGCCCTTTGGATACCATAATCCTAGAGTTGGGGTGTGAGCCAAATATCGAAGAATTCGCTTCACAGCTAAGTGATGCGACTCCTTTGGTGCCGCTTGAAATCGAGCACACATGCAAACACTAAGCATAATATCTGGCCTAGATGCACATAAATAAAGCAAAGAACCAATCATGGAGCGGTATACCTTTTGATCGAACTCTTTACCATTGTCGTCAGGACCTAGATGATGTTTGGCTGGCATTGGTGTTGTGAAGCCTTTGCAGTCTTGCATACCGAACTTCTTCAGGCAATCTTTGAGATACTTCTCTTGAGATATGAAGATGCCATTGCATTGTTGTCGTATTTGAAGACCAAGGAAGAACTTCAGCTCCCCCATCATGGACATCTGATATTGCTCTTGCATCATATATCCAAACTCTTCACTGTACTTTTGATTGGTGCAGCCGAAGATAATGTCATCCACATATATTTGGCACACAAACAGTTCACCATCATATGTCTTCGTGAAAAGAGTGGGATCCAGGGAACCGGGTATGAAGCCTTTGCTCTTCAGGAAGTATTTGAGTGTGTCATACCAGGCCCTAGGGGCTTGTCTGAGGCCATACAGTGCCTTGTTGAGCTTGTATACCATGTCAGGATGTTTGGGATTTTCAAAGCCAGGTGGTTGTGCAACATACACTTCTTCTTCAATCTTGCCATTGAGAAAGGCACTTTTCACATCCATTTGATATAGAAGTATGTTATGATGATTTGCATAGGCCAGCAGAATGCATATGGCTTCAAGCCTAGCCACGGGAGCAAATGTTTCATCGAAGTCAATGCCTTCCACTTGAGTATATCCTTGAGCAACGAGACGAGCTTTGTTTCTGACAACTTGACCATGCTCATCATGTTTGTTGCGGTATATCCATTTGGTGCCTATTATGTTGTGCTTCCGTGGATCAAGACGCTTAACCAGTTCCCATACATTATTCAGCTCAAACTGTTGAAGCTCTTCTTGCATAGCTTGAATCCATTCAGGTTCCATGAAGGCTTCTTCAACTTTCTTGGGTTCTGATATTGAGACGAATGCGAAGTGCCCACAGAAATTTGCTAGCTGAGTTGCCCTTGAACGAGTGAGTGGACCAGGTGCATTGATGCTGTCAATTATTCTGTCAATCTACACTTCATTGGCAACACGAGGATATATAGGGCGAAGACTTTGCTCTTGCTAATCTGTGTTGTTGTTGGGAGGAATGTCTTCAGGCTGAGCATTGTCTTCATGTTGATCAGGTGCTGAGATGATAAGTTCTTCTTCAGGATGAGCTTCAGAAGGTATAATCTCTCCAGTTCCCATTAGCTTGATTGATTCACTAGCTGGAATCTCATCTAGCACATTTGGCATTTGCTCTCTTTGTGAACCATTTGTCTCATCGAACAGCACATCCACTGTTTCAACCACTTTGTAGTGAAAGAGATTGAAGACTCTGTAGGAGTGCGAATCCTTTCCATATCCAAGCATAAAGCCCTCATGTGCTTTTGGTGCAAACTTTGAGGTGTGGTGTGGGTCCTTGATCCAGCACCTTGCGCCAAATACTCTGAAGTAACTGACATTTGGCTTCTTGCCAGTTAGGAGTTCATAAGATGTCTTGTTCAGAAGCTTGTGAAGATAAACACGATTGATTGTATGGCATGCAGTGTCAATGGCTTCAGTCCAGAATTTTCTTGGAGTCTTGTATTCATCTAGCATTGTTCTGGCCATCTCAATGAGTGTTCTGTTCTTGCGTTCGACGATGCCATTCTGCTGTGGCGTGTACGGAGCTGAGAATTCATGTGTGATGCCCAAGGTATCAAGATATGTATCAAGGCCAGTGTTCTTGAATTCAGTGCCATTGTCACTTCTGATGTGTTTTATCTTGGCGCCAAAATTGTTCATAGCACGATTGGCGAAGCGTCTGAAGACATCCTGCACTTCAGTCTTGTAAAGGATTATGTGCACCCAAGTATATCTAGAGTAATCATCAACAATGACGAAGCCATAGAGGCAAGTAGTAGTAGTAAAAGTTGAGTAGTGAGTGGGGCCGAAAAGATCCATGTGAAGCAGTTCGAAGGGTTGAGTAGTAGTCATGATTGTCTTCGAAGGATGTTTTGCCCTTGTCATCTTCCCTGCTTCACAGGCACCGCATAAGTGATCTTTCTTGAACTTGACGCCCTCGATGCCTATGACATGCTTCTTCTTCGCAAGGGTGTGGAGGTTCCTCATGCCAGCATGCCCAAGCCTCCGATGCCAAAGCCAGCATTCTGAAGCTTTTGTAAGAAGACATACTGCAAGTTGTGGCCCTGCTGAGAAATCTACCACGTACAGATCATCTTTTCGATACCCTTCAAACACTAGAGACTTGTCAGATTCTATTAGTACTAGGCAACGATATTTTCCAAACATTACGATCATGTTCAAATCGCAAAGCATTGAGACAGACATTAAGTTGAAGCCAAGGGATTCAACAAGCATGACTTTATCCATGTGTTGATCCTTTGAGATTGCAACTCTACCTAGACCCAATACCTTACTTTTACCAGTGTCAGCAAATGTGATGTGGCTCTTGTCGGATGGACGTAAGGTTGAGTCCATAAGAAGGCTTCTTTTGCCAGTCATGTGATTTGTACACCCACTGTCAATAATCCATTCTGAAGACTTTGAAGACGCTGGTGTCGTACCCTACAGTGCAGTTAGGGGGATAGGCTTCACGAAGAGAATTGTGAAGCAAAAACATTTGACGAACCAGTGGGTTATGAAAACTTAGATCCAGATTAGGACTAATAGGGAGAGTAGCATGCGATTCAGGAACGAAGTACATAATGATGCCATTCGGGCATTTTATCTTGCGCCCTACAAGATTTTTAAGGTCCCCGGCAATAGCGTCAGAAGATTTTGTTTTTCTGCTGGAGACCTTTCCCTTCAAAAGAGAGTTAAGCTTTCTTAACCACCCACATCTTCAAGGGTGGCTTAGAAGCAATAAGTCTAAGTGCATCATCTGAGAATTTTGGCTTTGAAGCCTTAGCAAACAGTCTTGCAGGTGGATAATAATACTCATAGGAATAAGTAGAATAATTTTTGGTCATATGAACATGACGGTTCGATGAACCGCTCTCATATCATATGCCTGAGTATGGTTTCCCTACAAAACATTTGCGTTAGTGTGACTCAGGTGAGTCCTCTGTTTGTATGAGGCCTTTGGACGGTATGAAGCCTTTGGTCTGAGATTTGTCTTCTTCAAGTGAAGTGTCATGAAGACATTCACAGGAAGATTTTCCAGACACTTTTTCGGAACCCAGATCTTCTTCATAGGCGGTCCATTCCTGCAGTTAGTACCAATGTACCTGGCAAACACTTCGCCATTCTGATTCTCAAACAGTTTATAGTTTGCATCAAAGGATTCATCAATAATAATGGGGTTAGCACATGTGAAGCCAGATAAATTGGATGGATCTGCTGAAGGTTCCTTTGCAGCAACCCTTGTGGTTTTGGGGTACTGCTTAGGTTTCCAGTAAGAGCCATCTGCATTTATTTTCCTTACGAACCCAACACCCTCTTTCCTAGGGTTTCGGTTCAGAATCTGCTTCTTGAGGACATCACATAATGTCTGATGTCCTTTAAGACTTTTGTACATCCCTGTTTCAAGCAATGTCTTCAAGCTAGCATTCTCATCAGCAATAGCAGTGGTATCCTCAGCAGAGGGGTTAGTTACCACATCAACAGTTGAAGATATTGCAACAGCAGTAGCAGTGGAACATTCAGCAACAGAAGTAGCATTATCACGCTCAATGCATTTAAGACATGGTGGTTCAAATCCTTCCTGAGCGAAACTGATCTGTTCGGCGCGAAGTGATTCGTTTTCCTTTTGAAGATCTTCATGAGCCGCTCTCAATTTCTCAAGTTCTTGCTTCCTTTGAAGATAATCATAGGAAAGCTTTTCATGAGTTGTTGAGAGAGTATCAAGACGATCTTCAAGTTCCTGATACTTAACGTGAAGATTTTTATGTCTTCAATTAAGGATTCAGATCGAGTCATTTCAGCACCCAACAGATCATCGCTTCTGTCTAACAGTTTTTGAATATGTTCCATAGCTTTCTGTTGTTCAGTTGCAATTTTAGCAAGTGTTTTGTAGCTGGGTTTTGAATCATAGTCAGAGTCATCGTCACTAGATGTTTGATAGAGAGTAGTGCGTGTGTTTACCTTGGCACCACGTGCCATGAAGCAGTAGGTAGGAGTGGAGTCATTCTTGTCATTTGCATCAGTGTCGATGATGAAGTCATTGTCTTCAGTGTTGAAGATGGACTTGGCGACGTATGTTGTAGCCAGACTCGCAATGCCAAAATCAGACTCCTCCTCAGATTCACCTCTTCCTCCTCAGAAGCGGACTCCTCCTATGAATCCATTTCCTTGCCAACAAATGCACGTGCCTTGCCAGATGAGCTCTTCTTGTGTGATGAAGACTTTGAGGAAGACTTGGAAGAAGACTTTGAGTATTTCTTCTTCTTCTTCTTGTCGTCAGAATCATATTCCTTGCTCTTCTTCTTCCTTCTGTTCTCATTGTCCCACTGTGGACACTTAGAGATGAAGTGTCCAGTTTTCTTGCACTTGTAACATGTTTTCTTCTTGTAGTCATGAGCAGAAGCTTCATCATTCCCTGAGCTTGATCGTGAAGATTTTCTGAAGCCTTTCTTCTTGGTGAATTTTTGGAACTTCTTCACTAGCATTGCAAGTTCCCTTCCAATGTCTTCAGGATCATCAGAACTGCTGTCAGATTCTTCTTCAGATGAGGAAACAGCTTTTTCCTTCAAGGCACGAGTTCGCCCATAGTTTGGACCGTAGATATCTCTTTTCTCAGAAAGCTGGAACTCATGTGTGTTGAGCCTCTCAAGTATGTCAGACGGATTGAGTGTCTTGAAATCAGGACGTTCTTGAATCATCAGGGCTAGGATGTCAAATGAACTATCAAGTGATCTCAGCAGCGTCTTGACGATTTCATGTTTGGTGATCTCAATGGCGCCGAGGGCTTGAAGTTCATTTGTGATGTCAGTGAGCCGGTCAAATGTGTGCTGGACATTCTCATTGTCATTTCGCTTGAAGTGGTTGAAGAGGTTGCGAAGAACACTGATTCTCTGATCTCTCTGGGTTGAGATGCCTTCATTGACCTTGGAGAGCCAGTCCCAGACCAGCTTGGATGTCTTCAAGGCACTCACACGGCCATACTGTCCTTTTGTCAGATGACCACAGATGATATTTTTGGCAGTAGAGTCCAGTTGAGTGAACTTCTTGACATCAGCAGCAGTGACACCTTCTCCAGCCTTGGGAACACCGTTCTCGACGACATACCATAGGTCGACGTCAATGGCTTCAAGATGCATGCGCATCTTATTCTTCCAGTAGGGATATTCAGTTCCATCGAAGACGGGGCACGCAGCAGAGACTTTGATTATCCCTGCAGTCGACATAGCTAAAACTCCAGGTGGTTAAACCGAATCACACAGAACAAGGGAGCACCTTGCTCTAATACCAATTGAAAGTGCGTTATATCAACTAGAGGGGGGGTGAATAGGCGATTTTTATGGAAGTCTTCAAAACATGGAAGTTATGAAGACAAACAGTAGAGATAAGCCTATCACTATGCAGCGGAAGTTAGATTACACTAGGCAAGCCATGGTCAAGTATTCAATAGAGTGAAAGCACAATGACAAGTAGCTGTAGTGTAATAAGGATCAGGTAGGAAGAAGTTATGAAGCCAAACAAATCATACGGTTATGTTGTGAAGACAAAAGGTATAGCAAGCATGTACTGGCTTCACAATGAGTAACAGTAAGTAAAAGGAAGTGAAGATGAAACCAGTGACTCGTTGAAGACAATGATGTGTTGGACCAGTTCCAGTTGCTGTGACAACTGTACGTCTGGTTGGAGCGGCTAGGTATTTAAACCTTAGGACACACAGTCCCGAACACCCAGTCCTGAACACGCAGCTCAGGACACCAAGTCCTCACCGTATTCTCCTTGAGCTAAGGTCACTTAGTCCTCGCCCAATCACTCTGGTAAGTCTTCAAGGTAGACTCCCAAACCTTCACAGACTTCGTTCACTGATAATCCACAATGTCTCTTGGATGCTCTGAACGCGACGCCTAACCGTCTGGGGATGCACAGTCCTCAAGTGTAATAAGTCTTCAGATCACATAGACAAGAAGACTTAAGTGATGCCCAATGTTCTCTAGCTCTGGGTGGTTAGGGCTTTTCTCCTCGCTAGGAATTTTCTCTCAAAGGCTTCGAGGTGGGTTGCTCTCAAACGACAAAAGACGTGCACTAAAATCTGATCAGCCACGTTTATGGTTGTAGGGGGTGGGCTATTTATAGCCACTTGGCAACCTGACCTGATTTGTCCAAAATGACCCTGGGTCACTAAGGAACTGACATGTGTCTCAACGGTCATATTTCAAACTCTCATGGCAACTTTACTTGGGCTACAAGCAAAGCTGACTTGTCCGGCTCTGGACAAGATTCGCTCTCATTGTCTTCACTCGAAGACATAGGTTTTTGGTTTAGGCATCACTTCAGTCATTCTGACTGGTTCTCCTGGACCCCACTTAACAGTACGGTGGTTCTTATGACTCAACACAAAAGAAAAAGAACTACGAAAGATCTAAGTCTTCGAGCTCCATAGGCTTCATAACGTGTCTTCTTTTGTCATAGTCTTCAATGTGAATATCTTCATATACCACCTTTGGCTTCAATGTCTTCATACATTTTTAGGGGTCATCTCTGGTAGTAACACCGAATCAATGAGGGACTTGTACCTGTGTTATCCTGCAATTCTCACAAACACATTAGTCCCTCAACTAGGTTTGTCGTCAATACTCCAAAACCAACTAGGGGTGGCACTAGATGCACTTACACCAACTTTATCCCATTTCCATTCAGGAATAGCTAAAGGCTGAAGGGTGCCAGCAGGTCTCTGATGCTCCGCCTTCACGCGACGACAAACATCACAGTTAGCAATAAACTGAACGATTTCTCTCTTCATCCTAGTCCACCAGAACCTCTGGCGTAGGTCCTGATACATCTTAGTACTACCGAGATGGATTGTGAGAGGAGATTCATGCGCCTCCTTAAGGATTAATTGTCGAAGATGTTGATTCTTGGGAACCACCAAGCGACTCTCAAAGAAAACAACACCGCAGTCATCTATAGAGAAACTACCACCAACTCCCTTGTTAATGTTTCTCTTGATCCGGGAAATTCCCGTATCCTGCTTCTGAGCAGAGATGATTTGATCCACAAGAGTAGGTTTCGCCACCAAAGTAGAAAGGAATCCGTGAGGAGCAAGGTGAAGGTTAAGCTTACATAATTCCTCATGGAGAAATGGTTGGCCCTGTTGCAACATGAGATTGTTGCAATAGGACTTACGACTTAGCGCATCAGCCATGACATTGCCCTTGCCTGGGGTCTAGGTAATCCCTAAGTCGTAATCTGAGATCAACTCTAGCCAACGTCTTTGCCTAAGGTTCAAATATGGTTGGGTGAAGATATACTTGAGACTCTGGTGATCAGTGTAAATCTCGCAACGTTTACCGAGAAGGTAATGTCGCCAGGTCTTAAGTGCATAGACTACGGCTGCAAGCTCTAGATCATGTGTAGGATAATTCTCCTCATGTGGATGCAACTGTCGAGATGCATAGGCAATCACAAGGCGATCTTGCATAAGAATGCAACCTAGTCCCTGCCGTGAGGCATCACAATAGATAACAAAGTCCTTAGTGAAATCCGGTGGCACAAGTATGGGAGCAGAAGTCAGGCGTCTTTTCAGTTCCTGAAAACTGTGCTCACACTGTGGGGACCACTCAAACTTTTTATCTTTCTTGAGAAGTTCCGTGAGAGGTTTGGCCACTTTGGAGAAGTTCTCAATGAAGCGGCGACAATAATTGGCTAGGCCAAGGAAACTCCTAACTTGCTTAACTGTTTCAGGTGGAGTCCAATCAAGAACGGCTTGAACTCTTTCGGGATTGACAGCAATGCCCTTACCATAGATTACGTGGCCTAGGTAGGTCACTTCTGGCAACCAAAATTCGCACTTGGAGAACTTGGCATAAAGGCGGTGTTCTCTGAGTTTTTCTAACACAAGACTAAGATGTTCGGCATGCTCTTCCTCGTTCTTCGAGTAAATAAGGATATCATCGAGGTAAACCACGACGAACTTATCTAAGTACTCCATGAAGATCGAGTTCATCAAGTGGGAGAATGTAGCTGGAGCATTGGTTAGACCAAAAGACATGACGGTGTACTCGTACTGACCATAACGAGTGACAAAAGCGGTCTTAGGAATGTCCCCATTTCTGATCTTGATTTAGTGATAGCCTAACCTCAAATCCATCATGGAAAAGAATAAGGATCCAGCGAGCTTATCATACAAATCGTTGATCCTGGGGAGCGGATACTTGTTCTTTATCGTGACCAAATTAACGGGACGATAATCTACAACCATTCGGTCCGTACCATCCTTCTTCTTAACGAAGAGGACGGGGCAAGCCCAGGGAGAAGAACTAGGACGGATGAAACCCTTTTGCAAGGACTCATCAAGTTGGTTCTTAAGCTCGGCTAGCTCTAAGGGTGCCATCTTGTAAGGTCTCCTAGAAATTGGGCGGTTCCGGGGATAAGATCTATGACAAACTCTACATCTCTGTCAGGTGGGATACCTGGCAGTTCCTCAGGAAAGACATCCGGGAAGTCACGGACTACCGAGATATCTTCAAGGTCAGGAAGAGGGTTGGCATTAAGAGAATAGAGTTGGCACTTTGCAACTCTAGTGGAGACAGTGACTATCTTGCCAGATGGGTGTGTAAGCTGAACAGACCTTGTGTAACAATCAATCTTGGCATAATGAGCTTTCATCTAGTCCATACCCAAGCTGATGTTAATATCTGTAGACTTGAGGGCTATAAGTGATGCAAGGAATACAAGTCTGTCAACAAGGATTTCATTACCATGGCTTACACTAGAAGTTTGCCATTTGGATCCAGGAGTTTGAATGAGTAGTGGGGAGGGAATATCACAAAATGACATGTCGTGCAAGCGGGCATAACTTTCGGAAATGAAGGAGTGATATGCTCCAGTATCGAATAGACCCGAAGCTGGATGATAGTTGACAAGGAGTGTGCCAAGAATGACATCTGGATCATCATGAGCATCTTTAGCTAAGACGTGATGCACACGTCCAAGTTCAGTGGGAGCTGACTTGGCAGTGAACATCTGGTGTGAAGGCTTACTACCACGGCCAACAGACTTCTTGGGCTGGGGTGGAGCAACACGGTTCTGAGTGCAAATACGGGCAATGTGGCCTGGCTCTCCGCACTTGTAACAAATCTTGGAGGTAGGACAAGGACCCGCGTTGACAAGTGGTCTACCAATAGGCATGGGTGTAGCATACGGTTGAACTGGGTGAGGTGCCACACAACAAGGCCTTGGTGTATAACCGGGTGGGAGAGCGAAGTTCGGAACCCAAATCCAGCGCTTCTGAGAACTAGAACTGGAGGAAGAACCCAAATCACGGGTGTGCTTACGAGACTCCTCGTAAGTGAGTTGAGTTGTCTCTGCATTAATAGCCTTGTTCACAAGAGGGTGGAATGTATCACAGTGATGCAGGTGGAGATCACGACGCAACTTGGGGTTGAGGCCCTTTCGGAACCTAGCCTGCTTCTTGGCGTCTGTGGACACCTCTTCTGTAGCATAGCGGGCAAGGTTCTCAAATTCCCTACTGTAAGCATCAATGGCCATCTTACTCTGGGTGAAACTACAGAACTCTTCTCTCTTGCGGTCAATGAGAGCCTGAGGAATGTGATGCTCGCGAAAGGCCTCGGTGAAAACTCTCCAGGTGGTTATCTGGCCAGCTGGAAGCATAGCCTCATAGTTGTGCCACCAAAGACTAGCAGGACCTTCCAGATGATAAGCAGTGTAGGTGACCTTGTCACTTTCAGCTACGTTCGCAGAATGCAGCTTGTGTGTGATACTACGGAGCCAGTCATCTGCATCCAGTGGTTCAATGGAATGATGGAAGATAGGTGGTTTCAGACCAATGAAATCATAGATGGACGCTGACTCTTTGTGCTGATGGGAGGTGTTCTCCTCAATACGTGCCGACAAGCAGTTAGACTCTCGCTTGTTCTTCTCCATCTCTAACATGAACTCTACCAACGAAGGCTGGTCGGGAGGATCCTCATCCCTACCATCTCCGTGGTTCCGGCTACGAGCAACAGAACTTCGGTTAACTGACGACATCCTGAAGAACCAACCAAGGAAACAAGGATGGATTCAGCATCATCATAAGGATGTAGAATATAGTACGAGGAAAATACTATCTCTTGAACTCCTAGGACAATTCCGGCAGCATAACGGCAGTAAAGTGCTCAAAATGAGACATCCTGCAAATGATTGGGTAGCACCAAACTCAACATCATCACCCAAGGTTCTGAGATATTACTAAACAGGCTACACCGGAGGTACTCAAACTGGGATATGACTCAGATCAACCAACCCTATGGGACTACGGAGTAGTAACACGTGATCCTGATAGATGGGAGAGGAAGCCTAGTTCCTTAACCCCGTAGTAAAGATAGGATGACTCAGATCAAAAGGGCATGAGGTATAAGGAGTAAAAAGAGCCTTATGTTCCCTTCCGCAATCAATTCCCTTACATAACTAAAGAATTTCTAGACTCAACTTCGACCAGGTTGGCTTGGAATTCCTACAGGAAGTGAGGCTCTGATACCAAATCTGTCGGGACCCTGATTCCAAGTCACATCAATCTAGCCAGTAACACCTCATATCACTTTGCGGCCTCACGCACGGTATTCCCACGGGTGTCGCCTTACCCTGGCCCGGGACCGTTTGCGCCTTTTGGCTCACGTATATGATTGTGTCGCTAGCATCCATATGACAAAGAACCCGGGCCGACATGCCTAGTCGTGAACCCAAAGCGGCACTAACCCATGGGGACAGGCATACATGATTCACATCAGGCATGTCGGTCAGCAGCGTGTGAATCTGGGCTGTAGCACTGGGCTAACAGGACTCCGGATGTCACCGCGTGACATTTCCCCGAAGGGACAGACACAGGAACAAAGTGAAACACATGCCGGCCAGTCAAGTGTCCTGAGCAGTAGTGCTGGGCTAGCAGGACTCCGGTGAACCGGGTTGTAGCGGACTACCATGGCTCAAGGAAGCACTAAGCTATATTTCCCCATATGAGAGGCTGCCAAGGATAAACAACTAGTTTGTCGGATCCCACACATAGCAATACACGTCACACGTACACATAACATGCAAGTATGTGTTGTAAAAACATGGCATCCCAACATAACACAAACTCATATAGCTAAAGGCTCAGAAGAGCCACATAACATAAAATACAAACAGGTGTCACATGACCCATCATTCAGAGCATACAAGCAACGGAAGCATTACATGTCTGAGTACAGACAACTACGAAAGAAGAGGCTAAGAGGCCTGACTATCTACAAATCCCTCCCAAGGGTACAAGATCGTAGCTGAGGTGCAAGCTACTCGTCGAAGTCCAAGCAGTACTACTAGTGAGACAGATGTCTCACCTGCAAGACATAAATAAAGCAACCGTGAGTACACAGGTACTCAACAAGACTTACTTCAGATCCTATCATGCATGCATTTGTATCAAGAAGGTAATGTGGGGTTTAGTTGCAGCAAGCCAGCTTCGACTCAGTGGCTATCCTGTTCTACGACAACGAGAAACTTCTTTGAGGTGAGGCAGCGCACACGAGTCCACTAAGCACCACATCAATACACTACTATGGATTCATCCTCGTCTCCTTATGAGAAGGCCATCCATAGCACTCACACTTGTCTTGAGCATTTTAGAGTATCCACTTTAAGTTGTCTATGTACCACGTAAGCATCCAAGAAATCCATAACCGAGGACACGGCTATTCGAATAGATCATGATAACCCTGCAGGGGTGTACTTGTTCACACACGCTCTCACCACTTATCACCATGTACATGTCATGTATCTCGGCAACCTTCAAGCGGAAGCCTGGCGAGGGTGTCGGCCACGACCTGACTAACCACGCAAGACTCTAGTCCAGGTTTATCGCCTATTCGGGTTCCATCCGCAAGGAGATCCGGCCGGGGTGTCGCTCACGGCCCCAAACGATGTGAGCAGGGTTCCCAAGCCCACCATCCGGGTGCCACTTGGTACACCGTGCCACTGTGCCTAGTCTGTCCCAAGCCCACCTGGCCGGGTGCCACTTGGTAGACTACTAACACTACCTACAAACACCAGAAACTAATTGCAACTCCTGGACAGAGATCCAGTTGGCTAATAAGTCGAGAGAGCTTGGAGCGCCCGGAACCCAATGTGTGGTAGTAACTAGTCATTGGACAACTTACACCGAACTCAGTTCTTAAGGACGGTTCCAGTGAGACAACCCACCATGTACTCCTATATGGCCTCTCACCGCTACCTTTACCAACACTACTAGGAAAAGGGCTATAGATAGGATTGATACTAATGGCGCACCATGGAAGCAGTGCGCCACTACTATATACTAATGGTGCACCGGTTGGTGATGCGCCATTAGGGTGGAAGACACTAATGGCGCACCAGAAACAGGGTGCGCCACTAGTATTAAATTATTATTTTTTCCATTTTTCCATACATACTAATGGCACATCAGGTCGAAGTGCGCCATTACTAGTTCTAAGTAGTAATGGCGCACCAAGCAGACAGTGCGCCATTACTGTAAAAAAATATTCTTTTTTTTGCAAAACTACTAATGGCGCATCGTTTCACAGTGCGCCATTACTAGTTTAAACTAGTAATGGCGCACTATTACCCGGTGCGCCATTAGTATATATATATATATTTTTTTTTGCTTTTTTGCAAAACTACTAATGGGCAAGAAGATTGTGAACAGATAGCTAGCTAAGATCGATTGTATTTAAATCGTAGTCTTCATTTCTCGATTGTATTTCATGGGCACTTATTGATATCATGAATATTTTTAAATTTCATGGGCACTTTTTGAATTCATGAGGACACTTGATCTCGATCTCCATCTCGATCTCGATTCCCCCCTCCATCTCGATCTTGATCTCCCTCCATCTCGATCCCACCCGCACCCACCCCCGCTAGCTCCACCGCCGCCGACGACCCACCGCAACCCTCCCCCGCTCCACCGCCGCCGACGAGCACCCGGCCCCCCGCACCCTCCCTCGCTCCGCCGCCGCCAACGGGCACCCCCCGCACCCTCCCCTGTTCCACCGCCGCCGATGATGATATTTTCAAGTAACAAATTTGAACATATTTTTAAAAAAATTATTATTGTTTTTATAAAAAAATATTACTTTTATGATTTAAACAAGTTTGAACATATTTAAACACAAATAAATATCAAACAGCATTTAAAATGCATAAAAAATATTGGGGAGCCTCAGAATTGAACCCAGGACCTCCTGGTGTGTGTGTTGCGTGCTGACCAGTCGGGCTAGTGGGGGGCTTCTGTTGTAGATAGGGTTAGGTTGTAGATAGGGCTAGTGGGCTAGATTAAAACAAAATTCTAATGGTGCACTGAGGGGTGGTGCGCCATTAAAATAGTCGTACTTATGGCGCACGAGGGGGTGGTGCGCCATTAGAACCCTCCCCCCACTCCACCTACTGCCCTCGCACTATGTCCTCCCTCCCTCCCTCGCCATATTCTCCTCGATCGACCACCGCCATCCGCCGCCGCCGCAGCCGCCCACGCGCCCCCGCCATCCGCCGCCTCCGTCCGCCGCAGCCGCCCAC
>NC_041380.1:48069947-48083029 GCF_002162155.2 Triticum dicoccoides | reverse complement strand
GTCCATCGCGCCTGCATGCCCTAGTGTTCCGGCTCCAAGGTGGGTGGCAAGGTCGACACACCGCCTCCTCCTCGACGCGCCGCCTCCTCCTTGATGCGCCTCCTCCTCGACGCGCTGCCGCCCGCCGCCTCCTCGACGCTGGCGCCCTCCTACGATAGCCTGCCGTTATCCCACAGGTGATTCCTCACCTCTCCCCCCTTCCCCTCCTCCCCCTAGACTGGTTGTTGCTCAATTCAGGTCCCTTCTGGAGATATGTGTTAAGGCAAGTGCATCATATATATGTTCAGTGACATGGGACTGGTGGATGGCAATTCTATCTATATGTTCTTCTAACGTGTTTTTATTTAGTTGTCTTAATCATGCAATGCTCTATATGTTCGTGACTGCACAATCGAGATAACTACTCCTCATACGGGTCATGTACTTATGTACAAAGTCTGACACCATGCCAAAGTACTAGTGCAGAGTTTTATAGTTCAAAGAGGCGGCATGAACAAGTTGTAGTGCAGCTTATGCCTATGCTAATGCACCGTCACAGAGGGTGTTAATTAGTTGATGATGAAAATTCAAAAAAAATGATGATGGCGCAAGAAAGCTGTGCATGTTTGGTTCAGTCACATAGGACTAGTAGATAGAAATTCTCACTATATGTTTTGCTACCATGTTTTTATTTGTTTGTTTTGGTTGTGCAATGCTCTCTATGTTGATTTTTCATGTAAGATAGTACGTATATGGTTCGACGTGCAGGGTCAAGTATACTATGTGCCTGAAGCAGTGTCTGTCAGCCATAAGACATGGCATTATAAATCTGGACACTGGGACTGGGAGGGTATATCCAGTTTAGCACCACATCAGCTGTGCTTTGTTTATGTCATTGGTCTTAGTACAACATTAGTCATGTGTTGTCTTCGATAGGTCTCTTGTATGCCTCTTTTTTATATTTTGGCATATTGGCACCCAATGAACATGTGTTGTTATATGGCAATATTATATAGTGGTGAAAGGCTCAGCTCTGTCTGACTAATGCTATGCAATGTTATAAAATGGCATCCATTTTGGGCAGAAAAAAAATGTTATTTCATGAGTTGACAAACTATCTGCTAATACTTCTTCATTGTGAGTAGTTCCACTTTCAGTTTATAAGAAGTATACTATGCTTATAACTAAGCCAAATGTTTACATTATTCTTATTACTGTGCATGCTGTGATGTTCTAGACAGTTAAGTATTTGCAACCTGCTGCTAAACTAGATCATGAATATGTCTACATTACTGATCACATTGAGAAAGAGATGCAAAGATGATGATCAAAGATGGGCTGCTGTAGAACTGTTCTTCATCTTTACAGTGCTGTTGTATAGAAATATGCTGAATTTTCTGCTCTGATTATTGCTCAAAGAAATTTAGCAAAAAATGGGGTCCTGGGAGACGCGGCTGCTACTTGAGGCCCTTGAGAGGCCCTTCGTGTCGTGATGATTTTGCAGGTACCCCGAGAGGCCCTTGAGTTTGCCGGAATGTCTATTAACTTCCGTTCCGGCAAATTCGGGTACTCCATATGTCCTATTTTCAGCAAAGGTCATGCTAAAATTTTTGTGGTAGTTGATCGTTTTAGCAAAATGGCACATTTTATCCCATGTCATAAGAGCGATGATGCTTCACACATTGTTGATCTGTTTTTCAGGGAAGTTGTCCGGCTACATGGAGTACCACGCACGATTGTGTCAGACTGTGACACCAAATTTATGAGCTACTTTTGGAAGACCTTATGGGGAAAGCTCGACACCAAGCTCATATTTTCCACGACATGCCACCCACAAACTGATGGACAGACTGAAGTTGTCAATCGGATGTTGTCCATGATGCTGCGAGCAGTCCTGAAGAAGAATTTGAAGATGTGGGAAGATTGCCTACCTCAT
This sequence comes from Triticum dicoccoides, assembly GCF_002162155.2. Classification (NCBI taxonomy): domain Eukaryota; kingdom Viridiplantae; phylum Streptophyta; class Magnoliopsida; order Poales; family Poaceae; genus Triticum; species Triticum dicoccoides. The sequence continues at coordinate 48,081,114 of NC_041380.1, read as the reverse complement.
GTGGAGTTCGCGTATAACAGGGTGGTACATTCGACCACTAAATTTTGCCCATTTGATCTTGTTTATGGCTTCAAACCTATTGCTCCCATCTATCTTTTGCCTTTGCCACTACAGGAACGAACTAGCCTTGATGCCAGTAAGCATGTTGATTTAGTCAAGAAACTTCATGCGCACGCAAAGGAGAACATTGAGAAAATGACTGAACACTATACAAAGTGGGTGAACAAGACCAGGAAGAAGCTGGTGTTCGAGCAAGGCGATTTGGTATGGGTACACCTTCAGAAGGACCGTTTTCCTGAGCAACGCAAGTGCAAATTGCAGCCACGTGGTGATGGACCATTTGCGGTGCTCGAGCGAATCAACGACAATGCTTACAAGATCGATCTTCCAGAAGAATATGGTGTTAGCCCAACCTTCAATGTCTCCCATCTTTCCCCATACTTTGGTCCTTTAGAGTCGAGGACGACTCCTTCTCAAGAGGGGGAGGAGGATGAGGAAATCCCAACCATGGGCACCACACCACCAACCATCAATGGTCCAATCACAAGAAGTCGTGCAATGCAAATACATGATCAGGTTAACGCTAACTTAAGTCTATCATTTGACCTTGAAAGCATGGTTGTGCCTTCACCTCCTTTGTTGTTGGTTGAACTCAGGTGTGATGTCGAAGAAGGCCAAACACATTTCAGTCCATGCAAAACAATGTTTTACGGCAAGGAAACAAAGTTAGGAATTCATGAAGAATGAGTTGTCTGCTAAAGAAACATTGTTCCGATTCTGACGAAACAATGTTTTGCACGAGTTTGGATATCCCAACTTGCAAAAGGTTTCCAGAACTCGAGTTTTCTGCTGAAGGAAACATTGTTCAACCCCAGTGAACAATGTTTGGTCGAGAACTGCCAACCACCTCCAACGAGAGTTTTCCAGAAGCTACCTCATTAAGTCTTGAAGCCATTTAGTCAAACAAAGCTGGTTCACTTTCACACCTAAGTTGGTACCAGAAGCTAGTTCTCTTTCACACCTATCCAGGGGGGTTGTCCCGATTATAAATAGGCTAGCTATTCCCTTCGTTGGGGACTTTTGCCATTTCTATCAAAAACCAAAGACATAGACTCCTCCTGAGATTAGAGAGCTCTTGTTACCCTTATTCTCGTGATTCCTTGAGAAATTTCTCCTAATTCGTGCTCCACGACTAGATTGTGTTTTGTGGGTTAGAGTTCATGGTTTCCCTTGCGGATTGCACCTATCCCATGCTCCACGACTTGAGCGTGGTTGTGTGGGGTAGTATTGCGGGTTGTGGATCGGCGAATGTTCGGATTGCAAGCTTCAATGAGCCTCCTCCTTGTGGGGTCATAATCTCTTATTTTCCATTTTCCGGCTTCTTGCAGCTAGTTATCCCCATCCGTTTATCGATCCTACGCCGTGAAGATCGGACCTCCCCTTGTACTCCCTCTTCTCCGAAGACGGGGTCGCATCACCCTGCTCCTACCTTCTTTGACTTTCAGGCAAAAAGGAGATATGTTATGAGGTGCACGAGTATGAAAGGAGGACGGAGGCGGCTCGTCACGCAGTAGCTGCTGCATCTCAGTACGACCCCAGCTACAACTTTGTATACTCGCCAGGCCAGCAGTGGCCATAGACCAACTTAGGCCAAAAGCCTAAGCTTGGGGGAGTACGTATTTCTCACCGACATTACATTCGTGTTCACACACTCATTCTAGTTGTCGGTGCTCATACTTTTTCATTATACTATCCATGCTAGTTTATTTTCTTTTTCTAAGCCTTCATCTTGTGTGTCTGAAAAACCTTAAGAAAAACCAAAAAAATAGTTGTAGCTTTTAGCTAGTTTACTTTCCATGCCTGTAGTAGTAGTAATTAAAAGAAAACCCAAAAAGATTTCTCATTCTTCTTTTGCTTGTTGGGAGCTTTCCCATGCAAATAGTTTTATTTCTTTTCTTGTTCTTTGGGGGTCTAGAGGAGAAGACCATGGTGAAAATGTTGAGTGGCTCTCGTATGCATTATTGTTGATTTAACCAAGAGCCCATATTACCTTGTCTTCTCCCTTGTATTAAATGCTTGTAGATTCCGGCTTAGTCCAATGCACGTGCACTATTATTATTATCCTCACCATTCGGTCGTGCGAGTGAAAGGCAATAATGACGATATATGATGGACCGATTGAGATGAGAGAAGCTGGTATGAACTCAACCTATCTTGTTTTTGTAAATATGATTAGTTCATCGTTCCTGATTCAGCCTATTATGAATGAAAGATGTCTGCAATGACAATTAGAGATTATAGTTGCTCATGCCATGCTTAATTAGCTAGGAGGTTATAATGGTTTACCTTGCATGCCAACATGCTATTAAAAATGGTTGTGATATGGTATGATAGGGTGGTATCCTCCTTTGAACGATTCGAGTGGCTTGACTTGACACATGTTCACGCATGTAGTTGAAACAAAATCAACATAGCCTCCACAATATTCATGTTCATGGTGAATTATATCCTACTCATGCTTGCACTCATTGTTGATTAATCTTAATGCATGTTCATGACTGTTGTCGCTCTCTAGTTGGTCGCTTCCCAGTCTCTTTCTAGCCTTCACTTGTACTAAGCGGGAATACTGCTTGTGCATCCACTTCCATAAATCCCAAAGTTATTCCATATGAGTCCACCATACCTTCCTATATGCGGTATTTACCTGCCGTTGCAAGTAAATTTGTATTTGTGTCAAACTCTAAACCTTCAAATGAAATTCCATTTTGTATGCTCGAATAGCTCATGTATCAACTAGGGTTGTCTATATCTTCATGCTAGGTGGGTTATTCTCAAGATGAGTGGACTCCGCTCATCATTCACGAGAAAATGGCTGGTAACCAGGATGCCCAGTCCCATGCTTAAATCAAAATAATTGCAAACAAAACTCCCCTAGGATTGTTGTTAGTTGGAGGCACCCGTTGTTTTGGACAAGCCATGGATTGATGTTTCTTGGTGGTGGGGGAGTATAAACTTTACCATTTTGTTTGGGAACCGCCTATAATGTGTGTAGCATGGAAGATATCGAGATCTCTTGGTTGTTGTGTTGACAGTGAAAGTATGCCACTCAAAATATTATTTACCACTGTTTCAAAACTCAAGCTCTGGCACCTCTGCAAATCCCTGCTTCTGTCTGTGAAGGGCCTATCTATTTACTTTTATGTTGAGTCATCATCCTCTTATTAAAAAGCACCAGTTGGAGAGCACCATTGTCATTTGCATGCATTGCTATTAATTTACATTGAGTATGACTGTGACTGGATCTCTTTTACCATGAATTACAATGTCTACTCAGTCCTTGATCTTCAAGGGTGCTCTGCATTTATGTTTTGCGGTCTCAGAAAGGGCTAGCGAGATACCATCTTGTTATATCATATTATGATTGTTTTGATAAAGTGTTGTCATCCGAGATTTATTATTGTTGCTCGCTAGTTGATTATGCCATTGATATGAGTAAACATGAGACCTAAATGTTATTGTGAATATGGTTAGTTCATAATCTTTGCTGAAAACTTGAATGTTGGCTTTACATATTTGCAATAACAAGATCAAACAGAGTTTGTAAAAGTTTTTCTTTATCACTTTCAGTTTGTCAACTGAATTGCTTGAGGACAAGCAAAGGTTTAAGCTTGGGGGAGTTGATATGTCTCCAACGTATCTACTTTTCCAAACACTTTTGCCCTTGTTTTGGACTCTAACTTGCATAATTTGAATGGAACTAACCCAGACTGATGTTGTTTTCAGCAGAACTACCATGGTGTTATTTTTGTGCAGAAATAAAAGTTCTCGGAATGACCTAAAAATCCATGGAGACATGTTTTGGAATTTATAAAAAATACTGGCGAAAGAATCAGCGTAAGGGGGCCCACACCCTGTCCACGAGGGTGCAGGGCGCCCCCCTGGGGGCGCCTCCCTACCTCGTGGGCCCCCTGAGGCTCCACCGACGTCAACTCCAACTCCATATATTCATGTACGGGGAGAAAAAAATCAGAGAGAAGGATTCATCGCGTTTTATGATACGGAGCCGCCGCCAAGCCCTAATCTCTCTCGGGAGGGATGATCTGGAGTCCGTTCGAGGCTCTAGAGAGGGGAATCCGTCGCCGTCGTCATCAGCAACCATCCTCCATCACCAATTTCATGATGCTCACTGTCATGCGTGAGTAATCTCATCGTAGGCTTGTTGGACAATGATGGGTTGGATGAGATTTACCATGTAATCGCGTTAGTTTTGTTAGGGTTTGATCCCCAGTATCCATTATGTTCTGAGATTCATGTTTCTATGACTTTGCCATGCTTAATGCTTGTCTCTAGGGCCCGAGTGCCATGATTTCAGATCTGAACCTATTATGTTTTCATGAATATATGTGAGTTCTTGATCCTATCTTGCAACACTACTGCAGGAGACTGCTAACGCGACACTACGATCAGAGACCCTTTGCCGAAATTGTGTGCGATGCAATAATTGCAAACGGTGGTGTAAAAACCCATCAAAAAAGGTGCAAAACGTATGCGGTGATGTATGCATCAAACACGGTTCAGGTTTTAGTTGCGTGTGCGATGAAGGGCATACGGTTAATCCATTCAAACTGTCTGCGATGAGGCAGAACAACAGAAACGGGCAGCCATAACAATGTGTGTGCGATGCAGGACACATGGTTAATCCATTCGAACTGTTTGCGATGAGGTAGAACAATAGAACTGGGCAGCCATATCAATGTGTGTGCGATATACGGCATACGGTTAACTCGAACGAACTGTTTTTGATTAGGGAACACAACAGAAATGGATAAACTTAACAAGATGTGTGTGATATGCAGCATATAGTTCACATGGATGAACTATTTGCGATGAGCCAAAAGAACACAAACGAGTCGTGTAAACAAGATGTGTGTGATACGTGGCAAGTAGCCGACTCGGATGAACTGTTTACGATGAGAAACTACAACACAGACGGTCAATACAGTTACTTCACGTGTGATTTTGTGTGTACAAAAAACTTTGAAAAATTTAAACTAGTTGCTTGCGGTGGCTAGGTGTATCGCACACAATGCGTCTATGAGTACTCGTGTGCGATGATTAGTATGTTACACATATGTTTTCTTATGTGAACATGTGTGTGAATTTGCAATATGGGCAGTTAATATGCAAATGCCTTCTGGACATCGGGCACACGCTTAAACTCAATGAACTGTGTACGATACTAATACTTCCCATGAAAATATATGAACTTGGGTAACATAATTTGAGAAACATATATATAGTGGTTACACTACTCGACAAAAGGAGGATCTTCGTAACACGGTTTTGACAACCATATGGTCCATATATACATACTTAACATAGTAACAACTATCACATTTTAATAGGCTAAGGTCCAACAACCATATGGTCCATATCTACATACTTAACATATATAGTAATAGCTAGCACATTTGAAGAGGCTGAGGGCCAACAACCACAACTATCCGCTGGAAGCAGCTTGATCATGACGACTCGGCATCTCGTCAATGAATAGGAAGAGCCCTCATGTGCCTTGGTAGAGCAGGAGTAGAACAGTGTCTCCAATTTCCAATATGGATGCATTGCCACGAGAAGCGAGAACTTGTTAATTTGAATGGTTCCATTTTTGCGGGAAATGCAGTACCTTGCAATCACTTTGGCGTTATTAGCAGGCACAAGTGTAATTCGACCACGCCGGGAAATCGATCCAGGAACGGCTACAGGGGCAATTTCTGTTGACATGTAGAATAAAAACAATTGTAACATATCATTGAAGATATATATAGTTTATGAGAATCAACATTAAAATAAGACTTTTTACCAATGCTTTGTGCACACATTTGGTCTTGTTCAGTGTGTGCACCATAGGTCTAATTAATCTCATCCAAAATTCAGCGTTCATACGCTGTGCTATCTCTGTCAGATTATCAACAAAGTTTATGACATGCTTCAAGTCCTTCCAATGAAATTTGGTACGCTTAGTAACATAAAGATAATTCACTATGCATCCAACATATCCTTCTTAAAAGGTGGAAAGGTATTATTTATTCAGAACATGGCAGAAGAATATATAGTGCGCATAAATTGGTAAACAGAATTTGTTACTGCCTAGGAATGGAGTCTGGATATGATATCACAATTGGTTGCTTAAATAGTGATCAATTGGTTGCTTAAATAGCAATATGACAGCATGGAGAAAGTTGAAAGGACACTAACCTCGATTAGACTTTGATCGGCTGATGACGTTGGGGAAGTAAACATCCATGTTAATTAGACCAGGTTGTGGTGCACGCACTAGAATTTTATTGCCAGCTTTCAATTCATAACACTTAGACATTTTTCTCCAAAGGTCCGCATTAAAATAGGAGTGGCCATCTTTACCAAGTTTTACGCTGACCATCATTGTAAACCCATGTTGCGTTGTCAATATGACATCCTGGGAGTCATCAGCAAAGTAAAGCCCAAGATTTCCTTCTACTCCTGTTCTTGCAAAGCAAGGGATGTACTGCTTGAAATGAAAATTAAGATCGTAAATTAGATATATTGAAATAACCGAGCAAGATTCAAATATGGGAGTAACTGATAGAACATATCCATATATAGATACAAGCACAGTATATAAATATAGAATTAAAAATAGATAATGTAACAAAGATTGATGCAAATATATAGATAATGTAGCAACAGGCGGTATATGTTCACAAATTTAGGCCATGCCGGCCGTGGTAGGTTGAGATTGAACATACCGAGCACTCCTTGAAGTCATCCGGAATGGTGAGATAGAACTTCGTTTCCGACTGGCCACGACCACAGTTGCCCGATTTGTGCTCGCACTGTGCACACATGAATGAACACCCACGAATCAGCTAGAACAAAAATGATTCCACGACGATTTCCGTTGGTCGATTAACAGCGACAGATGGACTGTGAGAAGAGATGAGTTAATATTTCGCTAATTAAGTTGATTACCTTCTCCATGAGAAAAATCCCCGGCCCAATCCTGCAGAAAACTATAGTCGACCATAGTCTACAATGTCGGTGCAGATAGGTGGCGGAAAGTGGTGGAGGCGAAATCCGGTGCCATTTGGAGCACGACCTACAGCCGCTGCCAACAGCCGTCAAGCTTAGGGTGCAGATTTGTGGAGTCTGCGGCGAGTGAGTGGGGACGAAGTGGGCGAGGGTTTTCTTTGCCTTTTGCATGTGTGAGTGAACACACGCGGTTCACAAAGGCGACGGAGATGAACTGTGTGCGATAGTAAATCACCGAGATTGAATGGGAATCCAAATTTCCTTTGTCTTTCATCCATGAGTTTTTTCTACAATGAACACAAACCCTGCTAATCACCGTGTTCAAATTTGACACTTTTCCGGGTTCATTTACAATATTTAGGGGACTATGTGCATTTTGTAGGCATTAATGCACATAATTCAAACTCAAACAATTGGTGCATGAAAGGGTGCACAAGAACGGTCTAGAAAAACCATACTCGTGGTATTTAGTAATTTCTCAAGCCTTTTACAAGGAATGGGCAGAGATTTCAATGGAGTGAACCACAAACGCGTCATTTACTGGGTTATCAACTATAGAACAACGAAATATGTGCTTGAAAAACATGACGGTTGGCATGGTTCCATGGTATGGCCTCACCGTGCCCTGGTTAAAAGCTGAGAAGGTTTGATTTATGTCGTCATGCACGCCCTTCATAAATCGAACCGTCACCGAGGAAGTTCAATGCTTTCGAGAGAGAAATCACCAAGATTGAAGGGGAATCCAAATTTCTGTCCTAGTTTGTCTTTCAGTTTTTTCCAACGACCAACATACCGCCTCAAATGAAACGTGTTCAAATTTGACATTTTTCCGAACTCATTAACCATATTTAGGGGATTGTGTGCATTTTCTAGGCATTAATTATGCACATAATTCAAATTCGAACAATCGGTGCATGAAAAGGTGCACAAGAACGGTTTTGAAAACCATGCTCGTGCTATACAAAAAATGAAACACATGGTTGGAAAACATGACGCCTGGTGTGGTGCCATGGTATGGCCTCACCATGCCCCTGGTAAAAATTGGAGAATGTTTTCCTTATGTCGTGATGCGCGCCTTTCATAAAATGAACCATCATCCGAGGAAGTTTCATGGTTTCAAGGGGGAAATCACCAAGATTGAAGGGGGGTCCAAATTTCCTTTGTCCTTTGTCCACGAGTTTTTTCTATGATGAGCATACAACCTGCAAATCACCGTGTTCAAATTTGGCACTTTTTCGCGTTCATTTGCCATATTTAGGGGATTATGTGCATTTCCTAGGCATTAATGCACATAATTCAAGTTCAAACAATCGATGCATGAAAGGGTCCACAAGAATGGCCTAGAAAACCATGCTCGTGCCATTTAGTAAATTATCATGCCTTTTACAAGGAATGGACAGATATTTCGATGAAATGTGTGGCAATAGTCAACCACAAATGTTTGTTTGTTGGGTTTTCAACTATAGAAAAAATAAAATAAATGCTTAAAAACATGACGCCTGGCATGGTGCCATGGTATGACCTCACCATGCCCTGGTAAAAATTTGAGAAGGTTTGGCTTATGTGGCCATGCACGCCCTTCATAAATCGAACCATCACCGAGGAAGTTCCATGCTTTCGAGATGGAAAATCCCCAAGATTGAAGGGGAATCCTAATTTCCATCCTAGTTTGTCATTCAGTTTTTTTCCAACGATCAACATATCATCTCAAATGCAGCATGTTCAAATTGACATTTTCTCGGGCTCATTTACAATATTTAGGGGATTATGTGCATTTTCTAGGCATTAATGGACATAATTCAAATTCGAACAATCGGTGCATGAAAAGGTGCACAAGAACGGTCTGGAAAACCATGCTCATGCTATTTAGCACATTCTCATGCCTTTTACAAGGAATGGGCAAATATTTCAAGGAAATGTGTGGCAATAGTCAACCATAAACACGTCGTTTACTCGGTTAACAACTATACAAAAAATGAAACACATGGTTGGAAAACATGACGCCTGGCTTGGTGCCATGGTATGGCCTCACCATGCCCTGGTAAAAATTGGAGAATGTTTTGCTTATGTCATGATGTGCGCCTTTCATAAATTGAACCATCACCGAGGAAGTTTCATGGTTTCAAGGGGGAAATCACCAAGATAAGGGGGGGTCCAAATTTCCATTGTCCTTTGTCCACGAGTTTTTTCAATGATGAACATACAACATGCAAATCACCGTGTTCAAATTTGGCACTTTTCCGGGTTCATTTGCCATGTTTAGGGGATTATGTGCATTTTCTAGGCATTAATGCGCATAATTCAAGTTCAAACAATCGATGCATGAAAGGGTCCACAAGAACGGCCTAGAAAACCATGCTCGTGCCATTTAGTAAATTATCATGCCTTTTACAAGGAATTGACAGATATTTCGATGAAATGTGTGGCAATAGTCTACCACAAATGTCTGTTTGTTGGGTTTTCAACTATAAAAAATGAAATAAATGCTTAAAAAACATGACGTCTGGCATGGTGCCATGGTATGACTTCACCATGCCTTGGTAAAAAAATTGAGAAGGTTTGGCTTATGTTGTCATGCACACCCTTCATAAATTGAACCATCACCGAGGAAGTTCCATGCTTTCGAAAGGGAAATCCTCAAGATTGAAGGGGAATCCAAATTTTCTTTGTTCTTTGCCCTAGAGTTTTTTTCTATGATGAACATACACCCTGCAAATCACCGTGTTCAAATTTGGCATTTTTCCGGGCTCATTTACCATATTTAAGGGATTATGTGCATTTTCTAGGCATTTAGCGCATATAAATCCAATCCAGCTACAGGTACACGGGTGTGATGTGAGGGACGTGGATTGCCGTTCGATCACGGCGCATCCAACAGTGCGCACGCGCGATCTGCGTGGCTGGGGTTCTAGCCAATCATAACGCAACACACAATAGGCTCAGCACACACTGTTTCCGGAAGCGATGGAGATGAACCGTGTGCGATAATGAACGAGCAAAATTATAAGGGAAGCCAAATTTCTGTTGTCGTTTGTGGTTGAGCTCTTGAATACCACCGCACTGCACGCTGCCCGGGCCCTCCATCCCAGAGCTCTCTCCAGGCGTCGTCCATGGCACCACGGCGCACAGTAACTGGTAAGGAAGCGATGGCATCCCGCCGCGCCGCGTTCCTCGCTGCCCGCGACCGCGCACATGGTAAGGAAGTGATGGCATCTTGCCGCGCCGAGTTCATCGCTGTCGGCGGCCAGACAGTTACATGGGCGCACTTTGAGGCTGCCATGGCCGAATGGGCAGTGGATCTAGAGGCGGCCAAAGCCGCACAGAAGGAGCGGAAAAGGAAGAAAGCAGTCAATAAAAGAGAGTCCCGCCGCCGCAAGAAAAAAGAGGCCGCACGCCGTGGTGAGGAGAGCTTGGCGGAGATCGAAGCACGATGGGTTGCCGCCTACAAGGCCGGGAAAGAGAACGCCGGCGTCTGGCCAGCATGCCCTGATGGCAGCATGTGAGAAGTAGTTTAAATTTGTAGTATTATAGCAAATTACCAGTAGTACTTTAAGTTTGTAGTATTAACGTACAATGTCGGTAAGAGCATCCTTTGAGGGCTTTGAGCGTTGATTAGCATGTGTGCCCGTGTGCGTTTTTTGCGTTAATCATTAGAAGATCACAAAACACATGGTTTCTATGTCATACCCATCTGCGTTTTTTGCGCTAATGACCCATATATAAGTCAGTTACCTGTGCGATATTTCCTAATAAACTAGGCGTACCATTGACCGAAAAAATCAAGTACACGTGTACATTTTTTGGAGACGGGATCTGCCAACTTTCTTTTTTCTCCCACACGAGTATTTTACGCGCTTCGTCTGCGTTGTGTGTTTCCCTGCCCAAGTTTCAAATTTTGCACTGAAATTTTCATTAGGCACGCGATTTCAGAATTTATTCCTCCAACCTCATCCCCTTCCCCTCAGTATCCCCCCTCCCTCGTGCCTCCCCCTACCGGCATCTCAAACCGCCACCGCCGCAACCACAGCTTCAACCACATCTACGTTCTGCTCAGATCTAGTCAGGTAACCCATCGATCTCTATCACGTCCCCGGCCTAA
>NC_041380.1:48040813-48069780 GCF_002162155.2 Triticum dicoccoides | reverse complement strand
AGGAGCTGATGGTGGTCCATGGTGCGATGGCTGCTGTGCGTGTTGACCCGGAGGAACACCTCGCCTCCGCCGACGACGACGACATGGTGCAGGCTCTGGCCCAGATGAAGTCCCACAGCGACTACCCCCCAGGACTTAACAAGTAAGATCTGACCAGCTAAATCTTACCAATGCCACTTGCAACAGCTATGATTTGTCCGGTTGATGTATTAAGCATGTCCATGCCTTGTTTATTTCAGTACTACACACTGTGTGATGTTCAAATATTACCGTGTCCAGCTCAATTTCACCAATACCAGCAACAAAGTTACAATAAATGACTCAGGATATCACTAGAGATGCTGCCCATTTGCTATTTTTAGTGGATGCTAACCCTTTTGCACTTAAGATGCATGTCCATGTACTTACGCAGGGTCATAACGACCGATGCTTTTGTCTGCCGTCGAGATGAGCTGCATCCCATGTCTTACAGTATTTCACATAATTTGTGCAATTGCAGTTTAACTTCCACCCATTTACTGGTTGCCTGTAGGTACACATGTTAGTGGCACTGATCCACGCTTCGACCCGGAGGAATAACTCGCCTCCATCGTCGCTGACTTTGGGCGAGCTCTGGCCAAGATGAAGTGCCCCCGCAACTATCTCTCAGGACTTACCAAGTATGTACTCACCAGTTCGATCTTATACCAGTTGCAATTAATGGCTATGTTCTGTACGGTCGATGTATTAAGCATGTTCTGGTAAACATGCCTAACACGTTTTTGCTACTATCCCTACCTTTTTATAGACATCTGGGCCATTCTCAGCTCTGACAGCACCTGCCTTGTGATGTTTAACTATGCCAATTGCATTTTTATCAGTACCGGTTTCAATGTCTATTAAGCCTGTTGCAATTAATAGTTGAATCCATTTTTAAACAGATGCATTTCAATGGCTACAAACTTACAAAACATGACTTAGGATGTTGTTAAGCATGTTGCAATTAATAGTTGTATCCATTTTTTAATCTGTCCATTTGCTACCATGCTACTCTCCGCAATGAAGATATACTAGAGATGCCGCCCCATTTTCTATTTTTGGTGGATGCTAACCCTGTTGTACTTAACATGCTTGTCCATGTACTTACGCAGGGTCATAACGGCCGATGCTGTTGTTTGCCGTCAAGGTTAGCTGCATCCCATGTCTTACAGTATTTCACATCGTTTGTGCAATTGCAGTTTAACTTCTACCATTTACTGGTTGTCTGTAGGTACACATGTTAGTGGCACTGATCCACGCTTCAACCCGGAGGAACAGCTCGCCTCTGCCGCCACTGACTTTGGGCGGGATCTGGCCAAGATGAAGTGCCCAAGCAACTACCTCTTAGGACTTACCAAGTATGTACCCATTAGTTCAATCTTAGCAATACCAGTTGCAATTAATGGCTATGTTTTGTACTGTCGATGTATTAAGCATGTTGTAGTAAACATGCCTAACACGTTTGAGCTATTTTCCCTACCTTTTTATAGACAACTGGGCCATTATCTGCTCTGGCAGCACCTGCCCTGTGATGTTTAACTCTGCCAATTCCATTTTTATCAGTACCAGTTTCAATGGCCATTAAGTCTGTTGCAATTAACAGTTGTATCCATTTTTAAAGAGTTGTATTTCACTGGCTACAAACTTACAAAACATGAATTAGGATGTTGTTAAGCCTGTTGCAATTAATAGTTGTATCCATTTTTTAATCCATCCCTTTGCTACTGTCCTACTCTTTCGAAATGAAGATATCACTACAGATGCTGCCGTTTTATTACCATCTGCTATTTTTGGTGGATGTTAACCCTGTTGTAGTTAACATTGGCTTTCCATGTACTTACACAGGGATACAATGGGTGATGCTGTTGTTTGTCGTCGAGGTTAGCTTCATCCCATGTCTTATACACCATCTATTCCTAAATATAAGTATTTTTAGAGATTCCAATATAGGCTACATAAGGAGCAAAATGAGTGAATCTAGATTCTAATCTAAACTATATATATAATTCTATATACATCCGTATGTAGTTCATATTGAAATCTAAAAAAATACTTGTACTTAGAAACATAGGTAGTTGTATTTTACATCATGTATGCAATCTCAGTTTAGCTTCTAACATTTACTGGTTGCTTGTAGGTACATATATGAGAGGTACTGATCCACGCTTCGATCCCTTTTGCGTATGGGGCAATGAGATATTCATGAACAAGCGTCAAGTGAGGAAACTAAGAAAGATTGTTAGGCGAAAGAAACGGGTGATTGGAATTAAGCTCTTTATTTACAGTTTGTCGAAGACAACATTGAACTTTAGGATGGTAAGTAATGTGTTTCCTTCCCCCCTTGACCACAACAAGTTACTCTATTAGACCTCAGTATCTGATATTTTTCTCTTTTCAGTGGTTTCCGAAGCTATTTACTGATGATTACCTTGCAAACTACATGACCGGAGTGGAGGCAACTAAGGTTAAAGTATATAATTCATGCTACCATGATAATGCTCTAGAAGTCTTATTGAAGGCGATGAAGGATGGGGGGGCGATCGTCACAAGGGGTTGGACAAAAGTGGTTCGTGCCTATGGCATGCAGGAAGGCACGTTATGGGCATTCCGCTTCTTCAACACCGTCGGCAGTCAAAATGATTTACACTTGTCTCTTCACCTTTACCGCCTTTAAATACTACGGTTCATCATACTTAATTGCTGCCTAATCATGTAATTATTGAACATATTGTACTGGCAATTTTATTTATGGATTCATTGTTGAACCATTGTGTTGAGAATTTGAATTGCACATTTTGTATTTCAAAATTTCCAATTAGAATAATAAATTACAGGCAAAAATAAAAATAGAACAGACGGTCATGGACCTTTGCAAACGGTTCTAGCAGTAAAAGCGCTTGCGATGGATAGCCCAATGCCACACAGTTTTCTACATCAAATCGTGTGTGATGTAGTTAATGAAAGCAAATAGTTAACCAAGGCAGAGCGTGTGTGATAGTTACACCTTTCACACACGAGCATATACATAAAACCGTGTGGGATCCACATCTGAACGGAAACGTTTTCCCTGGATTGACTATGTGGGATGTACATAAGAACAGAAACGTGTTCCTTGGATTGACTGTGTGTGATATACATACGAACAGAAATGATTTTCTGGGATTCACCGTGTGGGATGTACATACCTACGGAAATGATTTGTGGGATTTACCGTGTGGGATGTACATACCTACAGAAATGATTTTTGGGATTCACCGTGTGGAATGTACATACCTACGGAAATGATTAGGTTTCGATGCCTCGCTGAATCGCACACGGCCCCAGCCTGGGTCCCAGGAGGGCCTATCCCCAACGATTTCTAGGTCGTGTGGGAAGGACACCCTATCGCACGCACAAACTGGGCGACGGTTCCAAATGCCATTGCGGAAAGGGGTAAAAAACGTTTGTTTAGGACCGACGCGCACCAGTGCAAGTCAATAGTCACCTACTATGTGTTACGATCCGGTAGCCCCGAAGTGAAAATATTCGGGACCACTCCCGGTGATGATCCTAGTTTGAGGAGTTCATGTATTCTCTAAGTGTTAATGCTTTGGTCTGGTACTCTATTAAAAGGAGGCCTTAATATCCCTTAGTTTCCAATAGGACCCCGCTACCACGGGAGGGTAGGACAAAAGATGTCATGCAAGTTCTTTTCCATAAGCACGTATGACTATATTCGGAATACATGCCTACATTACATTGATGAACTGGAGCCAGTTCTGTGTCACCCTATGTTATAACTGTTGTATGAGGAATCGCATCCGACATAATTATCCATCATTGATCCATTGCCTACGAGTTTTTCACATATTGATCTTTGCTTAGTTACTTCTCCGTTGCCACTGTTACGATTACTAAAAAACTGCTATTGTTACTTTTGCCACCGTTAATCACGTCCAAGATTAGTAGGCCGACTCCTGCCTGCATCTACTACTATTACTCCACACATCGACCGCTATCCAGCATGCATCTAGTGTATTAAGTTCATGGAGAAACGGAGTAACGCAATAAGAACGATGACATGATGTAGACAAGATCTATCTATGTAGAGATCGACCCCATCGCTTTATCCTTAGTAGCAACGATACATACGTGTCGGTTCCCCTTCTATCATTGAGATCAAGCACCGTAAGATCGAACCTACTACAAAGCACCTCTTCCCATTGCAAGATAAATAGATTAAGTTGGCCAAACAAAACCCAAATATCAAAGAAGAAATACGAGGCTATAAGCAATCATGCATAAAAGAGATCAAAGAAACTCAAATACTTTCATGGATATAAAAAGATAGATCTGATCATAAACTCAAAGTTCATCCGATCCCAACAAACACACCGCAAAAGGAGTTACATCATATGGATCTCCACAAGACCATTGTATTGAGAATCAAACGAGAGAGAGGAAGTCATCTAGCTACTAACTACGGACCTGAAGGTCTACAAAGAACTACTCATGCATCATCGGAGAGGCACCAATGGAGGTGGTGAACCCCATCCGTGATAGTGTCTAGATTGGATCTGGTGGTTCTGGACTCTGCGGCGGCTGGAATTGATTTCTGTCAACTCCCCTGGGGTTTCTAAAATATTAGGGTATTTATAGAGCAAAGAGGCGGTCCGGGGGCACCCGAGGTGGGCACAACCCACCAGGGCGCGCCTAGGCCTCCAGGCGCGCCCTGGTGGGTTGTGCTCCCCTCGGAGCACCCCCCAGGCGCTGCTTTGGCCCATTAGGTGTCTTCTAGTCCAAAAACATCTCCATAAAGTTTCGTTGCATTTGGACTCCGTTTGGTATTGATTTCCTGCGATGGAAAAAACATGCAGAAAACAGCAACTGGCACTTGGCACTATGTCAATAGGTTAGTACCAAAAATGATGTAAAATGATTATAAAACATCCAAGATTGATAATATAACAGCATGGAACAATCAAAAATTATAGATACGTTGGAGACATATCAGCATCCCCAAGCTTAACTCCTACTCGTCCTCGAGTAGGTAAGTGATAAAAATAGAATTTTTGATGTGGAATGCTGCCTAACATGTCATACCATATTTCTTTTCTTCATAGTATGGACATGTGGACCTTTATATTGTTCAAAGCAATAGTCTAGTTTTGACATGATAACTTAAATACTCAAGCATATCAACAAACAACCATGTCTTTCAAAATATCAACGCTAAAATAAGTTATTGCTCAATCATTGATCCATTCATGAAACACACTCGCATATTAACTACACCCAATGCTCAAGTACGATCATAGTGCCTCCTAGTTGGTGCTTTTATAAGAGAATATGGAGACTCAAATTCAAAATAAAAAATGCATAAAGTAAAAGAAAGGCCCTTCGCAGAGGGAAGTAGGGATTTGTAGACGTGCCAGAGCTCAAAGCGAAAAACTTAGAGATAAAAACTTTTTGGGAGGTGTATCCTTCCCACCAACGAAAATGACTTAGAGTTCCCAACACTTTCCATGCTAGATATATCATAGGCGGTTCCCAAACAGAAAATAAAGTTTATTCCTTTTTCCACCATACTTTCACTTTCCATGGCTAGCCGTATCCACGGTTGCCTGCCACACCAACACTTTTCAAGGAACTTATTATTTGACGACATAAAGTAAATTCATTTTTCATTTCGGGACTGGGCATCCCTAATACCTTTGCCTTACTCTCGTGCAATGCCAAGCGAATAAACACTCATCGTGAGAATAACACATCTAGCATGGAAAATATTAGCCACCCTCACCGCTCTGTGAGTGAAACGAACACACAAAAGAGAAGTTTATTTGAAAATTAGAGATGGCACATACAAATTTGCTTAGAACGGCAAAAGAATACCGCATATAGGTAGATATAGTGGACTCATGTGGCAAAACTGGTTTAAAGGTTTTTGGATGCACAAGTAGTGATCATACTTGGTGCAAAATGAAGGCTATCAAAAGATTGAGAAGCGACCAACCAAGAAATGAATAATCTCACAAGCGGGCATTAAGCATAATTAACACCAAATAATGCACCACAAGTAGGATATAATTTCATTGCATAATTATTGACTTTCGTGCTTGCATAGGGAATCACAAACCTTAACATCAATATTCTTAGGCTAGTCATAGTGGGAGTAACTTAGACAAGTAACATACATATGTTACTAGTCTATGTTACCACCTTCATAGTGGCAAGTGTCATAGGTGTAGTAACATGCATATCTTCATTTATTGCTTTGTAGACTCGTTTTGTATTGGGAATCGCTATCTGATGGTAACATATTATGTTACTTTATTTGTCTCTCTCCTCTTTAATTACATGACAAATCATCTTTTTTGCTTATGTAGCATCTATGTTACTACTTATGTTACTCCCACTATGACTAGCCTTACTAAAGCATAATTACTCATCAACATAACTCACATATCACATTATCATATCTCAAAACTATTACTAAGAATCAAGTTTATTTTGTCCAATGATCTTCATGAAAGTTTTTATTATATCCTTCTTGGATATCTATCACTTCGGAAATAATTTTCATGTGTTGCTTTTGACAAGCTCAAACAAATATACGTGAAGATCATGAGCATAATTTTTCTTTCTCTCAAAATAATTTAAGTGAAGCAAGAGAGAATTTCTTGAAAATTTTACTAACTCTCAAATAAATCTAAGTGAAGCAAGATAGAATTTCTTCAAAAATACTAAAGCACACCATGCTCAAAAAGGTATAAGTGAAGCACTAGAGCAAGTCCATAGCTCATAAAAAATTTAAGTGAAGCATAGAGAGTAATTCTAACAAGTCATGACATAATTTTGGCTCTCTCAAATAGGTGTGTCCAGCAAGGAATCAAGACTTAAAACACAAAATAAAACAAGCAGAGATTCATATCATACAATACTCTTCAAGAAAAACACATATTATGTGACGAATAAAAATATAGCTTTGAGTAAAATACCGATGGTCGTTAGAAGAAAGAGGGGATGCCACTCGGGGGCATCCCCAAGCTTAGTTGCTTTCTCTCTTTTGGATAATAGCGGGGGATGCCGGGGCATCCCCAAGCTTAGGCTCTCTTACTCTGTATTCCTTCATCCATCGTAAGATAACCCAAAACTTGAAAACTTCAATCACACAAAACTCAAGAAAACCTTCGTGAGATCCGTTAGTATAAGAAAATAAATCACTACTATAAGTGTTGTATCAAACCAATTCATATTTTTTTCTTGCATTATATCTACTGTATTCAAACTTTTCTATGGAAAAAACTCATCAAAGAAAACCATAGAGCCATCAAAACAAGCACACAACGTAAAGAAAACAGAATCTATCAAAAACAGAACAATCTGTAGTAATCTGGGTCTGTACAATACTTCTGTAACTCCAAAAATTCTGGAAAATTAGGAAGACCTGAGAAATTTGTATATTGATCTACTAGAAAAGGAATGGGTATTTTATAGCTCTCTGGTTAAAAGTGAGAACTATTTTTGTGAGCGCAAAAGTTTCTGTTTTTTCAGCAAGATCAAACAACTATCACCCAAGAAGATCCTAAAGGCTTTACTTGGCACAAAAACTAATTAGAACACAAAAAACACAATCATAACAGTAGCATAATTATGCTAACACTCAAAAACAAGAAGCAAAAAACAAAAATAAATTTTATTCATTGGGTTGCCTCCCAACAAGCGTTATAGTTTTACGCCCTTAGCTAGGCATAAAGCAAGGATCTAAGTTTTGTCATCTTTGGTTCAAGATCCATAAGATGCTCTCATGATTGATTCATATGGTGGCCTAATTCTTGTTCTAGGTAAGTGTTCCATACCCTTCCTCAAAGGAAATTGGAACTTAATATTGCCTTCTTTCATATCAATCATGGCACCGATAGTGCGTAAAACGGTCTACCAAGAATAATAGGATAAGACGGATTGCAATCAATATCAAGAACAATAAAATCTATGGGCACATAATTCCTATTTACAAGAATAAAAACACCATTAATTCTTCCCATAGGCTTTTTAATAGTAGAATCCGCCAAGTGCAAATTTAAAGAACATGATTCAATATCGGTAAGACCAAGCACATCACATAAAGATTTCGAAATAGTAGAAACACTAGAACCCAAGTCACACAAAGCAAAACACTCATAATTTTTAATCTTTACTTTGATAGTAGGTTCCCATTCATCATGCAATTTTCTAGGAATTGAAACTTCTAATTCCAATTTTTCTTCAAGAGCTTTCATCATAGCATCAACAATATGTTTAGTAAAAGCTTTATTTTGTCCATAAGCATAGGGTGAATTTATCATGGTTTGCAACAAAGAAATACAATCAATCAAAGAGCAACTATCATAATTAAAGTCTTTGTAATCCAAAAGAGTGGGTACATCACTAGCTAAAGTTTTGACCTCTTGAAACCCACTTTTCTCCATTTTCTCAATAAGATTTTCACCCTCTGAATTATCGGGACGCGTTCTAGATAAAGTTGACTCTTCTCCAGTCCCTTTTTCATCAATCTTAATATTAATAAACAAGGAATCAATAGAAGAAACACCAACCATTTTAAGATCTTTATCGCTTTTATCCTCTAGTGAGATTGGTTTAGCAACCATTTGATTTACTAGAGTAGCTTGTGCATCGGATATTTTTCCTAACAAACTTTCAGAAAAAGCATACTTAGATTGGAGATTGCAAACTTCTCTACTAATATCATCAAGTTGTTTTGTTATAGCATCAAGCACAACAGAGTGCTCCTTAAGTTCTTCAGTAAAATACTTATTATGCTCAAATTGTGTAGTCATATATTCCTTAGTATTGTTCTCAATTTCAAGCAAAATATTGGGGTAAGGAACATCATAATATTTTCTTTGAGGCATCATGACTACACAAACAAGGACGCACGCAAAAACAGATCTGGCAAGAAAACGACCAAAGAAAAAGAGGGGAAATAAAACGGCAAAATTTTGTGAAGTGGGAGAGAGGAAAACGAGAGGCAAATGGCAAGTGATGTAAATTGCGAGGAGATGAGATTTGTGATTAGGAATCTGGTATGTTGAAGATCCTTCCCGACAATGGCGCTAGAAATTCCTTTTGATGTCGCTTGAAGCTACGTCGGCATTTCCCCAAAGAGGAAGGGATGATGCAGCACAGCGGCAATAGGTATTTCCCTCAGATGTAAAATCAAGGTTATCGAACCAGTAGGAGAACCAAGCAACACAACGTAAACATCACCTGTACACAAATAACAACTACTCACAATCCGACGTGTAAAAGGGGTTGTCAATCCCTTTCGGGTAGCGGCGCCCCAAGATGGGCAAACGGGCGTGAGAGAGTTTTAAATATTGATAGATCGAACGCCAAATAAAGTAAATTGCAGCAAGGTATTTTTGTATTTTTGGTTTAGTAGATCTGAAAATAAAAGGCAAATAAAAATAGATCACGAAGGCAAAATAATATGAGAAAGAAACCCGGGGCTGTAGGTTTCACTAGTGGCTTCTCTCGAGAAAAATAGCAAACGGTGGGTGAACAAATTACTATTGGGCAATTGATAGAACTTCAAATACTCATGAAGATATCTAGGCAATGATCATTACATAGGCATCACGTCCAAGATTAATAGACCGACTCCTGCCTGCATCTACTACTATTACTCCACACATCGACCGCAATCCAGCATGCATCTAGTGTATTAAGTTCATGAAGAAACAGAGTAATGCAATAAGGACAATGACATTATTAGACAAGATCTCTATGTAGAGATAGACCCCATCGTTTTATCCTTAGTAGCAATGATACATATGTGCCAGTTCCCCTTCTGTCACTGAGATCAAGCACCATAAGATCAAACCAACTACAAAGCACCTCTTCCCATTGCAAGATAAATAGATCAAGTTGGCCAAACAAAACCCAAATATCAGAGAAGAAATACAAGGCTATAAGCAATCATGCATAAAAGAGATCAAAGAAACTCAAATACTTTCATGAATATAAAAAGATAGATCTGATCATAAACTCAAAGTTCATCTAATCCCAACAAACACACCGCAAAAAGAGTTACATCATATGGATCTCCAAGAGACCATTGTACTGAGAATCAAACGAGAGAGAGGAAGTCATCTAGCAACTAACTACGGACCCGAAGGTCTACAAAGAACTAATCACGCATCATCGAAGAGGCACCAATGGAGGTGGTGAACCCCATCCGTGTTGGTGTCTAGATTGGATTTGGTGGTTCTGGACTCTGCGGCGGCTGGAATTGATTTTCGTTGACTCCCCTAGGGTTTCTGGAATATTGGGGTATTTAATGAGCAAAGAGGCAGTCCGAGGGGCACTCGAGGTGGGCCCAACCCACCAGGGTGCACCTGGGCCTCCAGGCATGCCCTGGGGGGTTGTGCTCCCCATGGAGCACGCCCAGGCGCTGCCTTGGCCCATTAGGTGTCTTCTGGTCCAAAAAAATCTCCGTAAAGTTTCGTTGCATTTGGACTCCGTTTGGTATTGATTTCCTGCGATGTAAAAAACATGCAGAAGACAACAACCGGCACTTGGCTATGCCAATAGGTTAGTACCAAAAAATGATATAAAATGATTATAAAACATCCAAGATTGATAATATAACAGAATGGAGCAATCAAAAATTATAGATACGTTGGAGACGTATCAAGGCGCCTCCATATCTGTCCCATATTTGGGTTGAATATGAGGGGTGTCGTTCAGCCAGGGCGTTTGAGGCCCATTAAAGGAGTTCGTCTAATTCTAATTTTTGTGAACGGTCAGTGACCGGACTGTCCGCCCAGTCATTTGAGGCGGGTTTGATGCGCTCGGCTATAGATGCTTTAACCTTTGTTTCTAGCGCGACACAATCTTCCCATTTGATCTTGAAACTCCGGGACTGCATTCAAAGGTTAAAAGGAGTTAGATTGAGAGTTGCATGCCATGAATAAAAGTGAAATTTTGACTGACTTAATTAGCCAATCTAGGCCTTTATTATTTGATGAATTTGACACACTACTTATTCCTTCTTAAAAGATTGAAGATATGTGACATGAACTTGGGGAAGTCTTTAACGAATCATCAAGAACAAAATTGAGAATGAAAGAAGATACTTCAAAAAGATGAAGACACAGGAGAACGAAGCTTCATCTTTTTCATTGTCAAGTTGAAGGAAGAAAATCATGGCATGGCTGCAATCTTGTTCTTTTCAACTTTTACTTCATTGCTATCATTCTTTTATTCCGGAGTTCTTCCCAAAGACTCTACATGATGTTCGTGAAAGATTTTTCATTTTCAAGTATTCTTCAAGATTCTTTCTCGCAGTTAAGATCCATCAAGCCATACTCTTAAAAGATACATGATGTTGACCGTATGTTTCGTTTTGGTTTTGTTACAACCCTTTAAACACATCAACGGTTATTTCGGAGTTCTTCCCAAAGACTCTACATGTTGTTCGTGAAAGAATTTTCATTTTCAAGTATTCTTCAAGATTCTTTCTCGCAGTTAAGATTCATCAAGCCATACTCTTAAAAGATACATGATGTTGAACATATGTTTCGTTTTTGTTTTGTTACAACCCCCTAAACACATCAACGGATGAGGTCTCTCCATACCCCTTCATAATAAAGGGTAGGATGATCTTTTTAGAAAATATGTTGCCCGCACCGATGGGATCTTTTTAGAAAATATGTTGCCCGCACCGATGGGCCAGCCCATTGGCGGAAGTTGTATGCATGTACGATCATTTCACCCAATGAAATATGTCGCAACAAGAATAGTGCTAGGCAAGGATTCGAACACACGACCTCCTGCTTCCAACAGTAGCTGATAGCCAATATAACTAACAAATGCTTGTGACTATTTAGGTATTGTAACTTTTCAAAAGAAGCTAATAGCAGTGCCAAAAGAGAAACATTTTTTCTGAAAAAGTGAATATTTCTTAGAACGAGAATATTCTGCAAAAGTTGTGAACAAAAAAAATTAAACTCGAAAAATTCTTTTGAAACTCTCAAACTTCTTTTCCAATTATGAACATTTTAGAAACGCGAATGTTTTTTGAAACATGAAAATATTTTCAAGAATAGGAAGTACTGTAGCGAACTTTTATGTAAAACACAAATATTGTTCAAACCTTGAACATTTTTTGAAAACATGAACAAATTTTGAAAACCGACAGGGACTATAGCGAACTTTCTTTCGAATATTTTATCATTTTGTTGAAACACAAGCAATTTCTAAAACACGAACATGTTTCGAAAAATTTGGGAATATTTTTTGAATTTTGAAACAAGAGCATAAATTTAATGTTCCAAACATTTTTTCAGTAGGCGAACAAAATTTTGAAATCCTGAACAGTTTTGAAAAATTGGATATATGAAGAAAATAAAACAGAAAAAATAAACTTGAACAAAAGGAATAAATGAAACTTTAAAAACGAAAAAGATAGAAAAGAAAAACTAAAAAGAAACAGAAAAAAATAAAACTGAGAAAAAAACAGAAAACAACTGAAAAGCGATTCAGGAAAAACCGGATATTGTAGCACATCCGTTATCTCATAATTAGGCTGGGCCATCTCGTCAGCCAGCTCGCTCGCCTTTGTCCGAACGAGCCACAATTTGTCGCAGAGAGCAGCAAATAAGAGGTTCCACCGTATTTGGCGCCGTGAGCGATTTATCAAATTTCTGAATTCTTTTCAGTTCTTGAACTTTTTTTAGATATACTTTTTTGAAATCTGCGAACTTTTTACAAACCTTTTATAAAATCTGTAAAAAAAATAGACGTAGAATTTTTGTTACAAAATGATTCCCAAATTTGAGAAAAAGTTCACGAGTAGGTAGATTAATTTTTACCAAATCTGCGAAATTTTTACAATATTTTAGGAAAAAAGAGATGAACTTTTTTCAAATCTGCAAACGCTTGGGTTGGCCCAAGAGGCGCCCGAGGTTTTTTTTTTATTTTGTATTTTTTTCTTTTTTGTTAATTCATTTTTCGCCTTTTTGAACTATATTATCATTTTTTAAATCTGTTCAAGAATTTTAAATATTATTTGGAATAAAAAAATTGTTCTTGTCTTGAAATATTGTTTACAATTTTAAAATTTCTTTCTGTTCTCAAACTTTTTGTTCACTTTAAGAAATATTTGCATTTCAAAAAATGTTGATTTTTTTTAAAGTACATGGTTTGGGTTTTTGTTCAACATCACTTCTTGGGAATTTGTTAACAATTTCAACAAAAGTTTTCAAGTTCATAAAATTTTAATACACAATTTAAAATTCTAAAATTGTTGACAAGTAATGGTTAGGATATTAGATAGTGTTCAGATTGATAGTGACGGTAATTGCAATAAAAAATCCTTCAAATTAGAAAAGAAAGTATTTTGAACATCATTAAAATGACCCCAACTTTTGCAAGCAGGCGGGGATGCAATTGGTAGGTATCCATGTCAGGTTTCAAAGATTTTCGACATCGTATGCAAGTTGAGACACATCCGGCCATTTATTGGCCTTTCTTGACCGAGAAAACTCTAGTAAATGCAAATTTTGTCAAAAACAAAAGAACATGTCATGGTGCCTTGAATTGGTCTTGCAAGGCCATGGAAAACAATTGAGGCCATTTCAAGGATGTCGAGAAGTAACATGCTCTTAGACGGAGCCTTCAGACCTACTCGGACACCCTCCACTGAACCAGGTCTAATTTTAGGCATTCTTCAAATGGCCCCAAGTTTTGCAAGAAGGGTACTTGCTCATGGTAGGTATCCATGCCAGGGTTGAACGACTTCCAGCACCGTATGCAAGTTGCGACACATCCGACCATTTATAGGCCTTTTTGAAAACTCTAGAAAATGTAAAAATTGTCAAAAATTAAAACAACTTGGCAAGGAGACTTGAATTGGTAATACAAGCCAATTAAAAAATTGGGCCATCTCAAGGATGTCTAGAAATAACATGATCTCACACAGACCCTTCTAGCCTAACCGGAGACTCTATGTTGAACATAGTGTTTTATTGGAAATTTTTGAAATGACCTCAACTTTTTTTCAGCAGGTTGGCATGCCCAGATAGGCATCCATGTCATGTTTGAACGACTTTCGATACCATATGCAAGTTGTGAAACGTTCGGTCTTTTATCGGCCTTTTTTGGTCAAGAAAACTCAATAAAATACAAAACTTGTTGAAAACCCAAGCAACTTGGCAGGGTGAATTGACATGGCTATACAAGGTCGTGAAAAAATTGAGACCATTTGGCGAATGTCAGAGAAAACGTGCCCTCGAATGGATCCTTCTGGTATACCTGGACACCACATGTTGAACATAGTGTTTTTTTGTACATTCTTGAAATGATCTCAACTTTTTCCATGAGGTGGGAATGTCCATGGTAGGCATCCATGCCAGGTTTGAATGACTTCCGACACAGTATGCACGTTGCGACACGTCCGACCATTTATCAGCCCTTTTTTCACCAAGAGAACCCTGGAAAATGCAAAAGTTGTCGAAAACCCGAACAACTTAGCATTGTGCCTTGAATTAGCCATACAAGGCCATGACAAAATTGAACCATTTCAAGGATGTCGAGAAATAACATGCTCTCAGACGTAGGCTTCTACCCTATCCGAACACCCTCCATTCAACATTTCTATTTTGAACATTTTTTAATGATCCTAACTTTTGCAAGTAGGTGGGCATTCTCATGGTAGGCATCTTTGACTGGTTTGAATGATTTCTGACACCATATGCAAGTTACGACACATCCGGCTATTTATCCGCCTTTTTTGACCCAGAAAACTCCAGAAAATGTAAAATTTGTCGAACGCCAAAACAACTTGGCATGGTACCTTGAATTAATCATCTAGGGTCCTTTGACAGATATCGATAAATAACGTGCTCTCCAAAGGAGCCTTCTGGCCTACCCGAACACCCTATGTTGAACATGGTGTATTTTCGAACATTCTTGAAATGACCCTAACTTTTGCAAACAGGTGGACATGCCCATGATAGACTCCATGCCCATAACTAATAAATACAAAGGGATTAAATTGAAAACAGTTAATATTTTAAATCATTTAATAAATATTGGAAGGAAACAAGAATTTAAAATCATAATTTAAAAACATTACTTGAAACTATTATTTTGGTATTTCAAACAATATTTGTTTTTTAAAATACTAAAATGAATATTAAAGTTTAAATAGGAGGAAAATGAATTAATAAAAAATAAAAAGGAGAAGAACAAAGAAAAAGAAAAAAATGTAGAATGTGGCACATTGTTGCTGTTTCGCACAAGGCGAGCGGCGGAGCGATACCTTTGGGCCGGTCCGTTTATGCAGATAGTGTAGGAACTACCCCATCCAGTTTTCAGTTTTGGAAATATGTATGTGGCACACCACATCTTTCTGTCTAAACTGCCGAACACATGCACTGCCTTCGATTTAGATCCCACGCACAAGCATTGCTTGCTTCCTGTTGAATGTTAGTTTCTACCGAATCATGGACTGTGTAGTCACTGGCATGCGGGCCTTCAATATTTTTACTGGTTTTCCAATTTTATTTTATTTTCCATTTTTCTCTTTCTTTTTTCTATTTTTGTTTCTTTTAATTTTTTGTTTCCTTTTATATTTTTAAACTTATTTTACTTTTTAATATTTTTATTTCTAAGAATGTTTAGAAATTTTGAAAAATGTTCCCGCTTTTTAAAAGTTATTAATAATTTTCAAAAAAATGTACGAGTTTTCTAGAAATTGTTTGCAATCTAGGGAAAAAATGACTTTAAAAAATTGTTCAAAATTTATTAAAATATTTGTGTGTTCTTATTTTTTCATAAATTCCAAAAATTTAAGAATTTCAGGAAGTATTTTTTTTCAGAAAACGTTTCGAAATGATAATTTTTTCACCATTTTTAAACTTTTCTGAAAACTCAAAAAATGTTTGTAAATTTCATAAAACGTCCGTACTTTTAATAAATTGTTCAGAATTTCGAAAATATTTCCATTAACTAGTTTTTTCTCCAAAATTCCACAAATGTCGAGTTTTCCAGAAAATGTACTGGGTTTATCAAAAATTGTTTTGTCAAAAAGGCTCGCTTTTTCCCTTAAAAATTTGAATTTTCAAAGTTTGTTCGAGTTGTTCAAACAATTGTTGGGTTTTCAAACATTACTCGCTTTTTTGAATTATTTTTTCACAATTTCCAAGAAAAGATAAAAAAATCCAAAAACTGCCCGGATTTTGCGTTGTACTTTGTTCTAAAAGTGGCACGCTCAATGTTAGTCACTAAAGCTTCTTAACTCGACTGGTTAGCAGCTCTTCGTTGCAACCCATAGGTCCGGAGTTCAAATCCTTGTGATGATGTTCTTTGTCCAGACATTAGATTGCTGCCAAACAATATGTTGCAACTCACAGGTCCGGAGTTCGAATCCTTGTGATGATGTTCTTTGTCCAGACATTAGATTGCTGCCAAACAATATGTTGCAACTCACAGGTCCGGAGTTCGAATCCTTGTGATGATGTTCTTTGTCCAGACATTAGATTGCTGCCAAACAATTTGTCCAGACATTAGATTGCTGCCAAACAATATGTGTGCGATCGCTACAACGGTCACCTCCATGGGCCGGCCACTTTTAGCTTGTAGTGCAGCAAGCTCTTCATCTTCAGTTGCAGCTTTCGTGGAGCAGGGAGAATTGCTTGCTTATTAACCAGACACACACTGCTAGCTCCAATTCTTCAACTTCATCCTCTGGTTAATCCTGCAATGTTTTTTGTCTGCAATAGTATAGATGATGAGTGATTCAGCTAAAACAATGAAATGCAAGATTGGAATAAATCTTAAATATTACCTTGTTGGAATTAGCAAAAGATCCAAGAGGAGCTGGCAATGCATCCTGGATTGTTTCATGTCATCAGTTACTTTGTTAATTCCACCCATAGTCTTTTGAACGCACCAATGTTCCAACAATATGCATGTATCAATCAAAATCTCTAATTTGCAAGGCTGAAAAGCTACACATGATGCATCTGCAAGACCGAACGAAATTGGAGATTAGACTGACAAATCATAAAATTGGTGATGAGCGCCACCGGCTTCGCCTTGCTCGTAATCCTGCTCAATAAACCTTAGAGCAAGAAGGTTGACCATGTTCAGCATTTTTTTGTAGTGTGGAAAATAGTAATATGTATGCTTGTTAATTAGAGGTCCACAACAACACTTTGTATTCACTTACACACTTTTAAGTTTATTTTTTTTTGCGGGGGCACACTTTTAAGTTTATTTTCTTCCCATGTGACACTTTTTTTGTATCAAACAATGTTAGAGAGATCAGAGATTTTTTTTTTGAAACTGATCAGAGATAAAAACTGAATTAACAACTTATTCACTTCATCTTCTAAAAAAACTTATTAATTATATACATACTCGCCAAAGAAAGCCTCACATAGTTAGAGAGCAATGTTGATATGTTGTCACAGCCTAGTCCAAAGTATGCACTATAAACACACCAGCAACATGAACTTGAACGGGTCCACACCAGAGAGGGCAATTCCTCCATGATCTGGGACACACATCTGGCTGGAGATGCAGAAAAAACACAGGTAAACACCCCCTCTGATGCATTCACCCCTCCAAGATCTCTTTCCTACCTCATGACATCCGAAAGAAAAACAAGCTCCCTGTGAGGATCATTCTCATATGTTTGAGCTTGAAAAAGAAAAAGAAAAACTAAATGGTTTATCAAGCACACAAATATCTACAGCAGAGAAATGCATGTAGATGAATACAACGAGACAATCAACCAGATGTATAGCAAATCGCACAGGAATATGACACGGGGGGAGGGGGTGCTTGCAGACCAAAGCGCCTCGAGAGATTAGCGAGTGAGGCCTCCAACCAAAATCACCATGCCTCTCTGCCTTCAAGTTCTCGCCGTGGAACGATCCGGTCAAAGGCAGCTACAGGGGGGAGAAGAAGAAAAAAAAATCAAAATAAAAGGAACAGTGTGATTAGGACTCGATAAACAACCCGCGCGCTGGGAGAAAAAAAGAAGTGCAGCCCGGAACATCTGGCTGGAGATCGACCGGACAAGAGAACGAATGAAAGCGAGTTAATAACATCCGACTGAAAATTAGCAATTCCGTAGATTTTTGCGCCATTTTTACACGAGGGTAGCTAATAGCCTAATACTATATCAACCCGGCACTCACTAGTCACTACACTGAACTGAAGCATGGGCGTCATATGAGGATCTTGATCCTCGAATTCGCGCGGCCCGCCGGCGGCGGCGCGGGCTCCGAGTGGCGCGGCGGCGACGGCGCCAGGGGCGCGGCAGTGCAGCCAGAGCGCGTAGAAGATGGCGGCGGCGACGGCGAGCGCGGCGAAGATCCCCGCGAGGATCTTCCCCGTCTTCTTGCCGTGGCTCGCCGGCGGCGAGGGGAGCAGCGGGCGCGGCGGCGCGGCTGGGCGGGCTGGTGGGGAGGGCGACCTCGGGGGCGGCGGCGGCGTGACGAGGCGGTCGCCGCACACCTTGTCCGCCCCCGCCAGTGCGAGGGCAAGGAGGGCGACGAACGCGCCGGCGATGAGCTTCGTGGCGGGCGTGGCCATGGCCGGCAGTGCAGCTAGCGCCCGAGGTAGTTCGGTGGTGAAGAAGTGAATTGAGGAAGTGAAGTGGTGCTAGAGAGAGACAATCAACCAGATGTATAGCAAATCGCCCACCTTTGTCTCGGACGGCCGTTCGGTCCACCGTCCAAAGCATTTATTACTGTTTAGCCATCGCTGTTCGGTCCACCGTCCAAAGAACATTTATTACGGTCGTTGTTTAAATCTAACTACCTTCGACATCATCACTCTCATATCCATTTTGTGGTCCACGCAACACATTCACTTCTTTACCTTTCGACTTGTCCATGTGCTCATATTTTGCACATGGGGATCTAAGGTTCTGCTTTCTTTGGTGTTTATTAGGGTAAGACAAGCTTTGGGAAAAAAAAAAGAATTCATAGGCTAGAGATCAACAGAAATGAAAATCCCTTCACAACCCATGAATGAATGCCATTCTTTTCGGAAGAGAAACAATGCTAGATGGAAAATAACAAGAGCGTTGGTCATGATTTGTTTCAACTGTTGAAAGGCTTCTTCTTATTGATCCTTTTTCCAAACGTTCTTTTTAGTGCCTAGGAAAATGGCCCGTGCATTGCAACGGGGGATACATTACTAACACATTGTCATGGTAACAAAAACTTGAAAAGGAGAAAACATGAAAAATTATGTGTGTTTTTACCTTCTCACCGCGTCCTTAATCTGTAACGTAATTGGCTCAAGCGTGATGAAGCACATTATCGGATCCAGATATACTGAATTACACATGCAAAAAGTAGCACATGATTTATGCATCTATTTCAAACATATTTTAAAGTGTCAATGAAGAATAATCGGGTAAGATAAATGCAATGTCTGACGGGGATAAACAATATATGTTGGACTGAACTCGGGACCTATGCAACTGTCAGATATTTGTAACGTGAGCAAAATTTTGGACATATATAAAGTGGACTATGTAGTTTGTTTTACATAAGTACGCTTTAAAACAGTGCACACAAAGAAGGTACAAACTTGATGATGAGAGGCAAACTAAGCCTCCCTAGTTGAAGTGTGGTTATGGAAGCAACCCACACTTAAAGGGTGTGCCATGATCCAGTAAACTAGAGATGATACACGCGCGTTGCAACAGGAATTGGATGCAATAAGTCTATGATATTTGACGGTATGAAATTTTAGAGTTCTAATTAGCAATATGAGAACTGAAACTCAAGTGTATATAATTTAATATGTTTGATTATTATATAGTTGTAAAAAAATTATTTAATATAAGTATCATGCATGATGCATGTTAAGGTGGGTCTTTTCCCCTACATAGTGGCATAGTGAGTTGGCATAGTTAAATGTTGAGATAATTAAATTTAGCGGGGCATGCACGGTGGCATGATGAGTTGGGGTAGTTGCTTTTCCCTACGCTGACCTTATGTTTTTGAATTTTTCAGATTGCGCTTCGGATTGAAAGGTGCTTGACGTTTTGCTTCACCGGTCTCTTGCTTCTCCCATTCGCTTGATTGAATGTTATGTTTTTTCATTCAATTTGACAACCAGAATTGTGCATTATTTACCTATTATAGAATTCTTAGTATGTGTTCCTTTCGATAAAGGAAAAACTGGCAACCCTTTATTAGGAGAAATGATTAAGCATTAGGTTTTCTACACTAGCGACGCGTTTGGTTCGCCCTCAGGTTACTTCTTCGGTTAAGGTATCGGGAAGCTCCGTTTTACCTTTTTGCTTTAGGAATACGTGATCTGTTTGGTCTGGCCGTCCGACTCCTGTTTTCCTAATCAACCGCATGTGAGCGTTTTCAATTTTGTGAACCCCGTATCGGAAAGCACTGCTACGGAATACGTGGTGTGCGTGTACCAAACGCCGGATATTGTTTCAGAATGCGCTGCAATCGGGAACCATTGCGATTCTCCCGAACCAAACGCGTCGTAGATGTATTCCATCGATTGCGGTTTTTATCTATGAATCTATCAGTACTTTACCACATTGTGACAAGAGACTATGCATCCCTCAAATATTAGTGGTAGGTGTTTATGCAACTATGTTCTTTGCTTCCATTATTTTTATGTACATGATATCATGCTTAAACTTACATCCTTTCTTTAGTTTGTCGATCCAAATATTTTTTCTTCAAATTATGTCGTTTGCTCCCTCATAGAACTCTTGGTGCTTGCATTGGCTTCATTGATTTCACAGGTCTCCTTCTGCTCGCATTGGTAAGCAATCTGTCCTCTCTTAATTATTTACCCTTAATGGGCATATGCACTTTCTATTTGTCATGTGTGGCACCTAGCATAGGAATTTCCTCCTCTGGAGCTTATCCAGTCCAGAGAACCGAACTTGACAATCAGAGTGAAAGAGAAACAAATAAACATTACAAATAAATAAATGAATAAATGTAGATAAGATATATGGAATGCAGAGAGAAAATCAAATATATGGTAGAGAAGATATATTTAATTCAGCCGTGGTCGCTTCTTATTAACAAAAACATATAGGTCATGAGCCAAACACTAATAGTGGCATGTGATGTTTATCTGTTTGCACGTACTCTTAGCCAAAAGAAGCATAGAATTTTAAAACAACCACTAACAATGAGAGGTACGAATAGATGACAATGTTTCCTATTCACCAAGGAGTTTCTCACTAGTGAAACATTTACATATTACGGTGGAAAAGACGTAGATCTTCCAGCTGGAGAACTTCATCTTCAGGTTGTCAAACAACATAAGCAAGTGTAGGTATGTCTCTCATATCACATACGAAATCTAAGATCCACCATTCTCACCTTTTATCATCAAACTACATTGCAGCCAATGAAGAAGGTCAAGAGGACAATCATAATAAAAAGACATTGGCACTATGCATTTTTGTATGCAATAAAATTATAGAAGTGTGTTTCTCTTGGCTAGCCTGATTACATAAGTATAACCCTTCAGTTACGGAAGACAAAAGAGGCCTCTTCAGTTTCCAGAGAGCCAAATCACACGGGTTTTTTTGTTTGTAAAAGAATGATGGCACAGTGAGCCGCATGATCAAAATAATTAAATGTAACTGATGTGGCAAGGCTGCTGAGGTGGATAGGTCGCATATCAAGAGAAATAGGATAGTGGGGATGAGCTATTTAGGTATTATAGATTATAGTATAAGATATGGACACTAATATGTATATATTTTTGTCCACCTACAATGCAGTATTGCAACTCACATAACTTGCAGAATTGAAAAACAAGAATTCAATAAACACACCCTCTATATCTATAAAAAATAATGATTGTTTAGAACTTAAATCTAGGGACCAAAGTACTACCGTGCATGGCATGCTAAGCACGCACACAACAACACACATAGCACATACATCGGCATCATGTAGCAGACCATGTGTGCCTCAGCTGTCCTCCCAACGGCGGTGACTACGCTACTCAAAGGCAGTACATATGTGCAACCCAAGCATGTCCAAGGACCCCCTACACCAACTTCAGCCTCTAAATTAGATCAACCTATTTATTCCTTGATTATCAGTTATTGTGTGTGAAAGAACACGTGGTGCCCCATGTTTGGTTTTGGCAATTGATGATGATCTCTATGGACTAATGGTTGCCTTTGAGTTATATTTCAAGGGTTTGTCCATAGGCGTTGCTAGAAGATCATTTGTCTGTCTCAAGGTTATTAGAAGAAGAATATGTGTTGACCAAGGTGCTATTCAAGGTTTTATCCAAAGATTGGTCACGTGAGAGATGAGCCTATTGCAAGCATGTCTTGAAGAAGAAGATTGTGCGAACATTCATGTTTATCTTCAAGACATCATCTTAATGAAGAGAGTTGGAAAGATTCAAGGTTGATCAAGATGAAGTACAAAGAGTGATTCAAGTTGATCAACACACAAAGCGTAGAAGATGTATCAAGCGAGATCAAGTGATCTCATGGTACGGTAAGCATTGTCCATTATGCTTTGTGTACTAACCCATGGTCTATATGAGAGTGTTTGTGGGGTTAGGTATGTTTCCGTGGTCATGCAGCAAAAGGAAGATATCGCATATCCCATGGAGGATGATATCAAGTGGTGATTGTCATCAAGGTTGCGGTGTGCAAGTTTAAGTGAAGCATCATGAAGGATCACATGCTTGAAGTTGGCCGTCCATTATGGTGATAATGGACATTTGAAGATGTGCCGAAGAGAGGCTCACCCATAGTGGAGTATGGGGGAGCAATCTACTAGTCTTCATCGACCAGGCGCAATCAAGAAAGGTGGTCCATCTTGAGGAGGACAAGATCGTCATCATCTAGCTCAAGTGGACTATGCGCAAGGAAGAGGTTTGACCTTGATAGTGTTTTCTATTTTACCGGTCCCATGGTGGTAGTTGGGAGACCGGGTTATAGGATCTTTTGTCGTAGTATCAAGGGGGGCTCTCGAGTGAGTAGCTTGATCGTATCGTTCGGTGAGAGGTCAAACCATTGTATTCTTGTCATCATCATATTTCTTGGTTCTTGTTTGGCTTTTCACTTTGTGAGTTTAGGAGCTTTTGGTCTTCATCGTGATAAGCTCAAGCTCATCGAAAAAGGATTTCATATGCATCATATTTGTGTTCTCGGTGTTGGAGATTTTGCCGGATATGACTTGGGAAGGTCATCTTCCATATTCTAGTGGCATTTATTCTCCATTGCTTATTCTTATTTAGCCAATCTCTTTTGGATAGCTCTTTTCGTCCTCTATCCAACAAGCTTGAGTTTGCTCAATTAGGAGCTCGTATGCGAAAGTTATAGCTGTTTAGATCTTACCTATTTTTCTTAGACCTGTTATCCCATTTCTTACACCGGTTGTACCTGTTGACCGGTACTACCGGTGTTTGGGTCTATTGTACATTTTTACTGCTCCAGACTTGGTCCGATAATTGTACCGACCATGTACCGCTCTACCACCGGACTGGGTTCTGTTATGGAGCGGTTCTTGGGCGTTTGTTGGCCTGTTGTACCGGTTAGTTCCAGTTTAACCGGTACTACCGGTTCCCCGGGCGGTTTTACCGCTTAGTTCTTTTCCTATAGGTAGGTGTTTTATTTGCTTTGACAGGTTGTACCGGTACTTACGCCGGTTGTACCGGTCCTATAGTTTTTTGCACATAACTGGCAAATTCGTGGGGACCTATAAAAGGGGGTCTTCTTCCCCATTGGACCCCATCCCTTGAGCGTGTGTTCTTCCCCCATTATTGACCTCCTTCGAGCTTGCTATCACTCAATCCCTCGAATGATTCTTGCTAGTTCTTGAGGGAAAAGCGAGAGGAGATCTAGATCTACGTTTCCACCAATCAGTTTCTCCTCTATGTGAGGGGAACCCATTGGATCTAGATCTTGGAGTTCTTGGTGTTCTTCTTCTTGTTCTTCCTCTCATATTCCTCCATAGCTTTCGTTGCTTTGGCGGGATTTGAGAGTGAGGTGATACGTCTCCAATGTATCTATAATTTTTGATTGCTCCATGCTATTATATTATCTGTTTTGGATGTTTTATATGCATTAATATGCTATTTTATATGATTTTTGGGACTAACTATTAGCCTAGAGCTCCAGTGTCAGTTCCTGTTTTTCCTTATTTTAGAGTTTCGTAGAAAAGGAATACCAAACGGAGTCCAAACGGAATGAAACTTTCGCGATGATTTTTCTTGGACCAGAAGACATCCAGGGGGCTTGGAGTGCACGTTAGGAAAGCCACGAGGCGGCCACAAGGCTGGGAGGCGCGCCCAGGGGGTAGGCGCCCCCCCACCCTTGTGGGCCCCTTGTGACTCCACCGACCTATTTCTTCCGCCTATATATTCTCAAATATCCCAAAACCTTCCAGGGGAGCCACGAAACCACTTTTCCACCGCCACTTCTGTACCCATGAGATCCCATCTAGGGGCCTTTTCCGGCGTCCTGCTGGAGGGGGATTCAATCACAGAGGGCCTCTACATCAACACCATTGCCTCTCCGATGAAGCGTGATTAGTTTACCACAGACCTACGGGTCCATAGCTAGTAGCTAGATGGCTTCTTCTCTCTCTTTGATTCTCAATACCATGTTCTCCTCGATGTTCTTGGAGATCTATTCAATGTAATATTCTTTTGCGATGTGTTTGCCTAGATCCGATGAATTGTGGATTTATGATCAGCTTATCTATGAATATTATTTGAATCTCCACTGAATTCTTATATGCATGATTTGATATTTTTGCAAGTCTCTTCGAATTATCGATTTGGTTTGGCCAACTAGATTGTTTTTTCTTGCAATGGAAGAAGTGCTTAGCTTTGGATTCAATCTTGCGGTGCTCGATCCTAGTGACAGAAGGGGAACCAACACGTATTTATTGTTGCCATCGAGGATAACGAGAAGGGGGTTTCATCATATTGCTTGAGTTTATCCCGCTACATCATGTCATCTTACTTAATGTGTTACTCTGTTCTTATGAACTTAATACTCTATATGCAGGCAGGAGTCGGTCGATGTGTGGAGTAATAGTAGTAGATTCATGCAGGAGTCGGTCTACTTGATACGGACATGATGCCTATATTAATGATCATTGCCTTAGATATCGTCATAAGTTTGCGCTTTTCTATCAATTGCTCGGCAGTAATTTGTTCACCCACTGCAATATTTTCTATCTTGAGAGAAGCCTCTAGTGAAACCTATGGCCCCCGGGTCTAATTTCCATCATATAAGTTTTCGATCTATAATTTTAGTTTCCTATTTACTTTCTTTGCAATCTTTTAATTTTCGTTCTATAAGCCAAAAATACCAAAAATATTACTTTACCGTTTATCCATCTATATCAGATCTCACTTTGCAAATAACTGTGAAGGGATTGACAACCCCTTTATCGCGTTGGGTCTAAGTTGGTGTTTGTTTGTGCAGGTATTCGGTGGCTTGTGCATTGTCTCCTACTGGATTGATACCTTGGTTCTCAAAACTGAGGGAAATACTTACTCTACTTTGCTGCATCACTCTTTCCTTTTCAAGGGAAAAACCAACTCAAGCTCAGGAGGTAGCATGAGGGACTTGGGGCACTCCCTGTGCCCTTGCCATTGCATTTGGTGCGTCGATTTGAGTTCTCCACTGTGATATGTGGAAGTGAAGTTTGAGAGCTTATAACTCTTGGGTGCTTGGTACCCTAGAGCTTGTTCCTCTTGGGTGCTTGGGTGCCCTAGACGATTCGAGGTGCTTCGGAGCTCAGTCATTGTGGTGTAAAGCTCCATGCAAGCGTCGGGGGTCTCCAATTAGGTTGTGGAGATTGCCCCAAGCATTTTGTACGGGTTCTGGTGACTGCCCCAAGGGTTTCCGAAGTGTACGGGTTTGGTGACCGCCCTCAAGGGTTGCCAATTGTACGGGTTCGGTGACCGCCCTGAAGGGTCCCTTAGTGGAATCACAACATCTTGCATTGCCCGATGGTGTGAGAAGATTAAGGTGGCCCTGGTGGCTACTTGGGAAGCACTGTGCCTCCACACCGCTCCAAACGGCGATTAGCATCCGCAAGGGTGTAAACTTTTGGATACATCATCGTCTCCGCATGCCTCGGTTATCTCTTACCCGAGCCCTTTACTTATGCACTTTATTTTGTGATAGCCATATTGTTTCTTGTTATATATCTTGCTATCACTTAGTTGTTTATCTTGCTTAGCATAAGTTATTGGTGCACATAGGCAAGCCTAGTTGTTTTAGGTTTTGTGCTTGAGAAATTAAATGGTAGTTTTATTCCGCATTTGTTCAAGCATAAACCATAATTATTTTAAAGCGCCTATTCACCCCCTCTAGGCGACATCCATGATCTTTCAATTAGTATCAGAGCCTCATCTCTCTTTGTTAGGCTTAACTGCCTAGAGAGTAAAGATGTCGACTAGGGTATTAGGATTCTCTAACACTCTTAGTTTTGATGGCACAAATTTTGATGTATGGGTTATTTGCATGCTTAATCTCTTTAGGGTCATGGGCCCAAATTTAGAGCTAATTATAGATATGGGTTTTTCTCATCCAAAGGATCCTCAAAGATTATATTTAGAGGATGAGAAAAACTCTTATCTCAATGTTCAAGCTTCTAATGTGCTTTTTGATGCCTTGAGTAATGTAGTTATATTTCAACTCATGTCGTTCCGGGATGCTCATGAGTTATGGAAAAAGCTCCAAGATAAATATGGTGGGTCCAAGATTTGTGGGGATGATTGTTCCCCCTCCACCTCTGGCCATGTTATGTTCTCAACTTCTTCTACTTCACCTACATGTGGTTTGCCACAAGGTAATGATATGGTGAGTAGTCTTGGTCATTGCAATGATGATAGTGTGCTTATCGCTGATGATCCCTCATAACAATCTTATTGCAATGCTCCTTCTTTGGACTTCAACACTTCAAGCACCTTACATGTTTCACATACTTGTGTTGATTGTTCGTGCACATCATGTAGAAATTGCTTGACCAAATCTCATGATTATATTCTTGCTATGTCTTGTTGCCATGATAAAAATGTATCTATGTCCTCAAGTTGTTCACTACAGGAATCAAGAACTTTGCTGTCTGCCATGGCGGACGGCAAAGGCATGCCTGGCAAACGGCAAAGGCCTTTTCCATCCGCCAGCAGATGGCAACAGGCCCGACTTAACGAGCTACGGCAAAGGCATCTTTGCCGTCTACCGGCAGACGACAAAGATGAAATGGTCTTTGCCGTCCGCCAGCAGACGACAAAGGACCTGGACGACAGACGTGTCAGCCAATGAAACTCAAGATCTCCCTTGCATGTGGGGCAGGGGAACCTTCCATGCACACACCAGCCAACGAATAGCGCATACGCCGACAAATCATGTGTCGAGTACATGTACCACACACACATTATGAAGTTCTGTTTGCTAAAGGTGTGGTATGTCTTGAACCCATTA
Source organism: Triticum dicoccoides (assembly GCF_002162155.2). Taxonomy (NCBI): domain Eukaryota; kingdom Viridiplantae; phylum Streptophyta; class Magnoliopsida; order Poales; family Poaceae; genus Triticum; species Triticum dicoccoides. Next base: position 48,042,284 of record NC_041380.1, on the reverse strand, counting down.
TTCTAGGCTTCTTGCAATTCGTCCTTCAGTGGCTGCATGTACACATTCATATCCTTCCCCAGATAGTTGGGCCCTGGAATTATCAATGTCAGGAAAATGTTCTTTCTTTGCATAATCTGTCCGGGGGGAGATTGAGTGGAAAGACAAATACGGGCCAACAACTGTATTGGGCTGCCGTCAGACCAAACACACTGAACCCATCTGTGTTTATGCCGACTTGAGGATGCCTCGGATCTGCCGCTTTGTCATCATGTAATGCATCGAAGCTCTTCCATGCTTAACCGTCCGATGTGTGCACCATCATCAACTTCCCATCTGCATCTAGTTGGGTTCTTTTGCCCGTTTTGTGCCATGTCATTTGTCTAGCCGTCTCTTCGACCATGAAAAGACGTTGAAGTCTTGGTATGATTGGCATCTACCAAAGAACATTAATGGGGATTTTAGTCTACGTCTTCTCACCCATACCGTTATCTACCACAACATACTTGGATGGCTTGCAAATGGGACAATAGTTCAAGTCAGCATACTGAAGCCTAAATAAGGCAAATCCTTTCTCACATGCATGTATCTTCTCATAGGGCATCTTAAGAGCACGGAGGATTTTGTCTGACTGGTACAGGTTTGCAGGTAGTACATGGCCTTTGGGTAGAAAACGTCCAAATACTGTCATCATTGCGTTGTAGCATTCTCTGCCCCAAGTTGAATTGAGCCTTCAGAGCCATTATTTGTGAGATGGCATCCAGCTGACAAAGCTCGGTGTGCTCGTGGAGAGGACGTTTTGAAGACTCCAACATTTCATTGAAAGCCTTTCTAGATTCCTCCATCTCATCGTCCGAGTCCCGAGCATCATCAAAGTCTTGCACCATGTCTTGCATCCCGGTACTATGCTCGTCGGTGCGACGACGAAGCACCTCAGCTCTGGCACGTTGGGCAGACTCGCCATGAAATGTCCACACCGTATAATCTGGCGTAGAACCCCACTTCTGTAGGTGTTTGCCCATTTCATCCTCTGTCCTTTTGTGCCAATTATTGCACCCGACACAGGGGCACCATGGTGTCCTCTGGCCATTTGCAAATGCGGCTCTCAAAAATCCCTTGGTTTTTGATAACCATTCACTGGTCATGTCTTTCTGACTAGTGTGACCGGTGTACATCCACGCACGATCAGTCATCTTGCCTAGCTACTGTACACATAAGTATATATATATATATATATATATATATATATATATATATATATATATAGGACAATACTATTCTAATTCCGGGATTAGAATAGTTATTTGGATCACAATCACTCTATGTAAGGGCGCACGCAGGAACTCCCGAACCGCGAAAAGAAAAAGAAAAAAAACATCTCCTCCACCTTCTCCCGCACCGAACCTCCACCTCCCCCACGTCTTTGGATCCACCCGCCTCCCTCTCCCACGCGCCCCTCCCAACCCACCCCCGTCGGCGCCGGCCCCATCCA
>NC_041380.1:48034909-48040588 GCF_002162155.2 Triticum dicoccoides | reverse complement strand
GGCTCCCACTCCCCAGATCCCCCCGCCGCCGCGCCTCCTCCCTAGATTCTTCCCCTGGCGCGAGCCCTCCTCGGAACCCCCACACGCCTCGCCGGATCCCGCCGCCCCTCCACACCTCGGCCACCTCACCTTCATAGGCCCCGCCCCGTCCTCGGATCGGGCCGTCGCGCCGCCCCCTCCCCCGGATCAGGCCGTCGTGCCGCCCCCTCCCCTGGTTACGGCCGGTGCACCGCCCCCTCCCCTGGTTCCGGCCGGTGCGCCGCCTCGCCTCTGCTCCGGCACGACCTTCCACCCCGTCCGGCGCGGCCTTCCCTCCCCTCCGACGCGGACTGCCCTATGCTCCCGCCTACCGCCACATGTTCAAGCCCGACCCACTGCATCTTTCTCCTCCTTCCTCCAGCCGTTCAACTACACCAACCGGCGCCGTTCAAGTAAATCACCTAACTAATGCCATTTGATCTCAGCCTCGTCGAGCACCACGATGCACGACTCCTCTGTTGTGATATCTGAAACTGTGTTAGAAGTTCAATATGCAAAAAATAGCTATTCAACAGAAAGGTGTTCCTGGCATGGCATTTGGTCTGCTCTCCAGTTTCATCATTGTATTTTGGCTGCAAAAATATACGCAGGGATGAATGAGAGAAGTTCCTCTATAACTGAAGTAGTATTCTTCAGAGCTTAGATAACTAACTGTTCGGGCACTAAAACCTGATGGCCTCAAGCTTGTAAAAACGATATTCAGAAGTTCAAGAAAGACCCAAAAATAAATAAAAGAGCATCATGTCCTGGGGTGTGCGTGCTGGGTCTGGTGTTTCGTGTGTGTGCGCGCGCTCACTGTGCGGGAGCTTGTTTCTTGTGCTCCTTTCCGGTCTGCGTTAGGAAGTTCAGGCATATCATTTGTACAGGTTCAGTGTGTATGTATGGGAATGCACATGGAGTATTGTGTTTGCATGGAGGCCACCGAGCAGCAATATGTATATATGTTAGCATTTGGTGTCTATTGGTGATTAGTTTCCACTTTGGCCTCAACATTGCTTATGTGTGTTGTTCTTGACAGAGATAAAAATGATTCTCCATAAATATAAATTACAAATCCTGGTATATGTGTTCTCTGAACATAGATGTGGATACACACAAAAAAACAATCGATGAGAAGTTCATAGTTTGTGCCGCAGAGAGTACAAAATGTTCGCTATCGAAAACACGCACATCTTGAGTGTGCAAATATAAAGAACCGAACACAAAAAAAAATCTACTAATGAGTGAATTGTGAAATCCGAAGAAGTACATAATGTTCCATTCTGTAATATAATGTAAACTAAAAACCAAGGAAGTTTGAAGGAGAAGATAGTAAAAGAGAATAAAAGATAAAAAATAAGAATATCCATCACTAGAATAAGAGGTCATAGAACAAAAAAAGTTAAAAAAAGGGCGAAAAGAAGATGCTCAATTTTTTCCTTGATTTAGAAAAAGAACCATAGAAGTTCAAAATAAAATAATTGAGGAGTTCAATGTTTCTAGAAAATATCCTCGCTTTTATAAAAAAATTGTTTTTTCTTGTATCTAAAAAAACAAGAAGTTTCACATTTAAAAAAAATAGATTGTCTCTGTTTCTAAAAGAAACCTACAAGTTCAAATTTAAATAACAGAGTGGTTCGATTTTTATTACAAAATTAGGATTTCCCTCTTAGTAAATAATGACCCAAGAAGTTCAAATTGGAAAAGTAGAGCAGTACACTTGTTTTAAATGGATTTTCCATGTTTCCAAAAAGATGTAGAGGTTCAAATTTAAATAACGGAGAAGTTCAATATTTATTGCAAATCCAAGAAGGTCAAATAACAAAAACAGAGCAGTTCAAAAAGTTTAGAAAAAAGGATTTCCAATTTCTTAAAAAATGTTTAAGCTTATGTGAAAACACATTTTTTCTAAGAATAAGACTAAGAAGTTCTATTTGAAATAACAGAGAAGTTCGAAGTATATAAAAAACTTAGATTTGTTTGCAAGAAGTTCACGTGCACCTTCGTGCACGGTACAATATATATATTGCGGGACGTTCAACCTCCAATTAAATGTTTTAAAAATGGCAAAAAATGACGTTCGACCTTCAATTGTGTGTAATTCAACATATACACAAAAATGTGACAAAAGTTCATAGTGAAAACAACGAGAAGTTCAAGTACTGCAAGGAATGCATTTCAAATGAGAATAAAAGTATAGAAAAATAAAAGCTTAAAAGGTTTGTTGACAGAAGTTCAAGAGCTCTGTCTGAGGAAGTTTAAAAATTCTTGCGAGAGAGGTTTACGTTGTATTTCCATGCTCGATTTTTTCATATAAAAATTGAATACAATTCTTTAATCAAAATATAAAAAGGTGAAGTTCAAATTGAAATAACACAAAAGTTCGAAGTTTATTAAAACCTATGATTTACCTGTTCAAAAAATAAAAAACACAACGCCATTTTTTGCACTTTTAAAAACAACTCATAAACAGAAAAAATGGTTGCTAGAAGTTCAAGTGCTCGGCGAGGAAAAGTTCAAAAAATTCTTGTGAGAGAGGTTCACCATGTATTTAGATGTCAAAAATACATAAAATATAGTTTTTTGTGTTTTAAAATAACTCTCTCAAAGCAGAGAGAAGTTCAACGTGATAACAACCGGAAGTTCACGTACTACATGGTGTGTGTTTCATATAAGAAAAATACAATAAACTGAAACAGAGTGAAGTTCAAACAGACATGCCCCAGAAGTTAAACTACTTCATGTAGTGCAAAAAACAGCACGTCAAAAACAGAGTGAAGTTCAGACAGACATGCCCCAAAAGTTCTACTACTTCACGCAGTGCATTTCCGTTCGCGATGAATGCAGAAATCATGATCTCGCCATTTTCTAATTTACCTCAAAACGATAGGAATATTATTTGTGTAAATTCAAGTCCTCTGTCGGAGAAAGTTACAAAAAATATTGTGAGAGAGGTTTGTACAAAAGAAATATCATTTGTGTAACATTGACGAATGGATGAGAAAATTACAAATGAAAATACGTCATAGAAGTTCAACGTGAAAAGAGCAGGAAGTTCAACTACTACAAAAAATGAATTTCAAATGAAAAACTTTTAAAATCGTCGCGAGTATGAAAAAATGATTAATACGGGAAAGTTGCGTGTTTACAGTAGCTTTCCATCAGTATATCACCCGCTCAATTCCCGTGAGTGGATGGAGAGCTAAGAGCAGTGGATGAAGATCTACTAGCAAAAAAATCACGTGAAAAACAGAGTGAAGTTTAGGAACACGCACCGAGAAGTTCAGGTTCTTCACGCAGTGCATTTTCAAAGAATCTGTTTCGCGATAGAGGCAGAACGAACGATCCTGCCGTTTTCGAAATTACTTGAAAACGGCTAGGAATCAGAGAAAACCATCAACATGAAAAAGTTTCGCATTTTCCGTAGCTTTTCAATGGTATATTATTTGCCCAATTCCGATAAAGTTTGTAGAAATTACGGCGAAAATATGTTTTTCATCATTTTTGAAACTAACTTAAAATCGTAAAGAATTGGGAGAAACAATACATACCAAAAAGTTTCGCATTTGTTCAAGCTTTCCAACGCCATATCATTTCCTGCATTCGGACGCACAGTTAAAAAATTAGCTCGAAAATACGAACTCGATAGGACTTGGACCATTTTCTAAATTACTCTTAAACCATTCAAAAGTAGAAAAAAAACTTTCCATATGAAAAAGTATCGCATTTTCATAAGCTTTCCAACGCCATATCATATGCCTCCATTGGATTAGCCGTTTAGAAATGACATCGAAAAAACTAACTCATTTGTTCGATTTACGAAATTATACGTTTTTTCAAATTACTCTTTAACCATAGGGAATTAGAGAAAACTTACAACATGTGGAAGGAGTGGTTTTGCAGCAGCTTTCCAACGCCATATTATATGCCTCATTCCGATAAACGGTTTAGAAATGCGATCAAAAATACGATTCACGTTTTTTGTGTGAAGAAAAAACGGTTTTCAAAACTGCTCTTAAACCGCTTATATTTTTCCAAAAATTTAACTTGGGTCATGATACTGATGTTCATAGCTTTCCAACGGTATATCGCAAGCCCTATTTGGGCAATGTTGGCGGAAGTTCAACCTAGTTCACAGGGAAGTTGAACGTACTACTAGCGAGATAGGTCAGGTTGTGATCAGAATATTATTCTGATCCCGCGATCAGAATAGTATATATATATATATATATATATATATATATATATATATATATATATATATATATATATATATATATCAGCATGTATATATTCATTAGTTAATGGAGTTTGTCCCTTTTATTGCGTCCATGCAACCTAGACGCTAATAGGTAAAGATAGGTCCTAATCCCACCCGAGTATGTGTAGATTGGGTTCGTTTTCCCATGCTCTGCTCCGGATCCGACGCAAAATTTCGGCAGCACCTTCCCGCTGTTCTCCTGATACACGTCTCGGCAACAAGTAGAGAGGATGTGTACCCGGAGAACAACAGGGAGGCACTGATGAAATTCTGCATCAGATCCGGAGCAGAGCATATAGGAAAATGAAACTAATCTACACATACTCGGGCTGTCCATGGATAACGTTGGACAATTCGAAAGAATCACAATTATAAATATGCAAATGCATGCATATTTATAGATGTAACCCTTTCGAACGGGAGACGCATAGTGGTCATACATACTGATGATTGAAGACACATATAGCTAGCAAGTTTCATCGACATGAAGACCAGAACAAAGCAAATGAAGGGGGGATGAGGATATGTCATTTGTGCTCACCCACGAATGCAGGGGAAGAGCTCGTTGAACACTAGACCCTCGCAGCGACGAAAAAACTGCACATTTAAATCGAAAGATGAGTAACATAGCAATTTTGTTTTTTCCGTCGATCTAACTAAATATTTACAACAGGACAAGCGGGTTAGGGGGTTCCTAGGCGTCAATGGAACCCTAAATAGCAAGTATCATCGGTGCGAGATGCATGTGGCGCTCGGCGTTGAACACTAGATCCACATCCCACAAGTGAAGCTGGCTCCCGGCGTCCCGCAACAATAGTTCTGGTGGACGATGACGGTCGAGCACCTTGGCGAATTTGTCTGGCAGCCTCTGCGATGAGGATTAAAGCCAAGTTTTGAAATTTCAAACAACCAAACTGACTTGAGTGTAGTTTGGGTGTTTCAAGTTTTAACACTTGCCTTTTAATCGTCATCGTAGAGGCTGCCAGACAAATTTGCAATGGTGTTCGACCTCCATCGACGTCGAGAACTGTTGTTGTGGGACGCCGGACGCCGGCGTCACTTGAGGTACATGGATGTAGTGTTCGACACCGACGGCCACATGTATCTCGCACCGACGATACTTGTTATTTAGGGTTCCATCGAGAACGAGGAACTCCCTAACAACAATGTCATTTCCTGTTCTTCTACTTATTCTTCTTTTGTTTTCAATTATTTTCTTCTAATTATCTAAACCTAAATCTAGCACCAACCTAATCCTACCATTATAACCTAAACATAAATAACAGTAGAAAAAAATCACCTTGGCTCCAGCGGTGGTGGAAGAGGCGGCGGGCACCGGGGCGGGGCGGCGAGCCGGGGCGGGCCGGGTGGCGGGGCAGCGGGGACGGTGCGGCAAGCCG
>NC_041380.1:47945703-48034391 GCF_002162155.2 Triticum dicoccoides | reverse complement strand
GGGCGCCGGGGCGATGGGGCGATGGGGCGGGGCGCCGGGGCAGTGTGGCGGGGCGACGGTTGGGGACGGTAGCGCAGGTGGTGAAGGCCAAGAGATCGAGAGAGATAGATGGGAGAGAGATAGGGTGGGGGCACGGGTGCGGCCGCTTTTCTGCTAGTAGGTCACAGCTCTTTGCCGTCTGCTAGCAGACAACAAAGAGCATACCTAGTGGGTTGGGCCGGGGGGGAAACGGTTGTTAAAACAACCATTTTCTTTTCCGTTTGCTGGAGGATGACAAAGAATCTTTGCCGCCCGCTAGCTGATGGCAAAGAAACTGGCCGTTAAGTCGTCCTCGTAGGCCCGCCACCCACCCTCTTTGCCGTCCGCTAGCGGACGACAAAGAACTGGCTGATGGCAAAGCCTACCTTTGCCGTCCGCTGCCACTTTGCCATCCTCTTTCAGGTGACTGATGGCAAAGCCTTCCTTTGCCGTCCGCTAGCTGATGACAAAGACTAGGAAGACGGCAAATGTGCTGATTCCAGTACTGGTTGTTCTAACAATGTAGAGGAAACCCAACACTCCATGGAACAAGATGTGGTCTTGAATGATGCTTCAAGGGATCCAACATCATCATCTATTGTTTCCCACTTTTGCCTTGTAGCTAAGGCTTTAATGGTATCTCCTACTTTGAACCCCAATATACCTCTTGATGATGTTGATAAGAATGAGGGTGAGGATATTGGTGAAGAGAATGATAATGTTGTCTCCTTACAAATTAAGGGGGAACTGATTTTTAAAGCTCTTCATAAGAATATAATTGCTTGTTCCAACTTCACAAAAATCATGTCTATTGCCATTGAGGGCAAAAAATACATTGAGGAGTTGGAATCTCATCTCGAGGAGCATGAGGTCACCGTTGATAAAATGGAAGGTCATGATCTTGATTACGCTAATGAGATCACCGACCTCTCTCATGCTCTTGAACTTGAAAACCCCACCAAGGAATATCTTGAGGAGACCTTTGCAGTAGAGTTATCTAGAATAAAGGAATCCTGTGATAGAGCCCTTGAGGTGGCCAATGATTTCAAAACTAAAAAATTTAAGCTTGAAGTTGCACATGCTAAACTCCTTGAGGACTTTGAGCACCTCGAAAATGGCTCTAGGTTCATTAAGAGTGAGCTCATCAAACTCACCAAGTCTCATTGTCGGTGTCAAAACCGGCGGATCTCGGGTAGGGGGTCTCGAACTGTGCGTCTAAGGCGGATGGTAACAGGAGGCAGGGGTCACGATGTTTTACCCAGGTTCGGGCCCTCTTGATGGAGGTAAAACCCGTACGTCCTGCTTGATTATTCTTGATAATATGAGTAGTACAAGAGTTGATCTACCACGAGATCGGAGAGGCTAAAACCCTAGAAGCTAGCCTATGGTATGATTGTCTGTTGTCCTACGGACTAAAACCCTCCGGTTTATATAGACACCAAAGGAGGCTAGCGTTACACAAGGTCGGTTACAAAGGAGGAGATATGCATATCCGTATTTCCTAGCTTGCCTTCCACGCCAAGTAGAGTCCCATCCGGACACGGGACGAAGTCTTCAATCTCGTATCTTCATAGTCCAACAGTCCGGCCAAAGGATATAGTCCGGCTGTCTGGAGACCCTCTAATCCAGGACTCCCTCTGTAGCCCCTGAACCAGGCTTCAATGATGATGAGTCCGGTGCGCAGTGTTGTCTTCGACATTGCAAGGCGGGTTCCTCCTTCGAATACAACACAGAAGAGTTTGAATACAAGGATAGTGTCCGACCCTGCAAAATAAGTTCCACATACCACCGTAGAGAGAATAATATTTCCACAAATCTAATTTGTTGACACGTTTTGGCAGCATGACATCACGCCACGGCCCGGTAATCATTTGAACCATTTTTCTTTAACCAGCCCCGCACATAACGCGAGGCGGTTTCTTGATACGTCTTGTCAAAGCAGAGATCGTGTTTCCCTTATCACGGGATTCTCATCAATACAAACGTGGCTAACCCAACCGTGCCTGTTGGTATGACTCCTAGATCTTAGGTAAGTCTCGAACGGCCACGAGGAGGACGCCTGATATTCACCCCCTTTATAAAGGGACAAGGCTTTTTATTTTTTCCCTCCCGTGCTCGATCGAATTCTTCCCCCGCCTCGAGTTCTAACACCCAAAGCCTAGGTCAGGTGCTTCGGACCTTCAATCATGTCTGGATCCAGCCTTCAAGGCCGGTGGATGCCTTCCTCCATCACGGAGGAGGACATCAAGAAGTTGAGGGAGGCCAGATATCTGACCACCAAAATTTCGCATAGGCTGCCCGCTCGAGGGCAGGTCATCCCTACTCCCGAACCCAACGAGAGCGTTGTGTTCGTCTCCCACTTCCTCTGAGGACTAGGCCTCGCTCTGGATCCCTTTGTTAGGGGTCTTATATTCTATTACGGGCTGGATTTTCACGATCTGGCCCCGGACTCCCTTCTTCACATCTCGTCTTTTATTGTCGTTTGTGAGGCCTTCCTCCGCATTACCCCTCACTTCGGCCTGTGGCTCAAGACCTTTGATGTGAAGCCGAAGATGGTCGAGGGGCAGTAAGCAGCGTGCGGAGGTGCTCTAATAAGAAAAATTGCTGACGCTCCATGGCCAAAGGGTTCCTTTCCAGAAGTGTCCGGATTGTGGCAACAAGAGTGGTTTTACGTCACAACTCCCCGAAGTGCCAAGTGGGTAGCTGCCCCCACCTTTTGCTCGGGCCCTCCACCACAACTGATGTCATGGATCAGTAGGGGGCTGAGCTGGGGTCCAGCCAAGGACGTGCCAATACTGCAGAGCCGTATCCGAGATCTCTTCGAGGGAGATTTCAGTCTAGTTATGGTAATGCAAGTTATGCTGTTTCGTCGAGTCCAGCCTTGCAAACGCCGACCCCTCCGCATGTGGGAATTCAACCCAGAAGGACCATGCACTATTCAGAATTTCCTCGACATGACGCACGAGGAGATGTACAAATCGTTCTTCGGACCCCAAATAGAGTGTCTGTACACTACCGAGGACGCGGGCCTAAGCTGCAACCGCCCCGCTGCCCAAGTAAGTAATCCCATGGCCGAACGCACTGTCCTTTTATTTATCATGACATCATTCTGAAGAATCGCTCTTTGACCAGGACTGGATAACAAAGGTGAAGATGATCCGGTGTTCGGCCCCCCTTCCTGAAGGCTTGGACAATCTGGTGCTAGAAAAGATGCTCAAGCCAGCACCTTGTCTAGTGCCCTCCAAGGAAGATGAAGGGGGGGAATAAAGAGGGCGAAAGCGGGCCTCCATAGCTACCTATTCGAATCGAGGGAATGAGTGCCTCCGCGAGGGAGGATAACCAAGGGGAAGAATCTCACATTCTCTCTCCCCGGGGAAGGAAGAGGACTACCTCTAAAGATCCGGAAACTAAGGTTTCCAAACGGGAGAAGAAATCTCCGCCAGAGGGTCCTGCCTCGGAGGGTATTCTTGCCGCACAATGTACGCACGGGGATCAGCCCTCTACCGAGCTGTAAGTAATCAAAAAGTACTTAATAGTGAAGATATCCTACCTTACTTCCAAAGACAATAACCGATGCTTGTAAATTGTAGTCCGGATCGCAGGACTTCTCGACAGAGTTAATCTTCGGGGGATCTTCTTCGGAGATGATGGAGAGCGAAACGCCTCCCCCGGACTCCCTAGCTCAAGAAGCGGGCGACCTTGAAGTGTCGTCACGAAGGGTATCTCAGGATCCAATATCGCCAGAGGATAACCCTTTGGCTGCCCGGCATCCCCAGTATCCAGCTCCTGAGGAGAGCGACAGCAGGGGTCCATACTATGTGCGGTCAGACGCGTTGAAGGATCTTATGGGGAAAGTTGTCGTCTCGGAAGCGCATTGTATGCTAATGCGTACGGTAATTGGAAGGATTTCATCCGCCGAAAGCGGTTTGCACAAAGCTTATGAGTCTGCTGAAAGGCTTCGAGGTACGTACAATAATGTTTGCCTTTAATAGTACCGCATACGTTAGGTATGCCCATGCAGATAGTAGCCCCTGAGACTCTGGTTGTCATCGAGAACGGCGGCAAACAGAGTATCATAGTCCTAGGTAATAACCAGACCGCCTTTATGTGCAGGTGGTTGAAGCTCCAGTGGCTAGCCAGACTGATGGGTTTGCCGAACTAAAGCGGTAACTAGATGCGGCAGATGTCGACATCGTGCTTGTTAACAAGCGGCTTGACGAGGCACAGGGCAGGTGATTTTTCTGGTGAATGTCACATAGTAAGAGCAGCATGATGCCAGTATCTTGAATATGTTGTGACTGCAGATAGAGCTGCCACCGTGGAGACCCTTCGGGCGGAGCTTGCCCGAGCCAAGGAGCAAGCAAGGAGTAGTAATGTGGCCGCTTTAAAGGCAGCCGAAGAGTTAAGGGCCGAACAGGCCGCACATTGCGAGAGCAAAGAAAAAATTGCCAAGATGGCCATGGAGTTAAAAGATGGTGCTGACCATTACCGGCTTCTTGAAGAAGAAAACTGGGTGAAGGCGACGGACCTGGAGAAGGCCCGGGTGGCTGCCAAGGAAGCCCACTCCAAAATTAGAGCGACGAAGGAGGAGCTGAATCAAGCTGCAGATATCGTTTCTGGGAAGCCCTGCTTGTTGCGGACTAAGTTCAGAGATCCGAAATATGCTCCTCTGGACCAGCTATGGAGTTCTGCGGATGAGTACATGGATTTGGCTGCAAGTGCTGCGGATGCGACCGAGTACTTCAAGGATCAGAAAGGTCCTGAAGTGGAGAAGCTGTTCTGGTCACAGTTTCACGCTCCAGTCCATCCGCTGCTGCTGAATGAGCGATTGACCGGTTGGGCCAAGCTCCATAGGTTGTCCGGACTTGCCATGAGGTCCGTTGTGTATCACCTGTGGCCGGGAGGGCCAAGGCCGAGTAGCTACTTTAGCTTAGTGCAACAATTCCTTGAAGTTGTGTCGCGCATCGATGCTGTAAGGAGATCAGCGTGCATAGAAGGTGCGCGGATGGCCCTTGCCCGTGTCAAAACATACTATGTGGAGATGGAGGCCACCATTGTTGCGGCACAGGGTTCGGCCATAGGCCGAGTGGCTGCCGAGCACTACTTTGAAGAAGTCCTTGAAGGCGCTCGCTCGATAGAGGCTCAATGCTCGAAGAATATTATGTTTGAATGACATGTATTCCCATTGTAAAAACAATGTTTTATTAAGTTTATCAAGGCTGTGTTTATACTTTTTCCCGAAAGTACTATGATGCCTCATGTGCGGCCGTGTATGTATATATGTATATAACCTGAAAGATGGCAGTCGTCGGCTTCAGCCCCCATGCATATAATGCGGGGGTGTTCGCAGAAGACGCATGTTCACACTTGATCCAACATCTTGGTCCATTAAGGAGGTGATAGCGCAGTGAACTAGGCAATCGGACTATAATGCTTTAACACTTTCACTTAGCCAGAGGAGTTTGACAGCGGGGCTACTATATAGCCCCTGGTGGCTCCGCACTCATCCGAATTCGGGGTGCGTACGTGCCTGGCCGGGAAACGGCCCTTCGTTAAGGCAGAGGAATCCTGAAGATTCCGCTAAGTCATCGAGTGGTTGACCAGTCTCACGCTATATCATGACAGTCATTTTTTGGCTTTCTCTACTGAGGTGCTCGTCCGGATGAACCAGGGCATAATCGCAGTAGTTCTCCTGGTGCCGCCTTAGCCGATAGAGCGGAACGTAAGGCAGCAAAACACAGGAGCCGGGCAAACCCAACATTTTACCAAAGACATGATTCGAAGCTGATGCATATAAGGCCAAACTCGCGACGCCGAACACTCCCTAAGGTATTCGGTCTTTATGGTGTAAACCGGGCTTAAGCAGTGCCCTTTGTAATAAGCCCCTGGTGTCCAGGTATGTGCAATATTCTTACATGGCCACATGCCAATACGTCAGCATCCTTCTCAATTGTACTGAGAATCCGGGGGATGTGTATCAACAAGAGACAGTAAAAAAGGTTTACGCAGGGTCTTAATCTAAAAAGAATCCTTGGAACGGGTCCCTGCTGCACGTCTGCGCCCGTGTCTCCATTGTGCCGTATCCTGGACGGGTGTAGCACAATGGTCATCTGTAAAAGAGAGGAGCTTAGTTGACAAGTTGTCGTGCAAAAAGGTAGGTTATACTAAAGAAACCATGTACAATTCAAGATGAGTAAAGTTGAGCCTAATTGCCACTTGTTTGCGCGCGTTGAGCCCCTTGTATTGTAATAGGGGTATAGCCATCAAACCTGTATCGATTACATATAGCTGCGTGGGACTCGTCTAACCACGTCCGTGGTCTTAACGACCTGTCAGATGCTTTAGTTGGTGAGGCCGCTTAGTGTGCAGCTGCCAAGGCAGCCGCACGGTCTTCCGCGCGCAAGGAGCGCTCAATATTTCCATTTACTGTAATGATGCCGCATGGACCGGGCATCTTAAGCATGAGATAAGCGTAATGCGGTATTGCGTTAAAGCGAGCGAAAGCTTTGCGTTCGAGTAGTGCTTGATAACCACTTTGGAACGGAGCGATGTGGAACGTTAAATTTTCAGTGCGGAAGTTATTGGGAAAGCCGAAGATAACCTCTAGTAGCAGGGAGCCCGTGCAATGAGCCTCTGGGCCTGGCATTGCTCCTTTAAAGGTAGTATTGCTGTGGCTAATTTTTGTTGGATCTATCCCCATTTTGCAGACCGTGTCCTGATATATCAGGTTTAAACTGCTGCCACCGTCCATCAGGACTCGTGTGAAGTGGTATCCGTCAATTATTGGGTCTAATACCAAGGCAGCCCATCCTGCACGCTGGATACTTGCTGAGTAATCCCGATGGTCAAAGGTGATCGGTTGGGACGACCAGTGGCAGAACTCCGCGGTGATAGGCCCTGGGGCATGTGTCTCTAGGAGTGCCGCTTTGTTTCTCCCCGTTTACTGTTTTGACTTCTGGTGGGAATTTCTGTTGTTCCCCAGTGCTTTGCTTGCGAGGCTCGTCCTCGTCTTCGCTTGGTGTATCCTGCCCCTTATGTTCGGCGTTGAGCTTGCCGGACTGCTTGAAGACCCAACATTCTCTATGAGTATGATTTGCAGGTTTATCGGGGTGCTATGGATCTGACATATTTGGTCCAGTCTTGTTTAGGCTGGACAGTTCGTCTCTGTTGCCTTTGGAGGGCAGCTTTTGTTGACCTGGCCGAGAGCTTCAGAATCCGGTGTTTACCGCCGTGCTCTTCGGGTTGTCTTCTTTATTTCGGCGCTTGTTTTTGCTGCATCGTGATTTCCCATTTCCGTCCCTGACTTCGGATGTACTTGGGTCGCTGGTGCTGCATCGGGCTAACCAGCTATCCTTGCCCGCGCAAAAGCGGGTCATGAGGCTTGTTAATGCTGCCATTGTTCTCGGCTTTTCTTGTCCGAGGTGTCTGGCAAGCCATTCGTCTAGAACACTGTGCTTGAAAGCTGCTAAGGCTTCGGCGTCCGGACAGTCGACTATTTGGTTCTTTTTAGTGAGGAACCTGTTCCAAAGCTTTCGGGTTGACTCTCCGGGCTGTTGAGTTATATGACTTAAATCGTCTGCATCCGGTGGTCGGACATATGTCCCTTGAAAATTTGCCCGAAAGGCGTCTTCGAGCTCTTCCCAGCTTCCAATGGAGTTTTCGTGGAGGCTTTTAAGCCAGTGCCGAGCTGGCCCTTTGAGCTTGAGGGGTAAGTACTTGATGGCGTGGAGATCATCTCCTCGAGCCATGTGGATATGGAGGATGTAGTCCTCAATCCAGACCCTAGGGTCTGTCGTTCCGTCGTACGCCTCTATGTTGACGGGTTTAAATCCCTCTGGAAATTCATGGTCCAACACCTCATCGGCGAAACATAGGGGGTGTGTGGCACCCCTATATTTGGGTGTCCGTGGTGTTGGGATGTTTGTTGTGTTGCACTGCGTGCTGGAGCGCACTTGCGTGGCCCGTAGATGGATCTGGTTGCGCCGTCCTTTTGATGCGAGCCCTCACGTGGATCGCGTACTAGCTTATGTGCGGCATCGTTTGCCGCTCTATGTTGGCCACGAGGTCGTCTATCCGACATGATGGCCGTTTTGTTTTTTGGTTGCGGGGGATCTAAGGCCTCCTCATCGAATTCAGGTAGCAACTTTTGCTTCGGGTAGCTCTTGGTGTGGCAATTACCGCCGTACTTCGCTGCAGTGTTGAGTACTTCACTCCATCTGATTTTGAGTGTGTCTTGTGCAGCCCTGAGCCTTTGCTTCTGCTTTTTCAGACTCCTCGCAGTGGCAACAAGCCTTTGGTGGGCATTCTGTTGCTCGGGTGCCTGTCCGGTGTGATGTCGTCCAGACTATTATCTTCGACGGAGTCGGGTTGTTTGGTTTGATTCTCCGTGTTGTCGTGGTCGGGCGATGGTTCACCCTGCTCTATCGCTGGGTCTATATGATCGATGTTTCTGCCGAGGCGGGATTTGGAGCGGCGCTTCCACCGCCGCTTTGACTGCTTCTCGAGGGAACAACCCTTCGCTGCGTCCTTCCGTTCCTCGTCATCGTTTTCTTTGGGTGTGTCCACCATGTATACATCATATGATGAAGTGGGCGTCTAGTGCCCTGTGGGCAGTGGTTCATGTTCGTCTCCTGCATCGTCGTCTATACCGTCCATGTCTTTGGAGTCGAAGTCGAGCATGTCGGTCAAATCATCGACAGTGGCTACTAAGTGGGTGGTGGGTGGGCAGCGAATTTCTTTGTCATCCGCATCCCAATCCTGCCGAACATAGTTCGGCCAGGACTCTCCTAACAGGGAGAGAGACCATAATGAGCTCAGTATGTCGCCCAAGGGCGAGTGCTGAAATATATCCGCAGAGGTGAACTCCATGATCGGCGCCCAGTCGGATCCGATTGGCACGAGCGCAGGCGGTTCGGAGTCCGTGGCCTGGGAAGAATTCGGTAGTTTGGCGCCACGGCTCTCGTGAAGGGTAAGGTCGATACTCGGCTCGAACACCGATGAAAATGCAGCCTCCGTGGCGGGGTCTATCCACCCGTCCCTGGATGGTGCAATTGGCTCCGAATTGAGGGTTAGAGCGGTCGCCGATGCGATCTCCCGAACACTGTCCGATGATAGAGCTAAATCATGCTCATCGTGACCGTGCGGCGCACTGCTACGTCTTGAGCTTGCGTTGGTTTTCCCTGAAGAGGAAGGGATGATGCAACAGAGCAGCGTAAGTATTTCCCTCAGTTTTTGAGAACCAAGGTATCAATCTAGTAGGAGCCCACGCTCAAGTCCCTCGTACCTGCACAAAGCAATAGCTACTCGCAACCAACGCGATTAGGGGTTGTCAAGCCCTTCACGGTCACTTATGAGAGTGAGATCTGATAGATAGAATATTTTTGGTATTTTTGATATAAAGATGCAAAGTAAAAAGTAAAAGCAAAGTAAATAGCAAAACAATATAAAAGTGATGGAGATTGATATGATGAGAATAGACCCGGGGGCCATAGGTTTCACTAGTGGCTTCTCTCAAGAGCATAAGTATTCTACGGTGGGTGAACAAATTACTGTTGAGCAATTGATAGAATTGAGCATAATTATGAGAATATCTAGGCATGATCATGTATATAGGCATCACGTCCGTGACAAGTAGATCGAAACGATTCTGCATCTACTACTATTACTCCACTCATCGACCGCTATCCAGCATGCATCTAGAGTATTAAGTTAAAAACAGAGTAATGCCTTAAGCAAGATGACATGATGTAGAGAGATAAATTCATGCAATATGAAATAAACCCCATCTTGTTATCCTTGATGGCAACGATACAATACGTGCCTTGCTGCCCCTTCTGTCACTGGGTAAGGACACCGCAAGATCGAACCCAAAGCTAAGCACTTCTCCCATGGCAAGAACTACCAATCTAGTTGGCCAAACCAAATGGATAATTCGAAGAGACTTGCAAATATAACCAATCATGCATAAAAGAATTCAGAGAAGATTCAAATATTATTCATAGATAGACTTGATCATAAACCCACAATTCATTGGTCTCAACAAACACACCGCAAAAAGAAGATTACATCGAATAGATCTCCACAAGAGAGGGGGAGAACTTTGTATTGAGATTCAAAGAGAGAGAAGAAGCCATCTAGCTACTAACTATGGACCCGAAGGTCTAAGGTAAACTACTCACACTTCATCGGAGAGGCTATGATGATGTAGAAGCCCTCCGTGATGACGGCCCTCTTCCGGCGGAGCTCCAGAACAGGCCCCAAGATGGGATCTCGTGGATACAGAAAGTTGCGACGGTGGAATTAGGTTTTTGGCTCTTGTTCTGATCGTTTGGGGGTACGTGTGTATATATAGGAGGAAGAAGTACGTCGTTGGAGCACCGAGGGGCCCATGAGGCAGGGGGGCGCGCCCTAGGGGGGGCGCCCCCACCCTCGTGACCACCTCTTTGATCCCTTGGAGTAGGGTCCAAGTCTCCTAGATCACGTTCAGTGAGAAAATCACGTTCGCAAACATTTTATTCCGTTTGGACTCCGTTTGATATTCTGTTTATCCGAAACACTGAAATAGGCAAAAAACAACAATTCTGGGCTGGGCCTCCGGTGAATAGGTTAGTCCCAAAAATAATATAAAAGTGGAAAATAAAGCCCATTATAGTCCAAAACAGTAGATAATATACCATGGAGCAATCAAAAATTATGGATACGTTGGAGACGTATCAGGCATCCCCAAGCTTAATTCCTGCTCGTCCTCGAGTAGGTAAATGATAAAAAGAGAATTTTTGATGCAGAGTGCTACTTGGCATAATTTCAATGCAAATCTTCTTAATTGTGGTATGAATATTTAGATTAGAAAGATTCAAGACAAAAGTTTATATTGACATAGAAAATAATAATACTTCAAGCATACTAACAAAGCAATTATGTCTTCTCAAAATAACATGGCCAAAGAAAATTATCCCTAGAAAATCATATAGTCTGGCTATGCTCCATCTTCCCCACACAAAGTATTTAAATCATGCACAACCCCGTTGACAAGCCAAGTGTCGGTGTCAAAACCGGCGGATCTCGGGTAGTGGGTCCCGAACTGTGCGTCTAGGCCGGATGGTAACAGGAGGCAGGGAACTCGATGTTTTACCCAGGTTCGGGCCCTCTTGATGGAGGTAAAACCCTACGTCCTGCTTGATTAATATTGATGATATGGGTAGTACAAGAGTAGATCTACCACGAGATCAAGGAGGCTAAACCCTAGAAGCTAGCCTATGGTATGATTGTTGTATATGGAGTTGATTGCCTACGGACTACAACCCTCCCGTTTATATAGACACCAGATAGGGTTAGGGTTACATAGAGTCGGTTACAATGGTAGGAGATCTTGAATATCAGCATCGCCAAGCTTGCCTTCCACGCCAAGGAAAGTCCCATCCGGACACGGGACGAAGTCTTCAATCTTGTATCTTCATAGTCCAGGAGTCCAGCTGAAGGTATAGTCCGGCTACCCGAACACCCCCTAATCTAGGACTCCCTCAGTAGCCCCTGAACCAGGTTTCAATGATGACGAGTCTAGCGCGCAAATTGTCTTCGGCATTGCAAGGCGGGTTCCTCCTCCAAGTCCTTCATAGAAGATTGTAAACACCAAGAGTAGTGTCCGGCTCTGCAAAATAAGCTTCCACATATTGCCATAGAGAGAATGATATAAACACAAATCAAATCTGCTGACGTATTCCGCAGTGCGCCATCACACTACGGCCAAGTCCTTCACTCGAATCATTTTTACTTTTCCACCTCAACATGTTTTGCGAGGCGGTTTCCTTGGCTTGTCTTGTCAAAGCAGAGATCGTGTACCCCCTTTACGGGATTCTCATCAATACGGACGTGGGTAACCCAACCGCGCCATTTATCACGGCGCTTGGGAGGCAAGAGAGTTTTACTAGGCTAGTGGGGACGCACAACCGCATCCGCCCATATAAGGGGATAAGGATCCACCTTTTTACCTACGCCTTCTTCCTCCTTTGCCTATCCATCTCCTGCGCACTCGAGCTCCAGTGCCCAAGCCCGCACTTCTCACCTCAACCTTCTCCAGCAATGTCCGGAGCGGGAGGCAAGTGGATGGTCTCCTCCGCTACGGAGGGCCAAGTCAAGAAGCTAAGGAAGGTCGGATACCTGTCTAAGGACATCGCGCACCGGCTTCCCGAAAAGGGGCAGCTTCTCCCCACCCCAAGGCCCCATTGAGAGGGTAGTATTTCTTCCCCACTTCCTCCGCGGACTGGGTTTTCCACTCCACCCATTTGTCCGGGGGCTCATGTTTTACTACGACCTGGATTTCCACGATCTGGCCCCGAACTTCATCCTCAACATCTCGGCGTTTATCGTCGTGTGCGAGGCTTTCCTCCGCGTCCGCCCTCATTTCGGCCTCTGGCTCAAGACCTTCAACGTCAAGCCCAAGGTGGTGCGCGGCAGCCAGGCGGAGTGCGGAAGCGCCATGGCAGGCAAGATGGCCAACGTCCTATGGTTCGAGGGCTCTTTTGTGGAGACCCTAAAGGGGTGGCAATCCGGGTGGTTTTACATCACCGAGCCACGCGATCCGAAATGGACCGCAACCCCCGAGTTTCGATCTGGACCCCCCACGCGGCTTATGTCCTGGAAAGAGACGGGCCTGTCGTGGGGTGAAGAAAAAGAGGTGACCGGATTGCAAACATGCATCCAGTCCCTGGTGAACAAGCCAATCCGGCTTGTTAATGTAATCCAGGTTATGCTCGTCCGCCGGATCCTCCCGTGCCAACAACGGGATTTTAATCTGTGGGAGTTCGACCCGGCGCAGCACCAAACCCTTAGCAGGCTCTTCGACACGACGTACGAAGATGCCTGGAAGGTGCTATTTAAGGGCGTCGAGGCTCCCGCATCCGCTTCCGAGGACCGCGGATACAGCCCGCAGCGTCACTCTAGCGAGGTAAGCTATCTTCACCTTTTACAGGATGTTAAGCTTTCTTCATAGTTTGACTCTATGCGGGATCTAAACTCCCTTACCTTTGACAGGCTTGGCGGGTGATATCCGGACCGATTAGCTTTCCGGCTCCGCTGCCCGAAGACCCAGCCCCAGCTCTACTAGTGAAGCTGCTGGTTCCGGCGCCTTATGTGGTACCGGAGAAGAAGGCCAAGAAGAAGAAGACCATGGGGACTCGAAGGAGTGCCCGTAACATGGTGGTGTCGGACTCATCATCCGGCGAGTCCGAGACGCCCTCTTCCCGTGAAAACGAGGAAGAGGAAGAAGAAAACTCTCCCCCCCAGCGGAGGGAGGAGAGAAGAGGAAGGCCGCCCCAACGGGGGAGGCCGAGGGGTCTAGGAAAAGGAAGACCCCTCCGCCGGACTACTCCCCCGACGCCGAAGAGGGCGAAGAGGAGTGGCCAAACAGGGCCAAGCGTCCGGCGAAATCGTAAGTTCGGATATCAGAGTAACTCATGATGTTCCTTTGTTGCACAACTTTCCCTAATGTCGAATGTAATTACGCAGCCCGCCCCGGGCCGAATTCAACGAATCGTCGGGCGGCTCCCTGGACTCATCGGACGTGAACTCAGTTCCGCCTGCTGTCTCCCCCCGCACTGCAGACGACGCTGAAGTGGCGTCGCGACAAGCTCCGGGGCAGGAGGAGGTGGTCCTGGAGGAGCCGCAACGCAACCTCCCGGACTCCAGGAGTGAAGGGGATAAGGCCCCCCAGGGCTCCAAGTCCGGCTTTGTGCCAGACACCGTGCCGGAATCTGAAGGAAATATGCCCTAGAGGCAATAATAAAGTTATTATTTATTTCCTTATATCATGATAAATTTTTATTATTCATGCTAGAATTGTATTAACCGGAAACATAATACATGTGTGAATACATAGACAAATTTAGTGTCACTAGTATGCCTCTACTTTACTAGCTCGTTAATCAAAGATGGTTATGTTTCCTAACCATGAACAAGGTGTTGTTATTTGATTAACGAGGTCACATCATTAGTTGAATGATCTGATTGACATGACCCATTTCATTAGCTTAGCACCCGATCGTTTAGTATGTTGCTATTGCTTTCTTCATAACTTATACATGTTCCTATGACTATGAGATTATGCAACTCCCGTTTACCGGAGGAACACTTTGGGTGCTACCAAACGTCACAACGTTACTGGGTGATTATAAAGGAGCATTACAGGTGTCTCCAAAGGTACATGTTGGGTTGGCGTATTTCGAGATTAGGATTTGTCACTCCGATTGTCGGAGAGGTATCTCTGGGCCCTCTCGGTAATACACATCACATAAGCCTTGCAAGCATTACAACTAACATGTTAGTTGTGAGATGATGTATTACGGAACGAGTAAAGAGACTTGCCGGTAACGAGATTGAACCAGGTATTGGATACCGACGATCGAATCTCGGGCAAGTAACATACCGATGACAAAGGGAACAACATATGTTGTTATGCGGTCTGACCGATAAAGATCTTCGTAGAATATGTAGGAGCCAATATGGGCATCCAGGTCCCGCTATTGGTTATTGACTGGAGATGTGTCTCAGTCATGTCTGCATTATTCTTGAACCGTAGGGTCCGCACACTTAATGTTACGATGATAGTTATTATGAGTTTATGCATTTTGATGTACCGAAGTTAGTTCAGAGTCCCGGATATGATCACGGACATGACGAGGAGTCTCGAAATGGTCGAGACATAAAGATTGATATATTGGAAGCCTATGTTTGGATATCGGAAGTGTTCCGGGTGAAATCAGGATTTTACCGGAGTACCGGGAGGTTACTGGAATCCCCCCGGGAGCTATATGGGCCTTAGTGGAAAGGAGAAAAGGGGCAGCCCAAGGTGGCCGTGCGCCTCGCCCCTCCCCTAGTCCTACTAGGACTAGGAGAGGTGGCCGGCCCCCCTCTCTCTCTTTCCCCCCTCAAGGAGTCCTATTCCAACTAGGATTGGGGGGGGGGAATCCTACTCCCAGAGGGAGTAGGACTCTCCTGGCGCGCCCCCTTGGACGGCCAGACCCTCCCCTTGGATCCTTTATATACGGAGGTAGGGGACACCCCAAGACACACAAGTTGATCCTTGAGATCGTTCCTTAGCCGTGTGCGGTGCCCCCTGCCACCACATTCCACCTCGATCATATTGTAGCGGTGCTTAGGCGAAGCCCTGCGACAGTAGAACATCAACATCGTCACCGCACCGTCGTGCTGATGGAACTCCTCCCCGACGCTTTGCTGGATCGGAGCCCGGGGATCGTCATCGAGCTGTACGTGTGCTAAGAACTCGGAGGTGCCGGAGTAACGGTGCTTCGATCGGTCGGATCGGGAAGACGTACGACTACTTCCTCTACTTTGCGTCAACGCTTCCGCGGTCAGTCTGCATGGGTACGTAGACAACACTCTCCCCTCTCGTTGCTATGCATCACCATGATCTTGCGTGTGCTTAGGAATATTTTTGAAATTACTGCGTTCCCCAACCGTGGCATCCGAGCCTAGGTTTTATGGTTTGATGTTATATGCACGAGTAGAACACAAGTGAGTTGTGGGTGATATAAGTCATACTGCCTACCAGCATGTCATACTTTGGTTTGGCGGTATTATTGGACGAGACGACCCGAACCGACATTACGCATACGCTTACGCGAGACCGGTTCTCCCGACGTGGTTTGCACATAGGTGGCTTGCGGGCGACAGTCTCTCCAACTTTAGTTGAACCAAGTGTGGCTACGCCCGGTCCTTGCGAAGGTTAAAACGGAGTCTATTTGACAAACTATCGTTGTGGTTTTGATGTGTAGGTGAGATTGGTTCTTGCTTAAGCCCGTAGCAGCCACGTAAAACTTGCAACAACAAAGTAGAGGACGTCTAACTTGTTTTTGCAGGGCATGTTGTGATGTGATATGGTCAAGGCATGATGCTGAATTTTATTGTATGAGATGATCATGTTTTGTAACTGAGTTATCGGCAACTGGCAGGAGCCATATGGTTGTCGCTTTATTGTATGCAATGCAATCGCGATGTAATGCTTTACTTTATCACTAAGCGGTAGCGATAGTCGTGGAAGCATAAGATTGGCGAGACGACAACGATGCTACGATGGAGATCAAGGTGTTGCGCCGATGACGATGGTGATCATGACGGTGCTTCGGAGGTGGAGATCACAGGCACAAGATGATGATGGCCATATCATATCACTTATATTGATTGCATGTGATGTTTATCTTTTATGCATCTTATCTTGCTTTGATTGACAGTAGCATTATAAGATGATCTCTCACTAAAATTATCAAGAAGTGTTCTCCCTGAGTATGCACCATTGAAAGTTCTTCGTGCTGAGACACCACGTGATGATCGGGTGTGATAGGCTCTACGTTCAAATACAACGGGTGCAAAACAGTTGCACACGCGGAATACTCAGGTTATACTTGACGAGCCAAGCATATACAGATATGGCCTCGGAACACGGAGACCGAAAGGCCGAGCGTGAATCATATAGTAGATATGATCAACATAGTGATGTTCACCAATGAAACTACTCCATCTCACGTGATGATCGGACATGGTTTAGTTGATTTGGATCACGTGATCACTTAGAGGATTAGAGGGATGTCTATCTAAGTGGGAGTTCTTAAGTAATATGATTAACTGAACTTAAATTTATCATGAACTTAGTCCCTGATAGTATCTTGCTTGTTTATGTTGATTGTAGATAGATGGCTCGTGCTGTTGTTCCGTTGAATTTTAATGCGTTCCTTGAGAAAGCAAAGTTGAAAGATGATGGTAGCAATTACACGGACTGGGTCCGTAACTAGAGGATTATCCTCATTGCTGCATAGAAGAATTACGTCCTGGAAGCACCGCTGGGTGCCAGGCCTGCTGCTGGAGCAACACCAGATGTTATGAACGTCTGGCAGAGCAAAGATGATGACTACTCGATAGTTCAGTGTGCCATGCTTTACGGCTTAGAATCGGGACTTCAACGACATTTTGAACGTCAAGGATCATATGAGATGTTTCAGGAGTTGAAGTTAATATTTCAAGCAAATGCCCGAATTGAGAGATATGAAGTCTTCAATAAGTTCTATAGCTGCAAGATGGAGGAGAACAGTTCTGTCAGTGAGCATATACTCAAAATGTCTGGGTATAATAATCACTTGATTCAGATGGGAGTTAATCTTCCAGATGATTGCGTCATTGACATAATTCTCCAATCACTGCCACCAAGCTACAAGAGCTTCGTGATGAACTATAATATGCAAGGGATGAACAAGACTATTCCCAAGCTCTTCGCAATGCTGAAAGCTGCGGAGGTAGAAATCAAAAAGGAGCATCAAGTGTTGATGGTCAACAAGACCACTAGTTTCAAGAAAAAGGGCAAAGGGAAGAAGAAGGGGAACTTCAAAAAGAACAGCAAGCTAGTTGCTGCTCAAGAGAAGAAACCCAAGTCTGGACCTAAGCCTGAAACTGAGTGCTTCTACTGCAAGCAGACTGGTCACTGGAAGCGGAACTGCCCCAAGTATTTGGCGGATAAGAAGGATGGCAAGGTGAACAAAGGTATATGTGATATACATGTTATTGATGTGTACCTTACTAATGCTCGCAGTAGCACCTAGGTATTTGATACTAGTTCTGTTGCTAATATTTGCAACTCGAAACAGGGACTACGGATTAAACAAAGATTGGCTAAGGACAAGGTGACGATGCGTGTGGGAAACGGTTCCAAAGTCGATGTGATCGCGGTCGGCATGCTACCTCTACATCTACCTTCGAGATTAGTATTAGACCTAAATAATTGTTACTTGGTGCCAGCGTTGAGCATGAACATTATATCTGGATCTTGTTTAATGCGAGACGGTTATTCATTTAAATCAGAGAATAATGGTTGTTCTATTTATATGAGTAATATCTTTTATGGTCATGCACCCTTGAAGAGTGGTCCATTCTTATTGAATCTCGATAGTAGTAATACACATATTCATAATGTTGAAACCAAAAGATGCAGAGTTGATAATGATAGTGCAACTTATTTGTGGCACTGCTGTTTAGGTCATATCGGTGTAAAGCGCATGAAGAAACTCCATACTGATGGGCTTTTGGAACCACTTGATTATGAATCGCTTGGTACTTGCGAACTGTGCCTCATGGGCAAGATGACTAAAACACCGTTCTCCGGTACTATGGAGAGAGCAACAAATTTGTTGGAAATCATACATACAGATGTATGTGGTCCGATGAATATTGAAGCTCGTGGCGGATATCGTTATTTTCTCACCTTCACAGATGATTTAAGCAGATACGGGTATATCTACTTAATGAAACATCAGTCTGAAACAGTTGAAAAGTTCAAAGAATTCCAGAGTGAAGTTGAAAATCATCGTAACAAGAAAATAAAGTTTCTACAAGCTAATCGTGGAGGAGAATATTTGAGTTACGAGTTTGGTGTACATTTGAAAAATTGTGGAATAGTTTCGCAACTCACGCCACCCGGAACACCACAGCGTAATGGTGTGTCCGAACATCGTAATCGTACTTTACTAGATATGGTGCGATCTATGATGTCTCTTACTGATTTACCGCTATCGTTTTGGGGATACGCTCTAGAGACGGCCGCATTCACGTTAAATAGGGCACCATCAAAATCCGTTAAGACGACGCCTTATGAACTGTGGTTTGGCAAGAAACCAAAGTTGTCGTTTCTGAAAGTTTGGGGCTGCGATGCTTATGTGAAAAAGCTTCAACCTGATAAGCTCGAACCCAAATCGGAGAAATGTGTCTTCATAGGATATCCAAAGGAAACTATTGGATACACCTTCTATCACAAATCCGAAGGCAAGACTTTTGTTGCTAAATTTGGAAACTTTCTAGAGAAGGAGTTTCTCTCGAAAGAAGTGAGTGGGAGGAAAGTAGAACTTGATGAGGTAACTGTACCTGCTCCCTTGTTGGAAAGTAGTACATCACAGAAAACTGTTTCAGTGACACCTACACCAATTAGTGAGGAAGCTAATGATGATGATCATGAAACTTTAGATCAAGATACTACTGAACCTCGTAGATCAACCAGAGTGAGATCCGCACCAGAGTGGTATGGTAATCCAGTTCAGGAAGTCATGCTACTAGATCATGACGAACCTACGAACTATGAAGAAGCGATGGTGAGCCCAGATTCCGCAAAATGGCTTGAAGCCATGAAATCTGAGATGGGATCCATGTATGAGAACAAAGTATGGACTTTGGTTGACTTGCCCGCTGATCGGCAAGCAATTGAGAATAAATGGATCTTCAAGAAGAAGACTGACGCTGACGGTAATATTACTGTCTAGAAAGCTTGACTTGTCGCAAAAGGTTTTCGGCATGTTCAAGGGATTGACTACGATGAGACCTTCTCACCCGTAGCGATGCTTAAGTCTGTCCGAATCATGTTAGCAATTGCCGCATTTTATGATTATGAAATTTGGCAGATGGATGTCAAAACTACATTCCTGAATGGATTTCTGGAAGAAGAGTTGTATATGATGCAACCAGAAGGTTTTGTCGATCCAAAGGGAGCTAACAAAGTGTGCAAGCTCCAGCAATCCATTTATGGACTGGTGCAAGCCTCTCGGAGTTGGAATAAACGCTTTGATAGTGTGATCAAAGCATTTGGTTTTATACAGACTTTTGGAGAAGCCTGTATTTACAAGAAAGTGAGTGGGAGCTCTGTAGCATTTCTGATATTATATGTGGATGGCATATTACTAATTGGAAATGATATAGAATTTCTGGATAGCATAAAGGGATACTTGAATAAAAGTTTTTCAATGAAAGACCTCGGTGAAGCTGCTTACATATTAGGCATTAAGATCTATAGAGATAGATCAAGACGCTTAATTGGACTTTCACAAAGCACATACCTTGACAAAGTTTTGAAGAAGTTCAAAATGGATCAAGCAAAGAAAGGGTTCTTGCCTGTGTTACAAGGTGTGAAGTTGAGTAAGACTCAATGCCCGACCACTGCAGAAGATAGAGAGAAAATGAAAGATGTTCCCTATGCTTTAGCCATAGGCTCTATCATGTATGCAATGCTGTGTACCAGACCTGATGTGTGCCTTGCTATAAGTTTAGCAGGGAGGTACCAAAGTAATCCAGGAGGGGATCACTGGACAGCGGTCAAGAACATCCTGAAATACCTGAAAAGTACTAAGGATACGTTTCTCGTATATGGAGGTGACAAAGAGCTCATTGTAAAAGGTTACGTTGATGCGAGCTTTGACACTGATCCGGACGATTCTAAATCGCAAACCGGATACGTGTTTACATTAAACGGTGGAGCTGTCAGTTGGTGCAGTTCTAAACAAAGCGTCGTAGCAGGATCTACATGTGAAGTGGAGTACATAGCTGCTTCAGAAGCAGCGAACGAAGGAGTCTGGATGAAGGAGTTCATATCCGATCTAGGTGTCATACCTAGTGCATCGGGTCCAATGAAAATCTTTTGTGACAATACTGGTGCAATTGCCTTGGCAAAGGAATCCAGATTTCACAAGAGGACCAAGCACATCAAGAGACGCTTCAATTCCATCCGGGATCTAGTCCAGGTGGAAGACATAGAGATTTGCAAGATACATATGGATCTGAATGTTGCAGACCCGTTTACTAAGCCTCTTCCACGAGCAAAACATGATCAGCACCAAGGCTCCATGGGTGTTAGAATCATTACTGTGTAATCTAGATTATTGACTCTAGTGCAAGTGGGAGACTCAAGGAAATATTCCCTAGAGGCAATAATAAAGTTATTATTTATTTCCTTATATCATGATAAATGTTTATTATTCATGCTAGAATTGTATTAACCGGAAACATAATACATGTGTGAATACATATACAAATTTAGTGTCACTAGTATGCCTCTACTTGACTAGCTCGTTAATCAAAGATGGTTATGTTTCCTAACCATGAACAAGGTGTTGTTGTTTGATTAACGAGGTCACATCATTAGTTGAATGATCTGATTGACATGACCCATTTCATTAGCTTAGCACCCGATCGTTTAGTATGTTGCTATTGCTTTCTTCATAACTTATACATGTTCCTATGACTATGAGATTATGCAACTCCCGTTTACCGGAGGAACACTTTGGGTGCTACCAAATGTCACAACGTTACTGGGTGATTATAAAGGACATTATAGGTGTCTCCAAAGGTACATGTTGGGTTGGCGTATTTCGAGATTAGGATTTGTCACTCCGATTGTCGGAGAGGTATCTCTGGGCCCTCTCGGTAATGCACATCACATAAGCCTTGCAAGCATTACAACTAATATGTTAGTTGTGAGATGATGTATTACGGAACGAGTAAAGAGACTTGCCGGTAACGAGATTGAACTAGGTATTGGATACCGACGATCGAATCTCGGGCAAGTAACATACCGATGACAAAGGGAACAACGTATGTTGTTATGCGGTCTGACCAATAAAGATCTTCGTAGAATATGTAGGAGCCAATATGGGCATCCAGGTCCCGCTATTGGTTATTGACCGGGGATGTGTCTCAGTCATGTCTGCATTATTCTCGAATCGTAGGGTCCGCACGCTTAACATTACGATGATAGTTATTATGAGTTTATGAATTTTGATGTACCGAAGTTAGTTCGGAGTCCCGGATATGATCACGGACATGACGAGGAGTCTCGAAATGGTCGAGACATAAAGATTGATATATTGGAAGCCTATGTTTGGATATCGGAAGTGTTCCGGGTGAAATAGGGATTTTACCGGAGTACCGGGAGGTTACCGAAACCCCCCCGGGAGCTATATGGGCCTTAGTGGGCCTTAGTGGAAAGGAGAAAAGGGGCAGCCCAAGGTGGCCGCGCGCCTCCCCCCTCCCCTAGTCCTATTAGGACTAGGAGAGGTGGCCGGCCCCCCTCTCTCTCTTTCCCCCCTCAAGGAGTCCTATTCCAACTAGGATTGGGGGGCGGGGGGAATCCTACTCCCAGAGGGAGTAGGACTCTCCTGGCGCGCCCCCCTTGGCCGGCCAGCCCCTCCCCTTGGATCCTTTATATACGGAGGCAGGGGACACCCCAAGACACACAAGTTGATCCTTGAGATCGTTCCTTAGCCGTGTGCCGTGCCCCCTGCCACCATATTCCACCTCGATCATATTGTAGCGGTGCTTAGGCGAAGCCCTGCGACAGTAGAACATCAAGATCGTCACCACGCCGTCGTGCTGACGGAACTCCTCCCCGACGCTTTGCTGGATCGGAGCCCGGGGATCGTCATCGAGCTGTACGTGTGCTAAGAACTCGGAGGTGCCGGAGTAACGGTGCTTGGATCGGTCGGATCGGGAAGACGTACGACTACTTCCTCTACGTTGCATCAACGCTTCCGCAGTCGGTCTGCGTGGGTATGTAGACAACAATCTCCCCTCTCGTTGCTATGCATCACCATGATCTTGCGTGTGCGTGGGAATTTTTTTGAAATTATTGCATTCCCCAATAGAATCTTCCACAGTTCCGGACCGCGGTAGGCGAACTCCTTCCCAGAGGAGCAAGCCTTCTGAGCCGGTGGCCTCCGTCCAACCAGAGGTGCCGGACAATCTGCTGGAGGTGCTTGACGGCACCTGCATCGACGAGGGGCACCATACTATTATGAGTACGGTGATCCAGAAGGTTCAGTCCGCCAAGAGCGGACTGAGTGAAGCTTGCGCTAGCCTTCTAACAGGCTTCGAGGTAAGTAAGAATATGTAAAAATATTACCGCATAGACAGTAGCCCCTGATGCTCTGTTTGGCGTTCGGAAAGAAAAGCCGAATAGAGGATCTATTAAATTTTGCAGGAGTCTAACAAAAAGAGTCAATATGCGTATGCAGGTTTCGCTGCTATCCACCGCCGCACTGACTGCGGAGGTGGGTGTCCTGAAGCAGGACCTCGAGCGGACCGAGCAAGAGCTCGGCCTTGCCAAGCGGCAGCTCGAGGAGAAAGAAGGTAAGAAATACCTTACAGAAAAGGTGCCTATAAAAAGGCGTGATTGCAAAAAAAAAATAACAGGATTGTTCTGCTTATTGTAGGGGCCACGACTGAGGTGGCGACCCTTAAGCAGGCGCTGTCTGAGGCCGAAAAGAAAATGGCCGTGGAGCGCACCGAGCGAGACAGACTTGGGGCTCAAGTCAGCGAGGTGCAGCAAGAGCTTCAGGCTCTCATGAAAAAACATGAGAGTTTGGAGCTTGAGTCAAAGGCGCAAGCATCCGAGCTCGCGATGGCCCTTGAGACTACCAAGTCTGCCAAGGCCGAAGCCCAAAAGGCCCTCCAAGAGTTGGATGAGATGAGGAAGATAGCAGCGGGTAAGGCATTCTTCATGCAAAGCAGAAATATAAAAGTAAACTACTTGTTACTTACCCGAATCCGGAGCTCTCCAGGGGCATTCGCAGATCTTCCCCGCAGCATATCCGATGCCGCTGCATTCTACCGAGCTGAAGAGGGCAGCTCGACGGAGAAGGTGTTCTGGTCTCAGTATTCTGAGTCCGGACACCCTATGCCTTTGAGCGACGAGCTGAAATAGCTAGTCGAGCTCCACAAGGTGGCCGAACAGGCCATGAAGGGCTTCATAGTTCGGTTGTGGCCCGGAGAGGCCCTGCCTGGGAGCTATTTCAGGCTGGTGCGGCGGCTAGTGGAGGCCTGTCCGAGGCTCGAGGTCATCAAGCGTTCCGTCTGCATCGAAGGTGCCCGTCGGGCCCTTGCCCGTGCAAAGGTGCACTGGGGTAAGCTAGTCGGTGAGAAGCTTGTGAAGGACGGGCCGCCGCCGGGGAAGGAGCATCGCAAGCCCGAGAACTACTACAAGGATGTTCTTGCAGGTGCTTGCCTTGTGGCGGATGAATGTACCAAGGATGTGATTTTTGAATGAACTCGCTCGTGTTTATCCTGTGCGCTGAAAACTTGTTCATATGCGCTAAGCAATGCTTATTGAATTTAAAATATTACTTTCTGTGCGGCCGTTTATCAAAAAAATTGAGAGATGGCCAGTCGTCGACTTTTGCCCCCATGCCACTAGTGCTGGGGTGTTCGGGATAAACCTGAGCGCTCTTTTTCCCATAGTTGGGTCCTTCGAGGGAGGCGCTCAGCACAACGAACCAGGCAATCAGACTATAATGCTCGAACACTTTCACTTAGCCATAGAACTCTATAATTTTAAATTTTGGCGAAGCCCCTAGTTCGGAAGACCGAGTTTGGGGCGCTATCCACGCCTTGGCCGGACAAAGCCAGCTCCTCGCTCGGAGCGGCATAAGTCTTTAGGGACTCGAAAAACGTCTCAAACAGCGACCGGTCTCTCGCCTCATCATGACAGTCAGTTTTAGCTTTCTCCACTGAGGTGCTTAACCCAGCTGAACCGGGGCACAATCGCAGTGGTTCTCCTAGTGCTACCTTAGCCGATAGAGCGGAACGTAAGTCACCAAAACATAGGAGCCGGGCAAACCCAACTATTGACCCAAATCATGATTCGGAGCCGATGCATATAGTGCTATAAGTTCGGGGTGCCGCACTTGTGAAAGTGTACGGACTTCTCACACCATTATGAGGGGTACTGAAGCCCCTGGCGTGTTTGCCGTACCATGGTGTACGGGTGCAATCATGTCATTTAATAAACATATATGTGAAAAGAGGATAATGCAAAAAATAGACAAAAAGCTAAGCATTGTTTATAGAGAGGCTATTTATCAAAGCCGAACGATACAAATAGTGCGGTAAGCAAAAGATATTGGACTATTAAGTATGTCCTGACCAGGGGCAGGCCGCGGAATTGTATTTAAAACATGTATACCGCTCGTAACAGAGACCACCTGGGAGTTCCATAATGCGGCATGGCTTGTCTGCCTCCCTGGATCTTGCATCGTTTGTGCGGCAGTCGAATTGCCGAACAGGTCGTCCGAAGTATGGAGTCCTGAAAGTAAGGAAAAAATTAAAAACAGAATTCGGCAGCCCCTAGTACGTTTTAAGCCGTATTTTGGGCGTGCCGTTATTGTGCCCCTTCCCCTGTGCCCATGGTATTTCAAGGGCGTAGTTATGTACGCCAGGTACTGGTTTCACTATGTCGCGAAAGCTGGGGTTGGGGCCGCATTGCTACGCTTGCTCAGAGTGTGCCAGGCGGTCCTGCTGTGGGTTACTCCGGGCGCGCTTGGCAGTGTCTGGCTTTTTAATGGCCGGACTGGAGAATTGCCTGAGAAGGCTACTTTGTACCTCCGCTACGAGAGCCGCCGTATGCTCCTCCATACGGAGGGAGCGTTCGGTGTTTCCGTTGACCGTAATTACTCCTCGAGGGCCTGGCATCTTGAGCTTGAGATATGCGTAGTGCGGCACCGCATTGAACTTTTGCGAATGCGGTTCATCCGAGTAGGGCATGATAGCCACTGCGAAACGGGACTATATCGAAGATTAACTCTTCGCTTTGGAAATTGTTCGGGGATCCGAAGACCACGTCAAGTGTTATGGAGCCTGTACAGTTGGCTTCTACACCTGGTATAACGCCTTTAAAGGTCGTTCTTGTGGGCTTAATCCTTGAGGGATCTATGCCCATTTTCCGCACTGTATCCTGATAAAGCAGGTTCAGGCTACTGCCGCCGTCCATGAGGACTCTTGTGAGATTAAATCCATCGATGATTGGGTCGAGAACCAATGCGGCGAAGCCGCCATGACGGATGCTAGTGGGATGGTCCCTTCGATCAAAAGTGATCGGGCAGGAGGACCATGGGTTGAACTTTGGGGCGACTGGCTCCATCGCGTATACGTCCCGTAGCGCACGCTTCCTCTCCCGCTTGGGAATGTGGGTTCCGTATATCATGTTCAACGTCCGCACTTGTGGGGGAAAGCCCTTTTGTCCATTGTTGTTCGGTGGCTTGGGCTCCTCGTCGTCGCTGTGCAGCCCCTTGTCTCTATTTTTGGCCCTTAACTTGCCTGCCTGCTTGAACACCCAACAATCCCTGTTAGTGTGATTGGCTGGCCTTTCGGGGGTGCCATGTATCTGGCACAAGCGATTGAGTATTCGATCCAAACTGGCCGGGCCCTGAGTATTCTTTTTGAATGGCTTTTTCCGCTGACCGGATTTATAGCCTTTGAATCCGGCATTGACTGCCGTGTCTTCATTGCCATCGCTGTTAACGCGGCATTTTTGCTTATTCCGACGTGTCCTGCCACTTTTGTCCTTGATATCCGAATTACCAGGGTTCTTTGATAAGTTGTTACTTCGAGCTAGCTAGCTGTCTTCTCCCGCGCAAAAGCGGGTCATGAGTGTCGTGAGGGCTGCCATGGATTTCGGCTTTTCCTGTCCCAGGTGCCGGGCAAGCCACTCGTCGTGGATGTTATGCTTGAAGGCTGCTAGGGCCTCTGCGTCCGGACAGTCGACTATCTGGTTTTTCTTTGTTAGGAACCATGTCCAGAATTGTCTGGCCGATTCCTCTGGCTGCTGAATTATGTGGCTTAAGTCGTCAGCATCCGGCGGTCGTACGTAAGTGCCCTGGAAGTTGTCGAGGAATGCGGCTTCCAGGTCCTCCCAAGAACCGATTGAGTCTGCTGGCAAGCTGTTAAGCCAATGCCGGGCTGGTCCTTTAAGTTTGAGCGGGAGGTATTTGATGGCGTGTAGATCATCGCCGCATGCCATGTGGATGTGAAGGAGATAATCCTCGATCCATACCGCCAGATCTGTTGTGCCATTGTATGATTTGATGTTTACGGGTTTGAAACCCTCTAGGATTTTATGATCCATTACTTCATTCGTGAAGCATAGCGGGTGTGCGGTGCCTCTGTACTGGGCTATATCACGACGCAGCTCGGAAGAGCTATGTCTGTTGTGTTCGGCCCGGCCAGATTTGTTGTATCCGGAGTGAAGATCATTGTCACATGCCGTAGGGCGCCTGCGCGATCCGTAGATCGATCTTGTTTGTCTTGCCTTATCCTCCAGTATGTCTCGCAGGTCGGGCGCATTTTCCCGTGCCTTAGTTGAGCGGCGTTGGGGCATGGCTTGGGTGGAGGGCCGAGAGGCCTCTCTGTCGCGGCCACGAGGTGGCCGTTCTGCCATGTCATGCGCTGGTGATGTAGGTGCTTCCTCCTCTGATCGGGGTAGCGGCCTGCGCTTCGGGTAACTCTTGGAGGGGCGTTCGAGTTCATACTCTTCGGCCGCAAGGACTTCAGTCCATCTGTCAGCTAGCAAATCTTGGGCAGCTCTAAGCTGTTGCTGCTTTTTCTTGAGGCTGCTTGCCGTGGCTAAAAGCTTGTGTTTAAAATGCTCTTGTTCAGCGGGGTCTGATGGTATGACGAATTCGTCGTCATCAAGGCTTGCCTCGTCTTCGGAGGGAGGCGTATAGTTATCATCCTCGACCTCTCGGTCTGCCGCTTTCTCATGAGGGCTGGCTTCTCTATCTTCCTGTGCCGAATCTTGCTGAGGTGGGTGTTCTTGGCGCTATCCGGGGTAGTATTATCTCCCGTGCCGGAATCACCGTTTTTGCTTTGGCGGGATTTAGAGCGGCGCCGCTGACGCCGGCGCTTTGGCTATTTCTTGGGGGCGTCATCCCCCACTGTTCCATCGCCATCTCCATCTTTTGGAGTATCCACCATATATATGTCATATGACGAGGTGGCCTTAGAGCGCCCTACAGGTGCTGGTTCCTATTCGTCTCCTACATCGTCGTCCATGCCGTCAATGTCTTCGGAGCTGAAGTCAAGCATGTCGGTTAGATCGTCGACAGTGGCTACAAAGTGGGTGGTGGGTGGGCTTTGAATTTCCTCATCGCCCGTATCCCACCCTCGCTGACCGTAGTCCGGCCAGGGCTCTCCTGATAAAGAGAGAGACTTAAGAGAATTCAAGATGTCGCCAAAAGGCGAGTGCTGAAAGATGTCTGCGGCAGTGAACTCCATTATCGGCGCCCAATTGGATTCGATTGGCAGGGGCGCGGGTGGTTCGGAGTCCGGGGAGGAGTCCGGATCCTCGGAGTCACGGGTCGTGCAGAGTGTGGGGCTAGCATTCGGCTCGATCGCTTTTGGGATCGCAGCCCCCGAGGTGACATCCAACCGCTCATCCTCGATTGGCGCAATAGGCTCCGAGTTAGGGGTCAGAACCGATGCGTGTGCGGCCTCCAGGACACTGTCTGGGGGCAGAGCTAGACCATGCCTCTCGAGATAGTGCGGCGCGCTTGGCCGTGGCTCGAACCCGTCGAAGATGAAGTCTCCGCGGATGTCAGCCGTGTAGTTTAGGCTTCCAAACCTGACTTGATGGCCAGGGGCGTAGCTTTCGATCTGCTCCAGGTGGCCGAGCAAATTGGCACGCAGAGCAAAGCCGCCGAAGACGAAGATCTGTCCGGGGAGCAAAGTCTCACCCTGGACCGCATCGTTGTTGATGATCAAAGGAGCCATCAGGCCTAAAGGCGACGACACAGAGGAACTCTCAATGAAAGCACCAATGTCGGTGTCAAAACTGGCGGATCTCAGGTAGTGGGTCCCAAACTGTGCGTCTAGGCCGGATGGTAACAGGAGGCAGGGAACATGATGTTTTACCCAGGTTTGGGCCCTCTTGATGGAGGTAAAACCCTATGTCCTGCTTGATTAATATTGAAT
Organism: Triticum dicoccoides; assembly: GCF_002162155.2. Taxonomy (NCBI): domain Eukaryota; kingdom Viridiplantae; phylum Streptophyta; class Magnoliopsida; order Poales; family Poaceae; genus Triticum; species Triticum dicoccoides. The sequence goes on along the minus strand of NC_041380.1, from coordinate 48,005,816 downwards.
ATATGGGTAGTACAAGAGTAGATCTACCATGAGATCAAGGAGGCTAAACCCTAGAAGCTAGCCTATGGTATGATTGTTGTATATGGAGTTGATTGCCTACGGACTACAACCCTCCGGTTTATATAGACACCGGATAGGGTTAGGGTTACATAAAGTCGGTTACAATGGTAGGAGATCTTGAATATCCGCATCGCCAAGCTTGCCTTCCACGCCAAGGAAAGTCCCATCCGGACACGGGACGAAGTCTTCAATCTTGTATCTTCATAGTCCAGGAGTCCGGCTGAAGGTATAGTCCGGCTACCCGAACACCCCCTACTCTAGGACTCCCTCACCAAGCAATTGTTTCATACTCTAACTTTTTCAAAACTTTTTCAATCTTCACGCAATACATGGGCGTGAGCCATGGATATAGCACTATAGGTGGAATAGAATGGTGGTTGTGGAGAAGACAAAAAGGAGAAGATAGTCTCACATCGACTAGGTGTATCAACGGGCTATGGAGATGCCCGTCAATAGATATCAATGTGAGTGAGTAGGGGTTGCCATGCAACGGATGCACTAGAGCTATAAGTATATGAAAGCTCAAAAAGAAACTAAGTGGGCGTGCATCCAACTTTCTTGCTCATGAATACCTAGGGCAATTTTTGAGGAAGCCCATCATTGGAACATACAAGCCAAGTTCTATAATGTAAAATTTCCACTAGTATATGAAAGTGATAACATGAGAGGCTCTCTACTATGAAGATCATGGTGCTACTTTGAAGCACAAGTGTGGTAAAAGGATAGTAACATTGTCCCTTTTCTCTTTTTCTCTCATTTTTTATTTGGGCCTTTTCTTCCTTTTCTATGGCCTCTTTTTTTATTTGGGCTTCTTTGGCCTCTTTTTTTTCGTCCGGAGTCTCATCCTGACTTATGGGGGAATCATAGTCTCCATCATTCTTTCCTCACTGGGACAATGCTCTAATAATGATGATCATCACACTTTTATTTTTCTTATAACTCAACAATTACAACTCGATACTTAGAACAAAATATAACTCTATGTGAATGCATCCGGCGGTGTACCGGGATGTGCAATATGACAATGATGAATGTGTCATGAACGGAACGGTGGAAAGTTGCATGGCAATATATCTCGGAATGGCTATGGAAATGCCATAATAGGTAGGTATGGTGGCTGTTTTGAGGAAGGTATATGGTAGGTGTATGATACCGGCGAAAATTGCGCGGTATTAGAGAGGCTAGTAAGGGTGGAAGGGTGGGAGTGCGTATAGACTCAACATTAGTCATAAATAACTCATATACTTATTGCAAAAATTTAGAAGTTATCAAAGCAAAGTATTACGTGCATGCTCCTAGGGGGATAGATTGGTAGGAAAAGACCATCGCTCGTCCCCGACCGCCACTCATAAGGAAGACAATCAATAAATAAATCATGCTCCGACTTCATCACATAACGGTTCACCATACGTGCATGCTACGGGAATCACAAACTTTAACACAAGTATTCCTTAAATTCACAACTACTCAACTAGCATGACTTTAATATTATCACCTCGATATCTCAAAGCAATTATCATGCTTCAATCTTTTCTTAGTATTCAACACACTCAAAAGAAAGTTTCACAAATCGTGAATACCAAGCATATTATTATTAGACAATTTACCATGCTATTAAGAGACTCTCAAATTAATTTAAGTGAAGCATGAGAGATCAATAGTTTCTTTAAAACATATCCACCACCATGCTCTAAAAGATCTAAGTGAAGCACATAGAGCAAAATTATAATGCTCAAAAGATATAGTGAAGCACATAGAGCAAAATTATCTAGATCAAAAGATATAAGTGAAGCACATAGAGCAAAATTATCTAGCTCAAAATATATAAGTGAAGCACATAGAGCAAAATTATCTAGCTCAAAAGATATAAGTGAAGCACATAGAGCAAAATTATCTAGCTCAAAAGATATAAGTGAAGCACATAGAGTATTCTATCAAATTTTAATTCATGTATGGCTCTCTCAAAATGTGTGTTCAGCAAGGATGATTGTGGCATACTAACAAACAAAGACACAAATAATACAAGACGCTCCAAGCAAAACACATATCATGTTGGTGAATAAAAATATAGCTCCAAGTAAATTACCGATGGAAGTGGACGAAAGAGGGGATGCCTTCCGGGGCATCCCCAAGCTTTGACTTTTTGGTGTCCTTGGATTATCTTGGGGGTTACATGGGCATCCCCAAGCTTAGGCTCTTGCCACTCCTTGTTCCATGATCCATCAAAAGAATTCACCCAAAACTTGAAAACTTCACAACACAAAACTCAAAATAGAAAACTCGCGAGCTCCGTTAGCGAAAGAAAACAAAAGACTACTTCAAGGTACTGTAATGAAATCATTATTTATTTATATTGGTGTTAAACCTACTGTATTCCAACTTATCTATGGATTATAAACTATTTTACTAGCCATAGATTCATCAAAATAAGCAAACAACACACGAAAATAGAATCTGTCAAAAACAGAACAGTCTGTAGTAATCTGTAGCTAGCGCAAGATCTGGAACCCCAAAAATTCTAAAATAAATTTCTGGACGTGAGGAATTTATCTATTAATCATCTGAAAAAATAATTAACTAAATATCACTCTTCATATAAAAATTACAGGAGTTCTCATGAGCGCTAAAGTTTCTGTATTTTACAGCAAGTTCAACAAGACTTTCCCCAAGTCTTCCTAACGGTTCTAGTTGGAACAACCACTAATTAAACACAAAAAAAACACAACCAAAACAGAGGCTAAATAATTTATTTATTACTAAACAGGAGCAAAAAGCAAGGAATAAAAATAAAATTGGGTTGCCTCCCAACAAGCGCTATCGTTTAACGCCCTTAGCTAGGCATAACAAGCAAGGATAGATCTAGGTATTGACATCTTTGGTAGTAGGAAAGAAAAGAGAAAATTTCCTTTCTATGGAATTTATTCTCCTATTTGGGAAAGCACATGACCATTAATGGATGATGTAAGATTAAGCACGTTACGGAAATTTGCATCTATACTAGATTTCATCTCTTTAATAATTTCATTTTGATAGAAGCATAAGAGGGTGGTAGATTCAACTTTACATTCGTGGGGTGCCCAAATATAGCTTTCTTCTTTTCATAGGTATCTATAGCATCCCCTTCAAGAAAACCCTCTTCAAAAATAGAATCTAGAACTTGTTTGAAAGACTCTTAAATAAACCTCTTAAATAAACCTCAATTTGATATTGTGGTATGTAGCTAGCCCTAATCCTCAATAATCTATCCCAAGCATCTTTGAAAGACTCATCAATTAAATAATGAAAAATTCCAGAGCCATCTTCATCAAGATCATTTAAATTCTCATTAGTAACCCCGGTGGGTCTTTCCATAGCATCCTTATTCTTGAGCTTAGAGAGGATAGAGGGGTCATCCAAGGTACTAAGACCCTGGAAAGGACCATTTGTTCTTTTTGATTCGGCCATGGTAACGGAAAGACAATCAGAAAGGGAGAGAGAGAGGGCGAATAAAATGACAAGAGTGAATTGGGGGGAGAGGAAAATGAGAGGAAAATGGCAAATAATGTAATGCGAGAGATAGGGATTGTGATGGGTACTTGGTATATTGACTTTTTGCGTAGACTCCCCGACAACAGCGCCAGAAATCCATCTTGCTACGTCTTGAGCTTGTGTTGGTTTTCCCTGAAGAGGAAGGGATGATGCACCAGAGCAGCGTAAGCATTTCCCTCAGTTTTTGAGAACCAAGGTATCAATCCAGTAGGATCCCATGCTCAAGTCCCTCGTACCTACACAAAGCGATAGCTACTCGCAACCAACGCGATTAGGGGTTGTCAAGCCCTTCACGGTCACTTACGAGAGTGAGATCTGATAGATAGAATATTTTTGGTATTTTTGATATAAATATGCAAAGTAAAAAGTAAAAGCAAAGTAAATAGCAAAACAATATAAAAGTGATGGAGATTGATATGATGAGAATAGACCCGGGGGCCATAGGTTTCACTAGTGGCTTCTCTCAAGAGCATAAGTATTCTACAGTGGGTGAACAAATTACTGTTGAGAAATTGATAGAATTGAGCATAATTATGAGAATATCTAGGCATGCTCATGTATATAGGCATCACGCCCGTGACAAGTAGATCAAAACGATTCTGCATCTACTACTATTACTCCACTCATCGACCGCTATCCAGCATGCATCTAGAGTATTAAGTTAAAAACAGAGTAACGCCTTAAGCAAGATGACATGATGTAGAGAGATAAATTCATGCAATATGAAATAAACCCCATCTTGTTATCCTTGATGGCAACGATACAATACGTGCCTTGCTGCCCCTTCTGTCACTGGGTAAGGACACCGCAAGATCGAACCCAAAGCTAAGCACTTCTCCCATGGCAAGAACTACCAATCTAGTTGGCCAAACCAAATGGATAATTCGAAGAGACTTGCAAATATAACCAATCATGCATAAAAGAATTCAGAGAAGATTCAAATATTATTCATAGATAGACTTGATCATAAACCCACAATTCATTGGTCTCAACAAACACACCGCAAAAAGAAGATTACATCGAATAGATCTCCACAAGAGAGGGGGAGAACTTTGTATTGAGATTCAAAGAGAGAGAAGAAGCCATCTAGCTACTAACTATGGACCCGAAGGTCTAAGGTAAACTACTCACACTTCATCGGAGAGGCTATGATTATGTAGAAGCCCTCCGTGATGACGGCCCTCTTCCGGCGGAGCTCTAGAACAGGCCCCAAGATGGGATCTCGTGGATACAGAAAGTTGCGACGGTGGAATTAGGTTTTTGGCTCCTGTTCTGATCGTTTGGGGGTACGTGTGTATATATAGGAGGAAGGAGTACGTCGTTGGAGCACCGAGGGGCCCATGAGGCAGGGGGCGCGCCATAGGGGGGCGGGCGCCCACCCTCGTGACCACCTCTTTGATCCCTTGGAGTAGGGTCCAAGTCTCCTGGATCACGTTCGGTGAGAAAATCACGTTCCCGAAGATTTTATTTCGTTTGATATTCCGTTTATCCGAAACACTGAAATAGGCAAAAAACAACAATTCTGGGCTGGGCCTCCAGTTAATAGGTTAGTCCCAAAAATAATATAAAAGTGGAAAATAAAGCCCAATATAGTCCAAAACAGTAGATAATATAGCATGGAGCAATCAAAAATTATAGATACGTTGGAGACGTATCACACACTCGGCAAGGGCTCGAATCCGTCGAAGATCAAGTCTCCGTGGATATCGGCTGTGTAGTTTAAGTTTCCAAATCTGACCTGATGGCCAGGGGTGTAACTCTCGATCTGCTCCAGATGGCCAAGCGAGTTGGCCCGCAGTGTGGAGCCGTTGAATACAAAGATCTGTCCGGGAGAAAAGTCTCACCCTGGACTGCATCACTATCAATGATCGAAGGAGCCATCAAGCCTAACGGTGACGACACAGAGGCACTCTCAATGAAAGCACCAATGTCGGTGTCAAAACCGGCGGATCTCTGGTAGGGGGTCCCGAACTGTGCGTCTAAGGCGGATGGTAAAATGAGGCAGGAGACATGATGTTTTACCCAGGTTCGGGCCCTCTTGATGGAGGTAAAACCCTACGTCCCGCTTGATTATTCTTGATAATATGAGTAGTACAAGAGTTGATCTACCACGAGATCGCAGAGGCTAAAACCCTAGAAGCTAGCCTATGGTATGATTGTCTGTTGTCCTATGGACTAAAACCCTCCGGTTTATATAGACACTGGAGGAGGCTAGGGTTACACAAGGTCGATTACAAAGGAGGAGATATGCATATCCATATTGCCTAGCTTGCCTTCCACGCCAAGTAGAGTCCCATCTGGACATGGGACGAAGTCTTCAATCTCGTATCTTCATAGTCCAACAGTCCGGCCAAAGGATATAGTCCGGCTGTCCGGAGACCCTCTAATCCAGGACTCCCTCACCCATGCTCAACTTAAAGCTTCTTATTTGAAAGAGCTTGCCAAGGTGCCTTCTCCTCTTTTTGTTAATGATGATGCTTGTGCTACTAACTCTATTTCTTGTGAATCATCCATATTGAAGGAAAATGTTTAGCTAAGGGCTCAACTTGAGTTGCTATCTAGCAATTATGGGAAATTGGAAGAAAGTCATGAAAAGCTTTCTAGCTCTCATGATGATCTTTTAGTATCCCATAATGTGCTAAAGATAGCTCATGAGGCTAAGATTACTAAGGTAACATCTAGTGAGACTCATTCGGACATTAGCACTACTTTTAGTCAAAATGATGTATTCCCATTTGCTAGTCCTCATAATTCATCTATGCATAACATTGGTACATCTTGTGATGAATTGCTTTCCTTGCCTTGTTGCTCCAACGATGAAGCTTATACTTCCTCTAGTACTTGTGTTGATGCTAAGTATGTAGAGGAAATCAAAGAGCTCAAGGCCCAAGTCACTTCCTTGAAGAAAGGCTTGGAAAAGAGTCATGAAGGGAAGTACACACTCAAAAATATCTCGAGTGTGCAAAAATCCCCCAATGACAAAGGTGGACTTGGATTCAACTCCAACAAGAAGAAGAAGTCCAAGAGCAACAAGAAGAAGGGCCAAGAACAAGTCAACAATTCAGCCAAGATTATTTGCTTCAAGTGCGAAATTGAAGGGCATCCTATTAGATCTTGCCCATTGAAGAAGAAGGCCATTAGTGACAAGCAACAAGGGAAGAGGCCACAAGTTCAATCTCATGCTCAGCCACAAGTTGAAGAAAGACCACTTCCCAAGAAAAATCAAGGTAATCATCTTCAAGTTGAGAAGTCAACTAAGAAGAAAGCAAAGAGTAGATGTTACTATTCGTGCCATGAGAAGGGTCACCTTGCTTCTTCATGCACAAATGTTACCTTATCCAACCTGATTCTCATTGATGATATTTATTCTCTTCAGAAGGATAAGGTTGTTGGCAATGTGTTTGCCAAGTTTGTTAGTACTCAAAGTGGTGTCAAGCAAAGAACCATTTGGTTAGCCAAGCCTATTGTTACTTACCTCTTAGGACTCAACTTGGTTGGGGACCAACAAGCTCAAAATTGATCAATAGGTGTGCTTGGAGGGCATTGGAGACTTGGCTACATTATGAAGAATTATGGGGTCTTCATCATTCATATTGTTTTTAGCCAAGTCGTTTGGATTATCAAGTGTATCTTATATCCAATGTGCCTCCTTGCGGTAACTTCTACCTAAATTGTTTACATTGAAAGTTACTTGGCCCCTTTGCATGTTTTAGTTTTTTTAACTTGCATGTGTTTGTATATGTTGTGCTTCCAATTTGCTTATCTTGAGTAATCAAGTATGTATATGTTGGTTTGCACATCATGTACGCGTGAGTTTTGTGTGGAGCCTTTTTGCATCTAGTTTGTATCTTAGTTGGCTGTTCTAAGAGATTAATGTTGGGGAACGCAGTAATTTCAAAAAATTTCCTACGCACATGCAAGATCATGGTGATGCATAGCAACGAGAGGGGAGAGTGTTGTCTACGTACCTATGCAGACCGACTGCGGAAGCGTTGACGCAACGTAGAGGAAGTAGTCGTACGTCTTCCTGATCCGACCGATCCAAGCACCGTTACTCCGGCACCTCCGAGTTCTTAGCACACATACAACTCGATGACGATCCCCGAGCTCCGATCCAGCAAAGCATCGAGGAGGAGTTCCGTCAGCACGACGGCGTGGTGACGATCTTGATGTTCTACCGTCGCAGGGCTTCGCCTAAGCACTGCTACAATATAATCAAGGTGGAATATGGTGGCAGGGGGCACGACACACGGCTAAGGAACGATCTCAATGATCAACTTGTGTGTCTAGAGGTGCCCCCTGCCTCTGTATATAAAGGAGCCAAGGGGGAGGGAGCCGCCGGCCAGGAGGAGGGCGCACGAGGAGTCCTACTCCTAGCGGGAGTAGGACTCCCCCCCAATCCTAGTTGGACTAGGATTCCCCGAGGGGGAAAGAGAGAGAGGGGGGTCGGCCACCTCTCCTAGTCCTAATAGGACTAGGGGAGGGGGAGGCGCGCGGCCACCATGGGCTTCCCCTTTCTCCTTTCCACTAAAGCCCATTAAGGCCCATATGGCTCCCGGGGGGTTCCGGTAACCTCCCGGTACTCCGGTAAAATCCCTATTTCAACCGGAACACTTCCAATGTCCAAATATAGGCTTCCAATATATCAATCTTTATGTCTCGACCATTTTGAGACTCCTCGTCATGTCCGTGATCACATCCGGGACTCCAAACTAACTTCGGTACATCAAAATGCATAAACTCATAATAACTGTCATCGTAACATTAAGCGTGCGGACCCTACGGTTCGAGAACAATGTAGACATGACCGAGACACGTCTCCGGTCAATAACCAATAGTGGACTGGATGCCCATATTGGCTCCTACATATTCTAGGAAGATCTTTATCGGTCAGACCGCATAACAACATACGTTGTTCCCTTTGTCATCGGTATGTTACTTGCCCGAGATTCGATCGTCGGTATCCAATACCTAGTTCAATCTCGTTACCGGCAAGTCTCTTTACTCGTTCCGTAATACATCATCTCGCGACTAACTCATTGGCTGCAATGCTTGCAAGGCTTATGTGATGTGCATTACCGAGAGGGCCCAGAGATACCTCTCCGACAATCGGAGTGACAAATCCTAATCTCGAAATACGCCAACCCAACATCTACCTTTGGAGACACCTGTAGAGCTCCTTTATAATCACCCAGTAACGTTGTGACATTTGGTAGCACACAAAGTGTTCCTCCGGTAAACGGGAGAACATGTATAAGTTATGAAGAAAGCAATAGCAACATACTAAACGATCGGGTGCTAAGCTAATGAAATGGGTCATGTCAATCAGATCATTCAACTAATGATGTGACCTCGTTAATCAAATAACAACATCTTGCTCATGGTTAGGAAACATTACCATCTTTGATTAACGAGCTAGTCAAGTAGAGGCATACTAGTGACACTAAGTTTGTCTATGTATTCACACATGTATTATGTTTCCGGTTAATACAATTCTAGCATGAATAATAAACATTTATCATGATATAAGGAAATAAATAATAACTTTATTATTGCCTCTAGGGCATATTTCCTTCAGTCTCCCACTTGCACTAGAGTCAATAATCTAGATTACACAGTAATGATTCTAACACCCATGGAGCCTTGGTGCTGATCATGTTTTGCTCGTGGAAGAGGCTTAGTCAACGGGTCTGCAACATTCAGATCCGCATGTATCTTGCAAATCTCTATGTCTCCCACCTGGACTAGATCCCAGATGGAATTGAAGCGTCTTTTGATGTGCTTGGTCCTCTTGTGAAATCTGGATTCCTTTGCCAAGGCAATTGCACCAGTATTGTCACAAAAGATTTTCATTGGACCCGATGCACTAGGTATGACACCTAGATCGGATATGAACTCCTTCATCCAGACTCCTTCGTTCGCTGCTTCCGAAGCAGCTATGTACTCCGCTTCACATGTAGATCCTGCTACGACGCTTTGTTTAGAACTGCACCTACTAACAGCTCCACCGTTTAATGTAAACACGTATCCGGTTTGCGATTTAGAATCGTCCGGATCAGTGTCAAAGCTCGCATCAACGTAACCTTTTACGATGAGCTCTTTGTCACCTCCATATACGAGAAACATATCCTTAGTCCTTTTCAGGTATTTCAGGATGTTCTTGACTGCTGTCCAGTGATCCACTCCTGGATTACTTTGGTACCTCCCTGCTAAACTTATAGCAAGGCACACATCAGGTCTGGACACAGCATTGCATACATGATAGAGCCTATGGCTGAAGCATAGGGAACATCTTTCATTTTCTCTCTATCTTCTGCAGTGGTCGGGCATTGAGTCTTACTCAACTTCACACCTTGTAACACAGGCAAGAACCCTTTCTTTGCTTGATCCATTTTGAACTTCTTCAAAACTTTGTCAAGGTATGTGCTTTGTGAAAGTCCAATTAAGCGTCTTGATCTATCTCTATAGATCTTAATGCCTAATATGTAAGCAGCTTCACCGAGGTCTTTCATTGAAAAACTTTTATTCAAGTATCCCTTTATGCTATCCAGAAATTCTATATCATTTCCAATTAGTAATATGTCATCCACATATAATATCAGAAATGCTACAGAGCTCCCACTCACTTTCTTGTAAATACAGGCTTCTCCAAAAGTCTGTATAAAACCAAATGCTTTGATCACACTATCAAAGCGTTTATTCCAACTCCGAGAGGCTTGCACCAGTCCATAAATGGATCGCTGGAGCTTGCACACTTTGTTAGCTCCCTTTGGATCGACAAAACCTTCTGGTTGCATCATATACAACTCTTCTTCCAGAAATCCATTCAGGAATGCAGTTTTGACATCCATCTGCCAAATTTCATAATCATAAAATGCGGCAATTGCTAACATGATTCGGACAGACTTAAGCATCGCTACGGGTGAGAAGGTCTCACCGTAGTCAATCCCTTGAACATGCCGAAAACCTTTTGCGACAAGTCAAGCTTTGTAGACAGTAATATTACCGTCAGCGTCAGTCTTCTTCTTGAAGATCCATTTATTCTCAATTGCTTGCCGATCAGCGGGCAAGTCAACCAAAGTCCATACTTTGTTCTCATACATGGATCCCATCTCAGATTTCATGGCTTCAAGCGATTTTGCGGAATCTGGGCTCACCATCGCTTCTTCATAGTTCGTAGGTTCGTCATGATCTAGTAGCATGACTTCCTGAACTGAATTACCATACCACTCTGGTGCGGATCTCACTCTGGTTGATCTACGAGGTTCAGTAGTATCTTGATCTAAAGTTTCATGATCATCATCATTAGCTTCCTCACTAATTGGTGTAGGTGTCACTGAAACAGTTTTCTGTGATGTACTACTTTCCAACAAGGGAGCAGGTACAGTTACCTCGTCAAGTTCTACTTTCCTCCCACTCACTTCTTTCGAGAGAAACTCCTTCTCCAGAAAGTTTCCAAATTTAGCAACAAAAGTCTTGCCTTCGGATTTGTGATAGAAGGTGTATCCAATAGTTTCCTTTGGATATCCTATGAAGACACATTTCTCCGATTTGGGTTCGAGCTTATCAGGTTGAAGCTTTTTCACATAAGCATCGCAGCCCCAAACTTTCAGAAACGACAACTTTGGTTTCTTGCCAAACCACAGTTCATAAGGCGTCGTCTTAACGGATTTTGATGGTGCCCTATTTAACGTGAATGCGGCCGTCTCTAGAGCGTATCCCCAAAACGATAGCGGTAAATTAGTAAGAGACATCATAGATCACACCATATCTAGTAAAGTACGATTACGATGTTCGGACACACCATTACGCTGTGGTGTTCCGGGTGGCGTGAGTTGCGAAACTATTCCACAATTTTTCAAATGCACACCAAACTCGTAACTCAAATATTCTCCTCCACGATTAGCTCGTAGAAACTTTATTTTCTTGTTACGATGATTTTCAACTTCACTCTGGAATTCTTTGAACTTTTCAAATGTTTCAGACTGATGTTTCATTAAGTAGATATACCCGTATCTTCTTAAATCATCTGTGAAGGTGAGAAAATAACGATATCCGCCACGAGCTTCAATATTCATCGGACCACATACATCTGTATGTATGATTTCCAACAAATTTGTTGCTCTCTCCATAGTACCGGAGAATGGTGTTTTAGTCATCTTGCCCATGAGGCACGGTTCGCAAGTACCAAGCGATTCATAATCAAGTGGTTCCAAAAGCCCATCAGTATGGAGTTTCTTCATGCGCTTTACACCGATATGACCTAAACGGCAGTGCCACAAATAAGTTGCACTATCATTATCAACTCTGCATCTTTTGGTTTCAACATTATGAATATGTGTATTACTACTATCGAGATTCAATAAGAATAGACCACTCTTCAAGGGTGCATGACCATAAAAGATATTACTCATATAAATAGAACAACCATTATTCTCTGATTTAAATGAATAACCGTCTCGCATTAAACAAGATCCAGATATAATGTTCATGCTCAACGCTGGCACCAAGTAACAATTATTTAGGTCTAATACTAATCTCGAAGGTAGATGTAGAGGTAGCATGCCGACCGCGATCACATCGACTTTGGAACCGTTTCCCACGCGCACCGTCACCTTGTCCTTAGCCAATCTTTGTTTAATCCGTAGTCCCTGTTTCGAGTTGCAAATATTAGCAACAGAACTAGTATCAAATACCCAGGTGCTACTGCGAGCATTAGTAAGGTACACATCAATAACATGTATATCACATATACCTTTGTTCACCTTTCCATCCTTCTTATCTGCCAAATACTTGGGGCAGTTCCGCTTCCAGTGACCAGTCTGCTTGCAGTAGAAGCACTCAGTTTCAGGCTTAGGTCCAGACTTGGGTTTCTTCTCTTGAGCAGCAACTAGCTTGCTGTTCTTTTTGAAGTTCGCCTTCTTCTTCCCTTTGCCCTTTTTCTTGAAACTAGTGGTCTTGTTGACCATCAACACTTGATGCTCCTTTTTGATTTCTACCTTCGCAGCTTTCAGCATTGCGAAGAGCTTGGGAATAGTCTTGTTCATCCCTTGCATATTATAGTTCATCACGAAGCTCTTGTAGCTTGGTGGCAGTGATTGGAGAATTCTGTCAATGACGCAATCATCTGGAAGATTAACTCCCATCTGAATCAAGTGATTATTATACCCAGACATTTTGAGTATATGCTCACTGACAGAACTGTTCTCCTCCATCTTGCAGCTATAGAACTTATTGGAGACTTCATATCTCTCAATCTGGGCATTTGCTTGAAATATTAACTTCAACTCCTGGAACATCTCATATGCTCCATGACGTTCCAAATGTCGTTGAAGTCCCGATTCTAAGCCGTAAAGCATGGCACACTAAACTATCGAGTAGTCATCAGCTTTGCTCTGCCAGATGTTCATAACATCTGGTGTTGCTCCAGCAGCAGTCCTGGCACCCAGCGGTGCTTCCAGGACGTAATTCTTCTGAGCAGCAATGAGGATAATCCTCAAGTTCAGACCCAGTCCGTGTAATTGCTACCATCATCTTTCAACTTTGCTTTTTCAAGGAACGCATTAAAATTCAACGGAACAACAGCATGAGCCATCTATCTACAATCAACATAAACAAGCAAGATACTATCAGGTACTAAGTTCATGATAAGTTTAAGTTCAATTTAATCAAATTACTTAAGAACTCCCACTTAGATAGACATCCCTCTAATCCTCTAAGTGATCACGTGATCCAAATCAACTAAACCATAACTGATCATCACGTGAGATGGAGTAGTTTTCAATGGTGAACATCGTTATGTTGATCATATCTACTATATGATTCACGCTCGACCTTTCGGTCTCTGTGTTCCGAGGCCATATCTGCATATGCTAGGCTCGTCAAGTTTAACCTGAGTATTCTGCGTGTGCAAAACTGGCTTTCACCCGTTGTAGATGGACGTAGAGCTTATCACACCCGATCATCACGTGGTGTCTGGGCACGACGAACTTTGGCAACGGTGCATACTCAGGGAGAACACTTCTTGATAATTTAGTGAGAGATCATCTTATAATGCTACCGTCAATCAAAGCAAGATAAGATGCATAAAAAGAAAAACATCACATGCAATCAATATAAGTGATATGATATGGCCATCATCATCTTGTGCTTGTGATCTCCATCTCCTGAGCACCGTCATGATCACCATCGTCACCGGCGCGACACCTTGATCTCCATCGTAGCATCGTTGTCGTCTCGCCAATCTTATGCTTCCACGACTATCGCTACCGCTTAGTGATAAAGTAAAGCATTACATCGCGATTGCATTGCATACAATAAAGCGACAACCATATGGCTCCTGCTAGTTGCCGATAACTCGGTTACAAAACATGATCATCTCATACAATAAAATTCATCATCATGCCTTGACCATATCACATCACAACATGCCCTGCAAAAACAAGTTAGACGTCCTCTACTTTGTTGTTGCAAGTTTTACGTGGTTGCTACGGGCTTAAGCAAGAACCAATCTCACCTACGCATCAAAACCACAACGATAGTTTGTCAAATAGACTCCGTTTTAACCTTCGCAAGGACCGGTCATAGCCACACTTGGTTCAACTAAAGTTGGAGAGACTGTCGCCCGCAAGCCACCTATGTGCAAAGCACGTCGGGAGAACCGGTCTCGCGTAAGCGTACGCGTAATGTCGGTCCGGGTCGTCTCGTCCAACAATACCGCCGAACCAAAGTATGATATGCTGGTAGGCAGTATGACTTATATCGCCCACAACTCACTTGTGTTCTACTCATGCATATAACATCAAACCATAAAACCTAGGCTCTGATACCACTGTTGGGGAACGCAATAATTTCAAAAAATTTCCTACGCACACGCAAGATCATGGTGATGCATAGAAACGAGAGGGGAGAGTGTTGTCTACGTACCTACGCAGACCGACTACGGAAGCGTTGAGGCAACATAGAGGAAGTAGTCGTACGTCTTCCCGATCCGACCGATCCTAGCACCGTTACTCCGGCACCTCCAAGTTCTTAGCACACGTACAGCTCGATGACGATCCCCGAGCTCCGATCCAGCAAAGCGTCGAGGAGGAGTTCCGTCAGCACGACGGCGTGGTGACGATCTTGATGTTCTACCATCGCAGGGCTTCGCCTAAGCACTGCTACAATATAATCGAGGTGGAATATGGTGGCAGGGGGCACCGCACACGGCTAAGGAACGATCGCAATGATCAACTTGTGTGTCTAGAGGTGCCCCCTGCCTCCGTATATAAAGGAGCCAAGGGGGAGGGAGCCTCTGGCTAGGAGGAGGGCGCAGGAGGAGTCCTACTCCTACCGGGAGTAGGACTCCCCCCCCAATCCTAGTTGGACTAGGATTCCCCGAGGGGGAAAGAGAGAGAGGGGGGCCGGCCACCTCTCCTAGTCCTAATAGGACTAGGGGAGGGGGGAGGCGCGCAGCCACCTTGGGCTGCACCTTTATCCTTTCCACTAAAGCCCATTAAGGCCCATATGGCTCCCGGGGGGTTCCGGAAACCTCCCGGTACTCCGGTAAAATCCCGATTTCACCCGGAACACTTCCAATGTCCAAATATAGGCTTCCAATATATCAATCTTTATGTCTTGACCATTTCGAGACTCCTCGTCATGTCCGTGATCACATCCGGGACTCCAAACTAACTTTGGTACATCAAAATGCATAAACTCATAATAACTGTCATTGTAACGTTAAGCGTGCGGACCCTATGGTTCGAGAACAATGTAGACATGACCGAGACACGTCTCCGGTCAATAACCAATAGCGGGACCTGGATGCCCATATTGGCTCCTACATATTCTACGAAGATCTTTATCGGTCAGACCGCATAACAACATACGTTGTTTCCTTTGTCATCGGTATGTTACTTGCCCGAGATTCGATCGTCGGTATCCAATACCTAGTTCAATCTCGTTACCGGCAAGTCTCTTTACTCGTTCCGTAATACATCATCTCGCAACTAACTCATTGGCTGCAATGCTTGCAAGGCTTATGTGATGTGCATTACCGAGAGGGCCCAGAGATACCTCTCCGACAATCAGAGTGACAAATCCTAATCTCGAAATACGCCAACCCAACATCTACCTTTGGAGACACCTGTAGAGCTCCTTTATAATCACCCAGTAACGTTGTGACGTTTGGTAGCACACAAAGTGTTCGTCCGGTAAACGGGAGTTGCATAATCTCATAGTCATAGGAACATGTATAAGTCATGAAGAAAGCAATAGCAACATACTAAACGATCGGGTGCTAAGCTAATGAAATTGGTCATGTCAATCAGATCATTCAACTAATGATGTGACTGCGTTAATCAAATAACAACACCTTGTTCATGGTTAGGAAACATTACCATCTTTGATTAACGAGCTAGTCAAGTAGAGGCAAACTAGTGACACTAAGTTTGTCTATGTATTCACACATGTATTATGTTTCCGGTTAATACAATTCTAGCATGAATAATAAACATTTATCATGATATAAGGAAATAAATAATAACTTTATTATTGCCTCTAGGGCATATTTCCTTCAATTAATGGAACATCCCATTTTATGGGAGTGATGTTCTTTGTGCACTTCATGATCCTACAAATGTGTGTACATGAGGAGTACCATCTAGTATTGATATTACAAGATTATCTAGTCTCTATGTGGTATGTCTTCTCATGAGAAATTCAAATTCTAAATAGTCCATTAATTATCTCTTGTTGGTTCTTATTTGCCTCTTGTTAAGATTTTCCTTGGTACAACATTATGGAGGAGGAATATGCTATATATATATTACAAGCCTAGAAAATGTGTATATTTGA
The DNA here is from genome assembly GCF_002162155.2 of Triticum dicoccoides. Lineage (NCBI taxonomy): Eukaryota > Viridiplantae > Streptophyta > Magnoliopsida > Poales > Poaceae > Triticum > Triticum dicoccoides. Next base: position 47,989,388 of record NC_041380.1, on the reverse strand, counting down.
GATATTGCCACTTAGAATTGATATAGTAAATTATCTTGTTCCTAGGTGGCATGTTAGCTCTACAAGTTGCAATTTGCTTATGTGTTTTGTGTGAAGATGATGTTAGATATCGTTGCTATCTACCATCGGGAATTATTTCCAAATACTTCTTGTCTCTTGACAATTGGTGCTCACTTGTGGTAAAAATTGTTGATCATCTTTACGTTGGCCTTTGTTTTATTTGCCTTATCTCTTTCCAAGGAATGTGTCAACTCCCATTGTCTTCCATGCCACTTATGGATATTGTTTCTTTATTGATCGTGTCTAGTGTTGTTCTATATATAGTGAAAGTGGTGATCCCATCTTGTGCATTTTGTACTCTATTGCAGTTCTCTATAATGCGCAACTCTTGGGGAGCTATCCTATTTTCTTTAGAACACTCATCTTGTGATCCTTATCAAGTGTGTGTTTGTGGAAGGCATGCCATTACTTTTTGGTACTTTGTGCCATCATGACACTTTGTAGAGGGTTTGGTTTGTTCGGAACCTTCCTCTCTTTTGGGAGTTTGATATATTTCAATTAGTTTGTATCAATGGATATCTCCTTCCTTGATGGTCTTTATGATATCTTTCAAGTGATGATTTCTCCATTGGTATCTCATTTTCACTTGGTATCTTCTTGATTGGTATCTTATCAATCATGTTTTTATCTGGTTCTTGAAAGTCTTGAGCATGCATATTTTCTTTATGTACTTCCTTTGGCATACTTTCTTTCTTTGACCCAATATATAGGGGAAGCTCCACCAAGTCTCTAATTGACTAATATGTGCATGAAATTCAATTTCATATCTATGTGCACATATTTATGTGGAGTTTGTCCTATGTATTGTTGGGTCTCTAACCCTTTGGTTCCAATGAGTTTGGGTACCATTTTGTTTTTGATGATTGTTCTAGGAACAATTGGAGATACATTGGATGCTCGGCTCACTCACAAGGAAGGTGGTGTCACCATGTGCTTATCGGAGTCAAGCTAGGATGATCAATGAACCATTATCTACTACATCACTCCAATGCTATCTTGGTAACAAGTATCTACTTCATTCATACATTTCTTGCATTCAACCTTGTGTAGGTTGCATCATGGCATGAATTTATTGATTCGTTCTTGTGATACTTGTTTCCTTTATCCAAGCATCCCAACAATGATCTCTTGGTTCTAGTTGTGCTGTCTTTGATGGTTGTGTGTTTGGAGTTCATTTATATACTATAAGAAAATATTAAGCCATGTGCTATGCTTTCAAGCAAAGATCTTATTGGTATATTTATGACTTCTGTTTGGATATCTTGCTCTCTCTTGTTGTAACTATTTCTTGTGTACATCCTTATTTGTAGATATATATCATCATGATTTTCATCTACCTAGAATCTTATACACTTGAGATTAGTTGCATATCTAGTTGATATCCTTTTCTTTCACGTCCATCTTTTCTTTCTCGGGTTATTTCTTTGATGGCCCCGTGAAAGCTTTTGCATTGAGTGTGGGTCTTATCTTGTTGCATCTTGATGCACTCTTTGTCGTGAAGATTGGTTTTCCTCTTGCTTGTCTTGACGAGGCTTTTGCCATTCCGTTTGGTATCCCCCCTCTTGACAAAGCTATCATTTTCTTCTTCACCATGGGTTGTCACAAGCTTTGTGTTAATTCACATATATTAGTGAGCTTGTGAATCCATTTGCTTGTTGTATGTGTGTGGGGTGGACATGTCTTGCAACATGCATCTCATTTATTTAAGACTATGTTGATGCTTAATGCTCATCCTTATATTAGTCTTATCTAGCGCATTGCCATGACTCTCATGCATCATTTTTGGTTGAGCCTATTCTTAAGTTGCATCTTTTACTTGTTGCTCAACCATGTGTTTGTTGCAAGTGCTAGGTTTAGTTTCCTATATGATCGCTTGCACTTGTTGTGAGGTTCTATTGATTTTGGGGGAGTGATGATCCTATTTTGTGCATGTTGTACCCAAATACAAACTAAATACTGCACAAATCATGGGGAGATTCTCTATTTTCTTTAGAATACTCCTATGCTCATATCATAATATCTTTCTTTCTTGTGGCTCATAGGATCATTTGACTTCTTGTGTCAATTGGCATCGTTTGGTTGCTTGCTTCACTCTTTGGTATGCCTTTGAGCCATATCATATTTTTGCAATCTTTGGATCCTCAATATAGTTTGTTTTTCTCATACTATCTATCATTGGATATGTGTATTTAATTGCACTCATATTTTGAGAAACACACACTTTATGGAGAAACACATATTATATTGGCCTTCTTAGTTTGTCACCCATTTTGGCAATCGATGCTAATGGTAGAAAAGTTTCAAGAGTTTATTTTGGAGAGCTTAGAGGGTTTTTGGTATCTTTCTAGGGTTTTATTCCAAAGCATTTGCATCTCATGCTCATGCATTATTATTTGTTGACTTTCATGGTGATGCTTAATTCCTTGTATAAACTCTCTTGAAAGTGATTATCATCAATTACCAAAATGGGGGAGATTGAAAGAACATGTGGTGCCCCCATGTTTGCTTTTGGTAACTGATGAAAATCTCTATGGACTAATGGTTGCCTTGAGTTATATTTGAGGGGTTTGTCCATAGGTATTGCTTGAAGATCATTTGTTTGTCTCAAGGTTATTAGAACAAGAATATGTGTTGACCAAGGTGCTATTCAATGTTTTATCCAAAGATTGGTACGTGAGAGACGACTCTATTGCAAGCATGTCTTGAAGAAGAAGATTGTGAGAACATTCATGTTTACCTTCAAGACACCATCTTAATGAAGAGAGTTGGAAAGATTCAAGGTTGATCAAGATGAAGTACAAAGAGTGATTCAAGTTGATCAACACACAAAGCTTAGAAGATGTACCAAGCAGGATCAAGTGATCTCATGGTATGGTAAGCATTGCCCATTATGATTTTTTACTAACTCGTGGTCTATGTGAGAGTTGTTTGTGGGGTTAGGTATGTTTCCGTGGTCATGCAACGAAAGGAAGATATCGCATATCCCATGGAGGATGATATCAAGTGGTGATCTTCATCAAGGTTGCGGTGCGCAAGTTCAAGTGAAGCACCACGAAGAGATCACACGCTTGAAGCTTGCCGTCCATTATGGTGATAATGGACATGTGAAGATGTGCCGAAGAGAGGCTCACCCATAGTGGAGTATGAGGGAGCAATCTACTAGTCTTAATCGAGCAGGCACAATCAAGAAAGGTGGTCCATCTTGAGGAGGACAAGATCGTCATCATCTAGCTCAAATGGACTATGTGCAAGAAAAGGTTTGACCTTGATAGTGTTTTCTATTTTGCCGGTCCCATGGTGGTATAGTTGGGAGACTGGGTTATAGGATCTTTTGTCGTACTATCAAGGGGGGCTCTCGAGTGAGTAGCTTGATCGTATCGTTCGGTGAGAGCTCAAAGCATTGCATTCTTTTCATCATCATCTTTCTTGGTTCTTGTTTGTCTTTTCACTTTGTGAGTTTAGGAGCTTTTGGTCTTCATGGTGATAAGCTCAAGCTCATCAAAAAAGGATTTCATATGCATCATATTTGTGTTCTCGGTGTTGGAGATTTTGCCGAATATGACTTGGGAAGGTCATCTTCCGTATCCTAGTGGCATTTATTCTCCATTGCTTGTTCTTATTTAGCCAATCTCTTTTGGATAGCTCTTGTTGTCCTCTATCCAACAAGCTTGAGTTTGCTCAATTAGGAGCTCGTATGTGAAAGTTATGGCTGTTTTGATCTTACCTATTTTTCTTAGACCAGTTGTGCCGTTTCTTACACCGGTTGTACCTGTTGACCAGTACTACCGGTGTTTGGGTCTATTGTACATTTGTACTGCTCCAGGCTTGGTCCGATAGTTGTACCGAGCCTGTACCGCTCTACCACCGGACTGGGTTCCGCTGTGGAGCGGTTCTTGGGTGGTTGTTGGCCTGTTGTACCGGTTAGTTCTAGTTTAACTGGTACTACCGGTTCCCTGGGCGGTTTTACCGCTTAGTGCTTTTCCTACAGGTAGGTGTTTTCTCTGCTTTGACCGGTTGTACCGGTACTTACACCGGTTGTACCGGTCCTACAGTTTTCTACACATAACTGGCAGATTCGTGGGGACCTATAAAAGGGGTTATTCTTCTCCATTGGACCCATCCCTTGAGCGTGTGTTGTTCCCCCATTATTGACCTCCTTCTAGCTTGCTATCTCTCAATCCGTTGAATGATTCTTGCTAGGTCTTGAGGGAAAAGAGAGAGGAGATCTAGATCTACGTTTCCACCAATCACTTTCTCCTCTATGCGAGGGGAACACCTTGGATCTAGATCTTGGAGTTCTTGCTGTTCTCCTTCTTGTTCTTCCTCTCATATTCCTCCATAACTTTCGTTGCTTCGGTGGGATTTGAGAGTGAGGAACTTGGGCACTCCGTGTGCCCTTGCCATTGCATTTGGTGTATTAGTTTGAGTTCTCCACAGTGATACATTGAAGTGAAGTTTGGGAGCTTATTACTCTTGGGTGCTTGGTACCCTAGAGCTTGTTCCTCTTGGGTGCTTCGGCACCCTAGACGGTTGGAGGTGCTTCAGAGCTCAATCATTGTGTTGTAAAGCTCCGGTCAAGCGTCGGGGTCTCCAATTAGGTTGTGGAGATTGCCCCTAGCATTTTGTACGGGTTCCATTGACTGCCCTCAAGGGTTGCCAAAGTGCATGTGTTCGGTAATTGCCCTCAAGTGTTGCCAATTGTATGGGTCCGGTGACCGCCCTCAAGGGTCCCTTAGTGGAATCACAACATCTCGCATTGTGCGAGGGTGTGAGGGGATTAATTATGATGGCCCTAGTGGCTTCTTGCGGAGCATTGTGCCTCCACACCGATCCAAACGGATATTGGCATCCGCAAGGGTCTGAACTTCGGGATACATCGTCGTCTCCGCATGCCTCGGTTATCTCTTACCCGAGCCCTTTACTTTGTGATAGCATGATAGCCCACAAGTATAGGGGATAATTGTAGCCTCTTTTGATAAGTAAGAGTGTCGAACCGAATGAGGAGCTAAAGGTAGAACAAATATTCCCTCAAGTTCTATCGACCATCGATACAACTCTACGCATGCTTAACATTCGCCTTACCTAGAACAAGTATGAAACTAGAAGTACTTTGTAGGTGTTGTAGGCTAGGTTTGCAAGATAATAAAGAGTATGTAAATAAAAGCTAGGGGCTGTCTAGATAAAGAAACAACTAAGTTAGTTTTAGTAGAGAGCTTTTTGTCACGAGAAAGTTATTTGTCCCTAGGCAATCGATAACTAGACTGGTAATCATTATTGCAATTTTATTTGAGGGAGAGGCATAAGCTAACATACTTTTTCTTCTTGGATCATATGCACTTATGATTGGAACTCTAGCAATCATTCACAACTACTAAAGATCATTAAGGTAAACCCAACCATAGCATTATAAGGCATCAAGTCCTCTTTACTCCCATACGCAAACAACCTACTTACTCGGGTCTGTGCTTCTGTCACTCACGCCACCCACCATAAGAAAACCCTACAGTGGGGATCCCTCACGCTTGCTGACACGGAGAGCACCATAGGAAAACACCAATAATAAAACATGCAACTCAAACCAATCACGATCATCAATTAACCCATAGGACAAAACGGATCTACTCAAACATCATAGGATAGCCATACATCATTGGGAAATAATATATAGCGTTGAGCACCATGTTTAAGTAGAGATTACAGCTGGTAAAAGAGGGGTTACACCGCTGCATAGAGGGGGGAAGAGTTGGTGATGACGACGGTGAAGTTGTTGGTGTAGATCATTGTCGTGATGACGGCCCCGATGGCGTGTTCCGGCGCCACCGGGAGAGAGGGGGAGAGAGCCCCCCTTCTTCTTCTTCTTCTTCCTTGACCTTCCCCCTAGATGGGAGAAGGGTTTCCCCTCTGGTCCATGTCCTCCATGGCGGCGGAGGGGCTAGAGCCCCTCAGAGATTGGATCTCTCTATCTGTTTCCTTCTGTTTCTGCGTTTCCTGATTCCGCCCTTTCACTGTTTCTTAAATTCTCGGAGATCCGTAACTCCGATTGGCCTGAAATTTGGACACGATTTTTATCCGGATATTGGCTTTCTCGCAGCGAAAGAAGGGCACCAACTGCCTTACCGAGTGGCCACGAGGGCCCAGGGAGCGCCCCTCACCCTCGTGGGCCCCTCAGGTATCGTCTCGCATTGATTCCACTTCCCAAAATTCACATATATTCCAAAAAAATCTCTGTAAGTTTTTATCCCGTTTGGACTCCATTTGATATGGATTTTCTGCGAAACAAAAAGCATGCAACAAACAGGAAGTGGCACTGGGCACTGGATTAATATGTTAATCCCAAAAATAATATAAAAAGTTGACATAAGTATGTAAAAGTTGTAGAATATTGGCATGGAACAATAAAAAATTATAGATACGACGGAGACGTATCAGCATCCCCAAGCTTAATTCCTGCTCATCCTCGAGTAGGTAAATGATAAAAATGATATTTTTTATGTGGAATGCTACCTAGCATAATGTTGATCATGTAATTTAATCATGGCATGAATATTAAGACACGAGTGATTCAAAGCAATAGTCTATCATTTGACATTAAGACAATAATACTTCAAGCATACTAATAAAGCAATCATGTCTTTTCAAAATAACATGGCCAAAGAAAGTTATCCCTACAAAATCATATGGTCTGGCTATGCTCCATCTTCATCACACAAAATATTCAAATCATGCACAACCCCGATGACAAGCCAAGCAATTGTTACATACTTTTGATGTTCTCAAACCTTTTCAACTTTCACGCAATACATGAGCGTGAGCCATGGATATAGCACTATAGGTGGAATAGAATATGATGACGGAGGTTGTGTGGAGAAGACAAAAAAGGGAGAAAGTCTGACATTGACGCATCTAATCAATGGGCTATGGAGATGCCCATCAATTGATGTCAATGCGAGGAGTAGGGATTGCCATGCAACAGATGCACTAGAGCTATAAGTGTATGAAAGCTCAAACTGAAACTAAGTGGGTGTGCATCCAACTTGCTTGCTCATGAAGACCTACGGCACTTGAGGAAGCCCATCATTGGAATATACAAGCTAAGTTCTATAATAAAAATTCCCACTAGTATATGAAAGTGATAACTCAAGAGACTCTCTATATGAAGAACATGGTGCTACTATGAAGCACAAGTGTGGTAAACGGATAGTAACAGTGTCCGTTCTCTCTTTTCTCTTATTTTTTGTAGGCTTCTTTGGCCTCTCTCTCTTTTTTTTGGGGGGGGGGGGCTTCTCTAGCCACTTTTATTTTAATAACCTCACATGGGACAATGTTCTAATAATGATGATCATCACACTTTTATTTGCTTACAACTCAATATTAGAATTCGATACTAGAACAAAGATATGGCTCTATATGAATGCCTCCGGCGGTGTACCGGGATGTGCAATGATCTAGCGTAGCAATGAAATAAAAAAATGGACAAGCCATGAAAACATCATTTAGCTATCTTACGATCATGCAAAGCAATATGATAATAAATTCTCAAGTCATGTATATGATGATGATGGAAGTTGCATGGCAATATATCTCGGAATGGCTATGGAAATGCCATGATAGGTAGGTATGGTGGCTGTTTTGGGGAAGATATAAGGAGGCTTATGTGTGATAGAGTGTATCATATCATGGGGTTTGGATGCACCGGCGAATTTTGTACCAACTCTCGAGGTGAGAAAGGGCAATGCACGGTACCGAAGAGGCTAGCAATGATGGAAGGGTGAGAGTGCGTATAATCCATGGACTCAACATTAATCATAAAGAATTCACATACTCATTGCAAAAAATTATTAGTCATCGAAACAAAGTACTACGCGCATGCTCCTAGGGGGATAGATTGGTAGGAAAAGACCATCGCTTGTCACCGACCGCCACTCATAAGGAAGACAATCAATAAATACCTCATGCTCCAACTTCGTTACATAATGGTTCACCATACATGCATGCTACGGGAATCACAAAATTCAACACAAGTATTTCTAGAATACACAACTACCCACTAGCATGACTATAATATCACCTTCTTTATATCGCAAAACTATTACAAGGAATCAAACATATCATATTCAGTGATCTACAAGTTTTATGTAGGATTTTATGACTAACCATGTGAATGACCAGTTCCTGTCAACTCTCTAAATGGACATAAGTGAAGCAGGAGAGTTTAACTCTTTCTACAAAAGATATGCCCACGCTCTAACAAATATAAGTGAAGCAAAAGAGCATTCTACAAATGGCGATTTTCTATGTGTAGGGAAACAAGCAATCCAAACTTCAAATGATATATGTGATGCACATGAAGCATTCTATAAAGCCATACTCAAAAGATATAAGTGAAGTGCAATGAGCATTCTATAAATCAACCCATGGACTATCTCATACCAGCATGGTGCATCAAATAAAAGTGAAAACTAAATGCAAAATATGCTCCAAGATTTGCACATATCACATGAACGAAACGAAATCGAAAACATACCGATACTTGTTGAAGAAATATGGGATGCCTTCCGGGGCATCCCCAAGCTTAGATGCTTGAGTCTCCTTGAACATTTACTTGGGGTACCTTGGGCATCCCCAAGCTTGAGCTCTTGCCTCTCCTCTTTCTCCTCATATGGAAACCTCCTCGATCTTTGATCACTTCATCCACACAAAACTCAACAGAAAGTTCGGTAAGATCTGTTAGTATAATAAAGCAAATCACTACTCTAAGTACTGTTGCAAACCAATTCATATTTCGTATTTGCATTGTAGCTACTGTAATATAAATTTTTTCATGGCTTAATCCACTAATAGAATCAATAGTTTCACCAAAACAGGCAAAACAATGCATCAAAAACAAAATCTGTCTTAAACAGGACAGTCTGTAGTAATCTGAACATTCACCATACTTCTGGTACTCCAAAAATTCTGAAAACATTAGGAAAACTAAACAATTTATATAGCAATACAGTGCAAAAAGTTTCAGAACCGTTTGATGTTCCAGTAAAAAATGTAAAATTGAGCACTACAGCCAAAGTTTCTGTTTTGCACCGCACAAACCAACAAGCAATTTAAACATCCTAAAGGCAAATCTTGGCGCATTATTTTTATAATACAATGTTATTGTACAAGGGGATAATTATTTTTGTCGAAAAGTTTCTGTAATTAAGATTCACAAAGTTTCCGTGAGCATGAACAAAGTTCAAGGAGCTCCCCCACTTCAACAATGCTTGTCTCTCTCACTTTCACTTTCCTTTTTGAAAAGTTTTGGGTTCCCCTCTTTATTTTTTTGTTTTTAAACTCTATAAAAGCACTCAACAGAAATAAATGACTCTCTAAAACTTCCGGGTTGTCTCCCTGGCAGTGCTTTCTTTAAAGCCATTAAGCTAGGCATAAGGTGCTCAAGTAATGAATCCACCTGGATCCCAAGGTATATCAAAGCTAATTTGAATTAGCAATGATTTGGCATTTAGTAGTGGGCACAAAGAAATATATACCAAGCAATGACGAAGTCTAACTCTCTTCCTATGCATCGGCATGTCATACAAGAACAATTCATGCACATCAAGTAAAGGCCAATGCATAGCATAAGAAGTTTCTTGCAATTTTATCGTGTTGGAAACATAGAGAGGCGGAGATGTAGTTCCTCTCTCATCATAATTTCAAGTAGGAGCAGCAAGCACATGACTATTATATTCATCAAAATTATCATGTGCAGTGGTAAAAGGCCACCCATCAATATAATCCTTAATAAGTGCAAACTTCTCCGATATAGTGTAGTTTGGAGAATTCAAAAAGATAATAGGACTATCATGTGTGGGTGAAATAGCAACAATTTCATGTTTAACATAAGGAACAATAGCAAGTTCATCTCCATAAGCATAATTCATATTGGCATCTTGGCCACAAGAATAGCAAGCATCAAGTTCGTCAAAAAGGGATATTTCAAACGAATCAACGAGATCATATCAATTATCATGGCATTCATCCTTCGGTAAGAACGAAGGGACATTAAATAATGTATGAGATGGAGAGTTACTCTCATTAGAAGGTGGGCACGGGTAGCTAATCCGATCTTCCTCCTTTTGTTCTTCGCTCTCCTCATCATCTTTTTCATCCAATGAGCTCACAGTTTCATCAATTTCTTCTTCCATAGACTCCTGCAAAATATTAGTCTCTTCTCGGACATCGGAGACTTTCTCAATAAATTCATCAATATCATAACTGTATTTATAATTCGCATAGAAATATTTAAGGATAGCTAAATTTTCAGGTCTATAAACTGAAACATCAAAATCTTCAAACTCTTTAAACAAAGATTCAATTTCACATGCACCCTCGAAAGCAACAAATTCTTCTATTAGTTCCACATCATAGTAATCATATATACCATTAGCATAAGAAGCTAAGGTTTCATTATCATTAAATTTGCATGAATAGGGAAGGTGTGGAGCCTTCATCCTAGAGCAACAAGTATAATCATATCTCAAGCATAGTTGCCGAGCATACCAATGTAACATATGAATTTGATCCCATAATAGTTTCCCTTTTTGAGTCAAGATAGTCCTTAAAGTATTCACGTTGATCCAACGTGTCTCCCATTATATAATTGAATGGGGTTTCTCAGGATTATTAAAGTAGTGCATAATATCTTTCACATAATGAGCATTGAGGGTTTTAGGAGGTTCCCCATCTCCATGAGTAGCAAGTAAACCTAATTTTTTGTATTCCGTGTTCCATATCCATAACTAAAGATAGAGAACAAATTATAACAACAAAGAAAATCCACTTAGTGATAAAGCAAACAAGCACACACGAGAATATTCACCCCACGCTATTGCTCCCCGGCAACGGCACCAGAAAAAGGTCTTGATAACCCACAAGTATAGGGGATCAATTGTAGCCTCTTTCTATAAGTAAGAGTGTCGAACCCAATGAGGAGCTAAAGGTAGAACAAATATTCCCTCAAGTTCTATCGACCACCGATACAACTCTACGCACGCTTAATGTTCACCTTACCTAGAACAAGTATGAAGCTAGAAGTACTTTGTAGGTGTTGTAGGCTAGGTTTGCAAGATAATAAAGAGCATGTAAATAAAGCTAAGGGTTGTTTAGATAAAGACACAACTATGTCAATTTCAGTGGAGAGATTTTTGTCACGAGAAAGTTATTTGTCCCTAGGCAATCGATAACTAGACCAGTAATCATTACTGCAATTTTATTTGAGGAGAGGCATAAGCTAACATAATTTATCTTCTTGGATCATATGCACTTATGGTTGTAACTCTGGCAAGCATACGCAACTACTAAAGATCATTAAGGTAAACCCAACCATAGCATTATAAGGCATCAAGTCCTCTTTACTCCCATACGCAAACAACCTACTTACTCGGGTCTGTGCTTCTGTCACTCACGCCACCCACCATAAGCAAATCATGAACATATTGCAAACCCTACAGCGGGGATCCCTCACGCTTGCGTGATACGGAGAGCACCATAGGACAGCACCAATAATAAAACATGCAATTCAAACCAATCACGATCATCAATTAACCCATAGGACAAAACGAATGTACTCAAACATCATAGGATAGCCATACATCATTGGGAAATAATATATAGTATTGAGCACCATGTTTAAGTAGAGATTACAGCGGGTAAAAGAGGGGTTACACCGCTGCATAGAGGGGGGAAGAGTTGGTGATGACGACGGTGAAGTTGTTGGTGCAGATCATTGTCGCGATGATGGCCATGACGGTGTTCCAGCGCCACCGGGAGAAAGGTGGAGAGAGCCCCCCTTCTTCTTCTTCCTTGGCCTTCCCCCTAGATGGGAGAAGGGCTTCCCCTCTTGTCCATGGCCTCACTAGCGGCGGAGAGGCGAGAGCCATCCCGAGATTGGATATCTCTCTGTTTCCTTCTGTTTCTGCGTTCCCTGATTCCGCCCTTTCACCGTCTTTTAAATTCCCGGAGGTCCGTAACTCCGATTGGGCTGAAATTTGGACACGATTTTTATCTGGATATTGGCTTTCTTGCGGCAAAAGAAGGGCACCAACCGCCTTACGGAGTGCCATGAGGGCCCAGGGCATGCCCCTCACCCTCGTGGGCCCCTCAGGCATCATCTCGCGTTGAGTCCACTTCCCAAAATTCACATATATTCCAAAAAAAATCTCCGTAAGTTTTTATCCCGTTTGGACTCTGTTTGATATGGATTTTCTGCGAAACAAAAAACATGCAACAAACAGAAACTGGCACTGGGCACCGGATCAATATGTTAGTCCCAAAAATAGCATAAAAAGTTGCCAAAAGTATGTAAGGGTGTTGAGGGAGTCCTGGATTAGGGGGTGTCCGGGTAGCCAGACTATACCTTCAGCCGGACTCCAGGACTATCAAGATACAATATTGAAGACTTCGTCCCGTGTCCGGATAGGACTTTCCTTGCCGTGGAAGGCAAGCTTGGCGATGTGGATATTCAAGATCTCCTACCATTGTAACCGACTTTGTGTAACCCTAACCCTCTCCCGTGTCTATATAAACCGGAGGGTTTTAGTCCGTAGGACAACTTCATCATACAACAATCATACCATAGGCTAGCTTCTAGGGTTTAGCCTCCTTGATCTCGTGGTAGATCTACTCTTGTACTATCCATATCATCAATATTAATCAAGCAGGACGTAGGTTTTTACCTCCATCAAGAGGGCCCGAACCTGGGTAAAACATCATGTTCCTTGCCTCCTGTTACCATCCGACCTAGACGCACAGTTCGGGACCCCCTACCCGAGATCCGCCGGTTTTGACACCGACATTGGTGCTTTCATTGAGAGTTCCTCTGTGTCGTCGCAATCAGGAAGGATGCCTCTTCCCATCTTTAAAGACGGCGCCGTTACTAAGGGAGCCTTGGCTGTCGCCCAAACTGTCCGGCTAGGCGGTTTTCTCATGACCGCCTATTCGGCCGTTGCACCGACGGTGACCTCTCGGGTCATCAAAAGCAATCTTCACGTCAGCTCAGAACTCGTCGAGCAGTTAGATCCAATGGAGCTCTCTTCCGCAAACGAGCTCTTGGATCGCATCGCCGCCTTGGGGGTCACTACGGATTATGACCAGGTTGGGCTTAAACCCGATCTAAGAGAAATTAATTCTCCCCAAGTCACCCATCACGTTGCCGTGGTAGAGGCACAGTGCGGCGACTCTTCATCTGTCTTTAGGACTAGCTACGTCCGGATTCCCCATCCCTCCAAGCGGGATACCCGCGGAGGGGAGGATGTAACTCAAGACCTGAACTTAGAATCAGGGAACGGGCTAGATTCACTGGACAACATCCAAGAATCCAAACTTCAGAGTTCGGAAACTCCTTAGCCTCTGAGTCTTAGATTGGGTGAAGTTCCGGATTTAATTCCACCCACCCACCCAAACATAAGCGATCTATCCCAAATCAGGCAAAAGCCCGAAGAAACAGTACATCATTACTGGGCAAGGTTCCTCCTGGTTATGAACAGGATAAAGGACTGCCGCGAGGAAGACGCAATCTCAATCTTTTGCAATAATTGCACGGACAAGGGAATCCTCAACGCCATAGGTCGTCATGATATTACACGCTTCTCTGACTTGGCGTCCATAGTACAAAAGTACTGTGCGATGGAAAGAGCCCAGAAAACTGAAACTAAATTTTGGGACAATCCGGCCCTGAATAGAAACCTCGTCCGAAATAAAAGGGTGCATCATCATCAGACACCCGGGTTAAAAACCAAAAAACCAAAACCCTCTACAGGGCATGGAACCGTACTGGAGGGATGGCTTAATGGACCCTGTAAAATTCATAGTACAGAGGACGCCACACCAACTCATAGCCTTAGAGCATGTTGGATTCTCTGGCAGGTGGCCAAAAGGGGCGAAGATCTCCTAATCCCGGAGGCCACAGAAAACCACCTCAGGGACTCCAGTACAGTCTTAACAGTCTTCGAGACTTTCGCATCAAATAATATGCGAAAAAGAACACTCCGCAGCCTCGCCGAAGTCTATCAAGTAGCAACAATAAACCCATGGAGTGACACGGCTATTACTTTTAATGCCAGTGATGAACCTAAAATCTGAATAGCTCGAGCACCAGCCGCATTGGTACTCAGTCCCATAGTGGACGGCTTTCGCCTCACCAAGGTACTCATGGACGAAGGTAGCGGATTGAACCTCATTTATGAGGAAACCCTTCAAAAAATGGAAATAGACTGGAACCGCATTGAGCGAAGCAGCACAACCTTTAGAGGAATAATCCCCAGTCGGGAAGCGCGCCGTGCAGGAAAAATCACACTAGATGTGGTGTTCGGCACGCCGGATAATTATAGGTCCGAAGAGGTCACATTCCAAGTGGCCCCGTTCAGTAGCGGATACCACGCTCTGCTGGGGCGAGAAGCGTTTACAATCTTCCAAGCAATACCCCATTACGGGTACATGAAGCTCAAGATGCCCGGGCCGAACGGAATCATCACTCTCGCTAGTGATATGGACATAGCACTCCGCGCCGAAAACAAGACAGCCGCATTGGCCCTTGAGGCACTGTACGAAGCCCTAGCGGCTGAGGAACTGACTACGCTGCGCTCCACGATAAATAGGGATGATGTGATACTCGATAAAAGATCCAAGTCCACCTCCTTTAAACCAGCGGATGAAATAGTCAAATTCCAGCTCCATCCAACGGACCCCAATAAAACAGCTTCCATCGGGGCACGATTAAACCCCGATGTAGACGCTGCACTGCGAGAATTCCTACAGGAGAACTGGGACATTTTTGCCTGGCACCCTTCAGACATGCCAGGAATCCCATGCAGGCTGGCCGAACACAGCTTAAATATCCTAAAAGGATTCAAACATGTCAAACAAGCCCTTCGGCGTTTCTCTGAGCCCAAGAGACAGGCAATGGGAGAGGAGCTAGCCAAACTATTGGAGGCCGGATTCATCAGAGATATAAAACATCCGGACTGGCTAGCAAACTTGGTGATGGTACCAAAGAAGGACAAATCCTGGCGCCTGTGCGTTGACTTCAAAGACCTTAACAAGGCTTGCCCAAAGGATCCCTCCCCCCTCCCCCGCATCGATCAAATTATCGATGGCACTGTAGGACACGATTTGTTGTGCTTCCTCGATGCATACTCCGGTTACCATCAAATCAAGATGGCCGAGTCAGACCAAGCTGCAACGGCATTCATCACCCCATATGGCCCATTCTGCTTCAACACAATGCCTTTCGGGCTCAAAAACGCCGGCGCAACATATCAGCGCATGATTCAGACATGTCTGGCAAACCAGATCGGCAAAACAGTAGAGGCATACGTGGATGATGTGGTTGTAAAAACAAGACATGTCGAATCTCTAGTAGACGACTTGAGGCTTACATTTGACAACCTCCGAGCATATGACATCAAGCTAAATCCAGAAAAATGCGTTTTCGGTGTTCCAGCCGGAAAGCTCTTGGGCTTCATTGTATCCGGTAGAGGAATCGAATCAAATCCAGCCAAGATCCGAGCTTTGTCACAATTGGATATCCCAAAGGACCTCAAACAAATACAAAAATTAACCGGATGCGTGGCGGCTCTAAGCCGCTTTATCTCCCGGTTGGGAGAAAAGGCACTACCCCTCTATCGCCTCCTTCGGTGCACCGAACACTTCGAGTGGACGGATGCCGCCATGGCCGGACTCGAGGAAATAAAAGCCA
The DNA here is from genome assembly GCF_002162155.2 of Triticum dicoccoides. Lineage (NCBI taxonomy): Eukaryota > Viridiplantae > Streptophyta > Magnoliopsida > Poales > Poaceae > Triticum > Triticum dicoccoides. The sequence continues at coordinate 47,973,598 of NC_041380.1, read as the reverse complement.
TATTGGCAACAAACCCCATCCTGGCCGCGCCAAACATCGGCGAACCAATGCTATTGTACATTGCAGCAACCCATCAAGTTGTCAGCGCAGTACTCGTCGTCGAGCGGGAAACGGACAGACACAAATTCCCCCTTCAAAAGCCGGTTTACTATGTGTCCACTGTCCTCACCCCATGCAAATCACGGTACCCACATTATCAAAAGATTGCATATGCGGTATTCATGGCATCCCGGAAGCTACGACACTACTTTCAAGAGTGTTCAATCATAGTAGCATCAGAAGTACCACTCAACGATATTATAAACAACCGTGACGCAATGGGCCGGATTGCAAAATGGGCCATCGAGCTCCTCCCGTTCGACATAACTTATAGGCCACGACGAGCTATCAAGTCGCAAGTTTTGGCCGACTTCCTCGCAGAATGGACGGAGGCCGAACTCCCTAAAGAGTACGGCACATATTCAAACTGGATCATGCACTTCGACGGTTCCAAAATGTTGGCCGGACTAGGGGCCGGCGTCGTTTTGACATCCCCCACAGGAGACACAGTTCAATATGTACTCCAGATTATGTACACGGACTCCAACAATGTAGCATCACCAATCTGACATCATCGGAGGCTCTGCCAATGAAATCACAACCTCAGCCCATGTACTAATGGCCGTTATCTCCCCGTGGACAAAACCATTCCTAGCCTACCTTACTAGCCAAGAACTCCCAGAGGTCCAAAACGAGGCACGCTGTATAGTGCGGCGATCTAAAGCCTATAAAGTCCATGAGGGAGAACTTTATAAGAAAAGCACTACCGGAGTCCTTCAAAGGTGCATCTCCAAAGAGGTAGGGCGGAACCTGCTGGCTGAAATTCATGCCGGACTCGGTGGCCATCACGCCGCAGCTCGGTCCCTTGTAAGCAAGGCTTTCCGTACAGGCTTTTATTGGCCGACGGCCCGGGCGGACGCTCAGGACTTGGTCCAATGATGCGTCGGTTGCCAGCTTTTTGCAAACCAAAGCCATATGCCACCCACCGCCCTCTAAACTATCCCCATCACTTGGCCTTTCGCGGTCTAGGGGCTTGACATGGTGGGACCCCTTAAAGGCGGAACCCACAAGAAAAAATACTTACTGGTCATGGTGGATAAGTTCACCAAATGGATAGAAGCCAAGCCTGTTAAGACGGCCGAATCCGGACTCTGTGTTTGTCTCCTTCTTCTGTCCATTTTTTACATTTTCTGTCTTACATTTCTCTCCTTCCCCTCTTTTATTTTATAGCCCTTAAAGGCTCCTCAAGTGACGTGCTACTCGCGCTCATTAAACCTGGGGGCTTCTTTAACAGAAGCTTATTTATACGGGCTTCACACCCACCACATGTGTCAAACTTCCGCATGTACCTTTTCTTCACCATTATATGCATCGATATGACTTAAGTTTTGGCCAAGCTGGGTTGCCGGGCTCCTGTGCTTACCCCTATGTTCCCGATTATTCAGCTAGGTGGTAAAGGGAGCACCTCTGCGATTGTTACTGCCGGATCAGCCGGATGTGTACCTCAGACTGGGTGAAGCCGAAAGCTAGCGTTCTTAAGGGAATATTCGGTCGGTGAACTAAAAGATGACCTTTTTTACTTATTTATATATATGCCCCCAGATGATTTTCCTGTGTTTGCAGTCCGGACATGCACTTTAGGGCATGCCTCCCAGAGAAAGGAAGCCCTAACGGAACTATTCTCTCTGGAAGATGTTTCTTACTAACCATGTAATATAACATAACTAGTTGGGCACTTGTCTGATAAAGCACTAATGACCCCTACGCCTGGTCTCCATGCATACCCCAGTTCTTACATAACCGGTAGGGTATTCGGACACACTCCGGACCGTCAGGTCCTGAGGTTGAAGCGAAAAGGTCGGCAACGACAAACGATCTACAATCCAGCTAGAAGGCATTACACATGTCAATTAAAAATTACATAGTCACTCTGACTGATTGTATTCCTCTTCAATACCATCTAACAGGCTGTCTAACTTACAGTCCTGCTGGGAATACTTAGCGGCCAATTCTACTTGGCCGTACACTAAGCTTATAGGGATCTCCTTCCCGTCAGGCCCCACAGGTCCGACCTCGGCCATGTGGTTTGGGTCAGACTTCGCGTACCGCGCCCAGGCCTCCCTAGCGCCTTGTCGGCAGGCTGATATCTTCCACAACCGGAAGCGCCGCCGAGCTCCCTTAAGCTTCTCCGAAAGCTCTCCAAGGCCCTCGGGCATGGAGGGGGAAGGCCATAAGGCTTGGGCAACGCCTCGCATCGCCTGCCGAACTCGCTCGTGCAGTTGCGGGAGCTCAGGAAGAAGGTCACCCATAGAACCGGGCATCTCCTCTGCAAGACGACCCGTTAGCATACCTACAGACATTACTCTGTTAGTCGACTTCCTCGCCAAACTCTTTTGTTTCAAAGATTCGCTTAAGCACTTACTAAATATGCCGCGTCGAAGCCGCTGATTCTCCTTAGTAGAGTCCGACAGCTGGGCACGAACATCTTTAAGTTCAACGTCCAGCTTGGTGTTGGCATCCTGAAGATCATTCTTCACCCGCCTCACCCTTGTCAACATACTCTCACCGGCCTTTAGCCGGTGCAAGAGTTGTTGCCTCTCCGGATCTAGTCCGGCGCCATCTGCAATATGATTTGTCAGATTTACACCCACGCCGCACTTCGCAAGATACTAATCTTTTGAAGTGTATCTTACCAGAGGGGGTCTCTTTGGGCTCCCCTGCCGCGGCTAGTGCGGCCTCTAGTTGGGCTTTGCACTCTTCCAGCTCCTGGGACAGTACGGTATTCTTCTCTGTAAGAACCTGCATAACAAATGATCCTTAAATCAGTTACTCTAACTGTTTCAAGTCTCGGGGGCTACTGGTATATATATATATATACCAAAATTTTCTTACCCATGTGTCTTTTACATATTGCTCCGTGGCTCTGGCTAAACCATTTTGAGCGGCACGGAGATACGCATCTCCCGAATTGAAGGCATCTAATGCCTCTTGGGAGAAACAAGCGTCGCGAAGAACTGTCCGGCGACGCCTGTGGTTCGTGGCACTCTCCACCTCGGAATTGGTGGCAGACAGCCTGTCCGCATCCTCTGTCGGAGGAGCGTCCGATGCACGTCTTGTGTTCGCTTCCGCTTCCGGGCCAGCCGTTGGAGCCTGGCTGGTGGAGGCGCGATTGGCAACCTCTCCGGATGTAGTCCGGCAAGGTCTCTTCGTCCTGAAGATAGCACGAACGTTAATATGCCCTGAAGGAATAACGCCAGGGAAAAAGAGGGTGCGCTATACCTTTGCGCCGGCGTCTCAGTCCGGACTACATTCCTTTTTACCCCACGGGGCCCTGCGGCCCCTCGTTGGCTAGCCGCCGCAGGTTCGGCCTCCCGCCTCGGAAACCTCCCCTGCAAAACACGATCGTTGTCAGGAAAACTGAAATGCGTGAGAATGGATTCCTTCTCAAGGGGATGAGACTCCGCTCTCTATTACCTGGGAGGCCGGGATTAACCCTGGGTAATCAGCCGTAATGGCCACCAAGGTATTGTCCTTGCTTAGCTGATGAAACACCCCGTCAATCAGCTCCACCGATATGTTAGGATCCTCTTCGGAGTTCGGTTCGAGGGACCGTTCTTGATCCTCGGGCTGTGGGGGACGGCTGTTTATATCCTTTACTTCCTGACGCAATTCCTGTGTTGAAATCGGAAGACTACATATTTAATCATGGGAATATAAAACGGATGGGCAAGCACAATTGTCCACTTACCCAACTCGGAGGGTTGTACATAGAAAATCCGCCCTGCGGGTTGACGCGGAGGAATTCCTCCTCTTCTCCCTTGTACAAAGAGGATAAGATCTTTACTAGAGCGGCAGCTGAGGATGGCCCCTTACGACCGTAACGGGTGGCGTCATCCTCCCCGTTAAAATCCCACATGGGGTGGCCTCTATATTGAAGCGGCTGCACCCCCCGCATAATGCATGCGGCCATGACTTCAATCATGGTTAGTCCGGAATGAGCCAATAGTCTTATCCGACCCATCAGGTGAAGGACATCCCTATCGCCTTCTCTTTGAGAGCTCTGCGGACGCCAGCTTAGGCGTTTCTTTAAGGGAGCACTGTTGAATTCGGGGAGACCGGCCCAGATAGGATCCGACAGCAGGACATCATCTATATAAAACCATTCCGAAGGCCAGTCCTCGGACGCCTTCTTTGGGATTCCGGATAGATATCCGGTCCCGGCGATATGCCACACTTCGGCTCTGCCCACTTGATATATAGACCCCTCTTGAGAGCGGGGCACCAGGCAGAATAACCTCTTCCAAGCGTGAAATGAGCCTCAACACCCAAGAATAGCTGGCAAAGGGCGACGAAGCCCGCGATATGCAATATAGAGGCGGGCGTGAGATTGTGCAGCTGGAGGCCGTAGAACTCCAGAAGCCCACGGAGAAATGGATGAATTGGAAATCCAAGTCCTCTTATTAGATAAGGTACGAGGCACACCCGCTCTCCTCTGGTGGGATTGGGGGTGCTCTCCGCTTGCTCTCCGCCATTATTTGTGGTGAGTCCGGCTCGGATCGGGACCATATAGGCGTGAGGGAGAAATCCCTTGGCCTGAAGCGATACTAGCTCGCTGTGCGGGATGGAGCACCTCTCCCAGTCTCCAGGTTTAGGACTGGAAGGGCGAGAGGAGGAGCTGCAACGGCTGGCCATGTTGGAATGGACCTTTGCTGGAGACGCTCTGATGATTACTCGCGGAGAGGAGAAGGTGTGGTTTGGATCTGAATCCCCATCCCATTAAATAGGCGGCTCGTTTATGCGGCTAGGGGTGTGAATGTAAAAACACCCCGACTTTTCGCATTCGTTTAACATGTGGAAGACAGCCATTATTGGGCGTGGAAGCCAAGGTGCGCTACATTACGAAAATTGGACATTATTCAGCAGGTACACGAAATTTGGAGAAGAACCCACCTTGCAATGCCGAAGACAATCTGCGCGCCGGACTCGTCGTCATTGAAGCCTAGTCCGGGGGCTACTAAGGGAGTCTTGGATTAGGGGGTGTCCGGGTAGCCGGACTATACCTTCAGCCGGACTCCAGGACTATGAAGATACAAGATTGAAGACTTCGTCCCGTGTCCGGATGGGACTTTCCTTGGCGTGGAAGGCAAGCTTGGTGATGCGGATATTCAAGATCTCCTACCATTGTAACCGACTTTGTGTAACCCTAACCCTCTCCGGTGTCTATATAAACCGGAGGGTTTTAGTCCGTAGGACAACTTCATCATACAACAATCATACCATAGGCTAGCTTCTAGGGTTTAGCCTCCTTGATCTCGTGGTAGATCTACTCTTGTACTATCCATATCATCAATATTAATCAAGCAGGACGTAGGGTTTTACCTCCATCAAGAGGGCCCGAACCTAGGTAAAACATCGTGTTCCTTGCCTCTTGTTACCATCCGGCCTAGACGCACAGTTCAAGACCCCCTACCCGAGATCCGCCGGTTTTGACACCGACAGGTGTGTTTGGATCATAACCAAAACATACCATACCAAAATTTTGGCTTGCCCACAGAATTTGGTGGTCTTTTGGATTGTTGCCAAATAATTGGCTCGCCAAAGCCAGCCGCCGCAAGCCCGTGTAATTTCAGCCAACTAGCGGGCGAGCCGTTGGCGCAGCGAAGCTCCGCCAAAAAAATTGGCATCACGCCCTGCCCTCTCTGCCACGGTGGGTCCCAGGTGCTTTCTACTTTTTTATTACTATATAACCGTAGACATGACAGCTTGTCCATGGAAGTTCAACTACGGCGACCATCATGTTTCATCTCGCGATTCCCACGACGCCTCTCCAACCCATGGCACCACGCCCCCGACGTGCGCCTCACCCCTCTCGGTCGCACCACCCCTTTGCCTTTGTGTGCATGATATGTGGGCCAGCTAAAATGCGGCGAGCATCAAGTTCTACCACAGCCACCCGCAATTCCCATGACGCCGCTCGAACCCATGAAACCACACGTCCCCCGACCAGCAGCTCACCCCTCTTGGCCCCACTGCCCCTCTGCCTACGGGAACATTACATGTGGACTAGTCTCCTATCGGGTCCACATGTTATTGACTCAAAGGTAGGTGTAGTAAGGCGCTGAAGCTCAGTCCCGACGGCCCTGAGAGGGAAATGTAACTCCTGCGCCAGAGCATGTGGTGCTCCCGCAACATGAACTCGTGCCAAACTTGAGATTTATTTCTTTACTATACATGCACGCAACGATTTAATGGACATTGTAATGTCAACATGTGATGGGGAGCTCTAAATTTGAATTTGAAACTTATAAAACGAAAAGATTCAAAACAAATAAACTGGGAGAGAGGGAGTATATCATAGGATGTGTCACATACAAAATAAGTCCCTTGGTTTGTCACCGCGAAGATGTAGTTAGAAAGGAGCACAATGTCTTCCTACTCGTACGACAACAAATCGGCCGCAGATAGCATGGTCCACCTTTGACCGCCATGTGCAAGGTTCGTGCTACCTTATTCAATCTCACTGTGGTTCCATCGTACCAATTCATGCAGTGGCTCGTTGCATGGCTGATCCCAACGTTGGACAAAGGTTCTACGGGAACGGTGTCACCGTTGTAAATGTTGTGCAAATTGATGTTGGTACCGTCCCGTACATATGCAAGACAATCTCCACTCGCACCGAGCCTAACCAGTGAAACAGTGGGCAGGGGGAGAATTAGGAAATGGACACGGAAGTAGTCTTTAGAATGCATTTACTACGTGATCAAACTCATCTTACCTGCTCATCGGAGGAAATCCGAGTGCCCCTCAACGTCGGCATCTCAAGGGGCGTCAACTTGCAACTACGGCCACGCCGCGTTGGAGAGACCCCCAAGGAAACATCCTCGTGCATTCCATGGAACATCAAGATGCATTTGTATGAGTAGTTTATCTTGTGAGAGAAAAGGATGAACGAGGGAAGGCCTCTAGAGATAGAGATGGACACTACTACTACCAGGCCCGTGCGTTGCAATGGATCCAAAGTAGTAGAATAATACTTGGTTCACGTGCTTGAAATATAAACACTCTAGTTTTGATATACATGTGTCAACAGACATGATAGCTTGTCCATGGAAGTTGAACCACGGCGACCATCACGTTTCTTGTTTCTACCACTGCCACACCCACACGCGATTCCCACGACGCCGCTCCAACCCATGGCACGACGTCCCCCGACGTGGACATGGATCCTCTGACGTGGCTATCACTGCCTTGCCCTGCCTTTCCTTCACTGACAGGTGGGACCCGCGCTTATGGGTCCCACATGTTAGTGAAAGAATGGTAGGACTATTCGTGTCAGGGGATCCTCATCCCCCCGACATGCCCCTCATCCCTCTCGGCCCCACCGCTCCTATGCCTTTGTGTGCATGACATGCGAGCCAGCTGAACTGCGGCGACCATCAACTTTCTACCACAGACACACCCGATTGGACGCGGTTTGCCTGCTCCGCTGTTGTGCTCCGATCCATACTCCCGCACCATCGAATTTTCATCCAGCGGCTGTGACACATTTCGTCCCGGGCATCAATCCTCAACTGGAGTACTTATGTACTATAGGTAGTACCCGCTGGTGTGGCCATCTACGCCTCGTAACGCCCCGACGCCCAGCTGTGGCACCCTCACCACGGCCATGCCACCACCGGCCGGTTCATCTCGAATGAGTGAGTCACGAACCACACCACCACCATGAGAATGACATGTGGGCCAGCCGCATTTAAGGTCCGCATGTCATTGACTCATAGGCCGGGCACTAAGCCACTGAAGTTCGGTCCCGTGGGCCCGAGAGGGAAATGTAACTCCTGCGGCAGGCCTTGTGGTGCTCCCGCAGTACGAGCTCGTGCAAAAACTGGAATTTGTTTCTTACTACTACCAACTAGTACTAGTAAGGTACACGTGCATTGCGCGCATGAGATTCTGGTGGTTTGTGCATTATGCTTCTACATGTGGAGCTTTCTGGATTCTAACATGTGGCAAAATCTGGTGGAATGTAAGGTTAGGCAAGTTTGATTAACTTAGGTGAGTGTTTGGTTCAAGCCACACCTTAGGCAAGCCACACTAAGGCCCCACATGACATACACACAAAAAATGTGGCAAGATTCCCTTAGGCTTGCCAACTTGTGGCTCTCATTTTGAAGAACTAATAACTTTGCCTAAGCTTAGTTGTGGCAAAGTTAGCCATGAATTAAGTTCAACCATGGAGTCTTCTAGATTATACATGTGGCAGAATCTGGTGGATGATATCCAACGGCTAGTAGTGCTCGGATTTGCCATCTTTGTACCGTCGGATTGGCTTCATCCAACGGCGAACTTTCAAAGTTTTTCACACACTATATAGGGGGTATAGATATAGATGTGCCGGTCCGTTGCAATGGATCCAAAGTATATCTATTTAGTGGAGTGCACTCTAAACACATTATCTATTTATTTTTCTCTAACCTTCCGTAGCCATGCAACCAAGCCACATAAGCTTCATGGGTGCCCCCCACATCATATTATTCATACTACGTTGATTGAAAAAAAGATAAATCACCCAAAACAAGATCTTCCCTTTTTTGTTCCTACGATGTTGTGCCGTGCACGTACCTACTAGTTCTATAGTGGTAGTACTAGTAATATAGTATTAGGAGTACAAACTTGGTACTAGTAGGAGTAGTACTAGTACGGAATGCTCCTACTCTATCAACGAGCCCCGTCTGACACCAAATTTCTTGGCTTCCGTGCTACAACTAGATCTTCCCCTCGTTTCTGTTTTCCAACCCGGCGGCGGGCGGGGTGTCGGTTTGCTCAACGGCGGTCCCACATGAAAGTGAAAATGCTAGGCAACACGCCTTCCCTAAGCTATGTGTCGTGTTGGACGGGCCGTGTTGTACTCCAGATTCCCAGGCGTGTGGGGGTGCGACGCGAACGCGGCAGGCCTTTTCATTTTACCAGCAATGTGCATGTGCGTTGCGACGGATCCAAAGTAGTAGAATAGTAGTATTTGTTCACAAACTTGAAAGAAATCACTATTGTTTTGATATACTCCTAATATATTACTCCCTTCGTACCTAAATATTTGTCTTTTTTGAGATTTCAAATGGACTATCACATACGGATTATATAGACATATTCTAGTGTTTCTAGCAAGATGCCCGTGCGTTGCACGAAGTTGATGGAAAAGGTAAGCACAACTTATAAATTGACGGATGGAGTACTAGTTACAGTGATGCATATAATTAAGCAAAGGGATCGCACATGTCGGTATTGACTGGAACGAGAATGCAACAGCACAATAAGAATTAAGGCCACGATGATGCGATTGCAGTGGTGGTTACAGAAGGCAAGAAGAAAGATGGATCCACGAACGTACGACCTCCTCCTCCTCAACTTAGTGCGCCGGGCCACCGACCGGAGGCTAAGGAGCGGCGGCTTTTGTGGCGAGGTCGAGGTGCTTCTCAGCAAAGGCATCCAAGGCTTCCAGCCGGTTGAGGAAGGCCAACGTCGTAGCATCCTCACTGGCCTTGTAGATACCTATGTACACGATTTGCTCGTACACGTGGATGTATAGGTCGACAAATTCTTGCAGGGTGAGGCGCCTCGCAGCGAGCGCGACCTCCAGGTGGACATTCTTCATGGCGTCGGCGGGCAGTCGCAGGTCCACCAGTGCTTGAAAGAGGTTCCGGCCATGGAGGCCAATTAGGGTGGCAGGCAATGAGGAGCCCGGGCGCGCGGGCTGGAGGAGTATGGCGATGTCGTCCGCGAGCTTCTTGAGGACGGTGAACTTGTTGCTGGTGGCAATGATCATCTGGTCCAACTGAGAGTCGTAGTTGGCATCGACGGCGGCCATCCACCAGCCGGTCTCCAACACCGTCTGGAGATGATCCTCGGTGCCATGCCGCAGGCCGGCGTCGTGGACCATCTGGTGCAGCCACTGGCCGCTCACGCGCATCGCCGCCATGGGTCTGGAGTGAGCTCTTTTGCGCTTAGTGTAGGTCCTTAGGAAAATGCTTAGGTGCGTACGATGTGGTAGATGCATTGGAATGGAGGGGCGCCTTTATATGAGGGCAATGAGGGCAAACTGCGTTGCATTCACATCGTGCAGCCTCTTTTCCCGGACCTCCTCCCATTACTTCCCTCATGCATTAATTGAAGGAGGATGCATTGGCTGTTCAACATATCGGGAACCGCTACTCCCTCCCTTGTCTGCATTAAAGCCGTATCAGGAACTGCGCCGCCTGCTGTCAAATCGAATACTCCCTCCGTCTAGGTGAGTATTAAGTCATCTTACGAAAACCAAATAGTAAACACATAGGTGTGGTGCATTAAATCTCACGTTGTTTCTTATTTTTTGACATAAATAGAGGAATCAACCAAGAAGAGATGTGGGGCTTGTATGCTTTTAATGACTTGAGACTATCAAACATGACATATGCAGTGGCAGTTTGTTGCACAAGAACAAATGCAACCCACGTCAGCACACACAGATCTTATATAGCATCACATCCAATGGCTATAAAAGATGAATGAGACCAAATTATATCTCATCTAGATGAGTTCTAGCAAAAATGTATTAATAATACTTAGTACTCCTGCGCCATGTATCATATATTAGTATCATGTAGTACTTTATTTATTGCCATGTATGACACATAGTACTCAACTCTCTCTCTTTCTTCATTTAATTCTATGACACCTCATCAAAATTGCTAAGGCTAGTACCATTACAACCAGACTTAGCAAATACGAAGTACTAAACATTAAGTTCTCTCGTTTCCCTCTCCACCTTGGTCACCTAGACGGAGGGAGTATACTGCGTGGGCTTTTCCTGCGCGGTAGGCGGGGTAGTTCCGCCTAGTCGGTTCGACAGAGACGCGGGAAGACGAGGGAGTAGGTTGCTGCAAACGTAGGGTTGTGTGACTTGACAGCGAGTTACTGCTAGATAGGTGGGGCCCCGTGATTTGACTTGCCATTATCATTTTAACTGCGGCGCTACGACCGACAAAAGTCTCCCGATTCCTGACCACCTCCATACAGGTGCCTCTCCCAATGCTCCACCATGTAGTAGAGGCTGGCTCTTGCATGAGAGCCCACTTCTCCACTTTTTCCTTGCCTCTCTTTCCTCCACATATGCAAAAATGCCATGTAAAGCGCACTATTGTACTTACTACTCCTACAGGTGCTTAAGCTTGCCACATAGGCATAAAGTCTGACGTGGAAAGTTAATCAAGAAGAGAGAGAATAGTTTGGTGACCCAAGGAAGAAACGGTGCTAAGCGCGTGTACCTAGGTGAAAAGACAATTTTGAGCCTATAGATAATTATATGAAGCAAACTTAGCAACACCATTTGATTGGAAGAGGTCACTCCATGGAAAATGTAACAAATATTAGTACTCCCTGTGTCCCATAATATAAGAACGTTTTTGGCACTACACTAGTGTCAAAAATGTTCTTATATTATGGGACGGAGGGAGTACGAAGAAAGAGATAGAGAGAAGTAAAAAAATACACTTATAGCCAAAATCTTGTTGTAGTATGAGTGACTAAGTGATGACTATGTATGACATGCTAACATCAGATAGCCTAACGCACCGTGTTAAATCTCCAAGGGCACGACCGCACGAGCGACGCGACGGTCGTGGTAGGCGCGACCACGATATGGGCTGCTAGCAGCCCTTGGATCTCAGATCAAACGGTCGCATGCTAAGTTGCTGAAAATTTGCAGAATAACCCTCCAGGATAGGATATTCACCCATAGGTCTAGAATCACGCCATGCAACCGTTCGATCTCAGATCCAAGGGCTCTCGGAAGCCCGTATCATGGGAGAATGGAAAGCCACTACCCTGCCGTTCGCACGCTGGCAGTCCGCTCCTACTCGTCCCTGCACGTCCTTCAATACTACAGTGGTTCGCTCCTAGTCGTCTCGTCCATTCACATTACGACAGTTCAACTAATCCTAACCCTCCTCCCAAATCCATGGCGTCCCAAATCTCCTCGATCGGCGGTGAGTACAAGGTTAGAACCATCACCGGCGATGAGTTCGACGTCATCTACACCCGTTCTTCCGCGACGGTGAAAGGATGCCTTTCTCGCTTCATACGCATGTTCGAAGACTCAGATGATGATTGGGTCATTGGGCTAGATGTTGAGTACACCACAGTCCTGGGACGAGAGAATGATCTAAAGGACAAAGAGAGGAAGAAGCCCGCTGTGATCCAGGTTTGCGTGCATGACTTATGCTTGGTCTACCACATATGCCATGCCGACGTTGAGTGCCAGGATTTTAAGGACTTCCTCGGGAGAAACCTAGTCAAATTCATTATTGTAGACTTTCGTAACGACAAAGAAGTCCTGCGTCGGATAGGCCTCGTTGTAGGCAACACCTTCGACCTCCAGAAGAATCGGCTGGTGTCCTCTCGTCAGCCTTCAATGATGACCCTGGCAGGAGCCATGGTTCATCCTTTGTACAGTAAACTGGAGAAACCTCCATACATGTTTCATCGTCATGCATGGCAGCGGAATGTATTAGATATAGACCACATCCACTACACTGCAATGGATGACTACCTTTGCTTCAATATCTACAAGGGTTGGATGAAGAGCAACAGCCAAGTGTGCGGTTCAAGCAAAGAAGTATCGGCCAAGAGGAAGAGGGACAAGGACGAAGTCGAGGACGTGGACGAGGACTCCGAGTAAGGTGGCAATGCCGTTGCTCATGGTGGTTCTAATGCAGTGTCTACCGGAATAGTTGCAAAGTTTAATTCCAGGTGTGCTTAATTTTATTTGAGGGGTGTGTTGTGCTGAGCCCCCAGCAGAACTATGTTATGTTTCTTCTTGTTACTTTAACTCTCCAGTACGTACATACTAGTATTTCTTACATTTCATCTTTTAGTTGGTATAGTACTACCACTCGTTTCTTCACATTATATACGTACAATATATATGGCCAACATCATATAGTCAGCAGTTTAGTTGTCAAAGAATTTCAGGGTGCTTAGTTTTGTCAAAGAATTCCAGGGTGCTTAGTTTTATTTGAGGGGTGGGTTGTGCACTTGTGCTGGACACCATTATCGTGACAAGCCTTTTTAATAGTATTATATGCGTAATTTGGCGACGAGCGCTCTCTATATGTACCACCTTTTTTTTAATTTCAAGTTTTGCTCCATGGCGCAATCCATCGATACTACTACTATACAAAAGTGGAGTATATACATTTTTTAAAAGGCTAGAGGGCGGGCAGTCTAGCTCGGTCGGTTTCATGAGAGGCGAGGGCATTTGTGATTTGACGGCTCATTACTGCTGTCAAATCGAATAGTACTGCGCCGCCCGCTGCATGCCCGACGCCTCCATTAAACCCCTCCGTTAAACCCGCATGCAAACCGAGAATCCTACTCCGGCCACACGTCCGTTCATGAGCGGGACAGAATTAAACGCAACACCGGCCGAGCTCCTCCCGTCCGCCCTAAGTTTAAACGAGGCCAGACGCCGGCCAAGCCCCTACCGTCCGCCCTCTATTTACATGAGGCCAGACAGACAGCGGGCAAGAATCGCACCCCTCCGCCACTCCCCCATCTCCTCCTTCACCATTTTCACCACTCTTCCGATGGCTTCCGATGAGCTGTTCTCCGGCATATTACCCGGCTGGGTGGCCCGCCGAGCCCTCCGGATACGGGCGAGGCCGCTTGGTGCTTCACCAACCTCGCTTGGCCCGACGGAGCCAGTTGCCGCCCCAAGCAGGCGCATGTTCAGCAACTCGCCACTCCAGTTCAGCTCAATGAGGAGTGGTGAGTTGCTCCATGCCGGCACGGCGGCGAGCACGCCGGTACGGGCGCCGTCGCTGCCGTGTCGTACCGCGCCACTAGTGTCTATGGTGGCCGCGCCTCCCATGCCTGCGGCAGCGCCATGCAGGCAAAGACAGAAGCCGGGTGCATGGAGAGCGACGAGTCGGTGGCCAGCTTCTCCGTGTCCGCTGCCTTCATCGAGGAGAAGTAGAACACAGGAGGCCACCGCCACTTGGGACCCATGAAGGCCACCGCCGAGGCGACGACCGCGGATTCAGGTGGTTTCTTTGCTGCTTCGTCTCTTCTGAGGACCTTCGTCGACCCCGCAAGTGTCTGATGGACATGAGGAAGACAAAGGGATCCGCGAGCAGCCATTTAGAACTAAAATAAGTCTAGATACATCCATTTCTAGAACAAGTATTTCCAGACGGAGGGAGTATTTATTATACAAGAGAGCCGGATTGGCACCTCTTAGTTCATGTAAATGTAATGAAAAATGTTTATATGAAGATCTGGCTTTTTTATACGAAATCCTTCATGCTTATATGAAATCAGTCCGTGTTTGCACGAATTTCATCCGGTTGGTTAGAGTTGTAAAAATGTATGCCGCTGGCGTTTGATGTCGTCCTCCGCTTAAGGAAGCGGGAGGAAATTTGCCGGCTGCCGTTGGAGATGCGCTTTATGCTGGAAATAATAGAGTGACTTCCAATCCATTTGAGTTAATTGCCTGTATGATTGTCCCTATATAAAAAGTTAATTGCATGTACAGTATACACGTGACTTGCAGGGTGGCTACAGCTTCGTACAGAAAGTTAAAAAGAAACAAGTCCATCCTTAATCTTGTATTCTAAGTACTCTGTGGGTTCCACTGTCAGTACAGTAGCGAAAGAAGTATATATTAAATAAGTAGAGTAATATATAATATAAAAATATAAAGTTAAAAGACAGAATTCGAACTCATGTCATCGCGTTGCGAGCATTCGGCGCTAACTAGCCCAGCACATTTTTGTTGTAGACCATGCTGGAGATATATCTCCACGTCTACTCTTACATATACTCCATTCGTTCCTAAATATTTGTCTTTTTCAGATTTCAAATGGACTACCACATACGGATGTGTATGTAGACATATTTTAGAGTGTAGATTCACTCATTTTGCTCCGTATGTCTTTTCAGGAAGGGGTCAGATTTGTCCTTGATTTATTTATGAGGTATCCAAATGGCACTGCACCGCCAAGAAAAGAGGGTAACATCAAAATTATGGACTACTTTTTTGAGTATGTTGGTAAGGTCCGGTCATAGTCACTTGTTGAAATCTGTAAAAAGACAAATACTCCCTCCGTCCGGAAATACTTGTCATCAAAATGGATAAAAGGAAATGTATCTAGACGTATTTTAGTTTTAGATACATCTCTTTTTATCCATTTTGATGACAAGTATTTTCGGACGGAGGGAGTAGAAAACAGAGTTGGTGATGATGGTGTGCGTGCCATCCTGCAATATAGGCCGTCGGATTTATATCTAACGGATAGGAAAGAAACTATGGAAATTTTGCAAAAATATACCCACACGTCTCTCCACGTTCGCAAATAAGGCCTTCCCTCGTTCAACCTTTTCTCTAACAAGATAAACTACTCATACAAATGCATCTTGATGTTCAGTGCAACACACGGGCAACTAGCTAATTTCTTTTAAAATAGTTGCTGCGATAATTGGGTTGAAGTGATATATTTTATGTCTACCCCGAATGATTTCAGATTCACTAGTAGTAACAAAGAAAATGGTGCCTTGTCAACTAACAGAAAACAGGGTGAAAATTATCACATGAGGCCGGTAAAAACAAGTCACACTAGGTTCAGCGTCATCGTCACTATAGCTATGCGCGCGCGAGAAGTCTACATATCGAGGGGATACCGAGCGAGGAACTGAGACACAATGTTTGAGAGAGAAACCAATTGACAGATTATGATCAGATCGAGTTGTCACCCTTCTGCTGTCATTGTTGGGGGGGAGGGAGAGAAAGACGTATCGAGAGTGTGCACGGTAGGCACAGAGGCACAACTAGCGAGTGTGTGTGTGTGTGTGTTTGAAAGAGGAGTAGATAGATTATTATCAAGATCGATGTGCCACCCTACTCCTTCGGTGTTGTGTAGTGTGTGCGTGTGTGTATGTTTGGGAGAGAAGCCAGTCGATAGATTAGTATCAAGATCGAGGTGTCACCCTACTCCTTCAGTGTTGGGAAGTGTGGGTGTGTGGGGGGGGGGGCAGTGACACTCACATATCTCTACTCTTATAAAAAACTGAGTTGGTGATGATAGTGTTCTTGCCATCCTGCAATATAGGCCATCCGATTTATATCCAACGGACAAGAAGGAAACTATGGCAATTTTGCAAAAAGATACCCACACCCCTCTCCGCATTTGCAAATAAGGCATTCCCTCGTTCATCCTTTTCTCCCACAAGATAAACTTCTCATACAAATGCATCTTGATGTTCCGTGCAACGCATGAGCATCTTGCTAGTAGGGATAAGGAGTTTGTGTGACTCATATCTAGCTATATTAAGGGATAGATGGATAGCATATGTGTGAGAGACATTATTATACTTTGAGAAATTAGTGGATGTGGGTGGGCGGAATTAAAGGGGTGGGCGTGTTAGACATAGAGAGCGTGTGTGTTTCTGTGTGAGAGACTTGTAAGACGGGGTAGAAAGACGAATTTAACCCTGACGGAGGGAGAGAAATACACGAAGTGCGCGTGTGTGATTCCGATGCCCATAGGGAAATGAGATATGTATGCGTGTGAGAGAGATTGCACAATTCATTCACGTATCACTATCTAGCGATTGTGGACATGCATCGCTTGAACATAAGTCAATATCTACTTCGTATCGTGGCCAAAGGTACAATATCGATTCAACGCTATAAAGATTGGACACTCACATATCACATTTTTTTCTATTTAAATAAACCTTTTCAGTTGTGCATGCCAAAGTTACAGTGATGTTTCTTCAAACAACCAATGTACCTATCATGTACATGCACCATTGTTACTCTTGCATTCAAATTCATTAGTCTTGGATGATTTAAGTTTCTATTTTGAAGTAATATATGTAATATTCATATATGAATTCAACAGGTACGCAATTTATGAAATGGAGGCTATGTAATCATATGAGGTAACACTTTTAGGTAGCTGACTACAATATCCATTTCTTTTTGTGCGCCTCTACACTAACACGTCAATGCATTATGTTTAAAGTAAATAACCAATGGCACTAAATTATCTATTTACACGAGAAATACATAGGCTGAGCGTTTGATCCCTTTTTTGTGAACGCGCCACTACACCCGTACGATTGGCCGCGCCCGTGTGAATGTCCAAGTTATCGACGCATCATCCTGAGTTATTGTCTTTTTTCTGGGGTGGACTTCACACCAGTTATTAACTGCTGACGCGTGCCCTGTGTACACAGTCTCGCATGACCTTCCTGCTAGCACGGTCCAAAATTAGTTGAAACTGGATACGAACGATCCCGCGGGCGGCAAAATCTCCCGCCTCCTTCTAAAATTTCCGCCACCTTAGTCTTTAGCATGCGAAATCCCCCTTTTGTCCTTGGTGCACGGAGACCAACAGTCACAATACCGCCCTCATCTACATGATAGGTCAGGGCTGCTTTGGTAACTTCCGGTTCCCCCACTACACGACACCCCCATTTCCTCTCCCCCTCCCACAAAAACAACTAACTCCACAGCACCAGAGCATCTTACATCACGCCGTCCGTACTTCATCGCCCTTTCTCCCCTCCCCTCTCGAAACCCTAGACTGCTCATCCACCGGCGTACCATAGCCCATTCACTACCAGCGGCGTCCACCTCGCTGAATCTGCTTCTGCGGCCGCATCTACCCCTCCCACCTCCCCTACAAACAAGTAGACCGCTCATCCACCACTGTACCACAACCCATTCAGTGCCGGACTTGTGCACGGCGCCGGATCTGCTTCGCCGGTACTCTCATCAACCGCCGTGCATGTGCAATGGCTCATTCATACTCCCCATCGGAGACGCTTCGTCCACACCCCCCGGAGCCGCCCCACCGATGCCCCCGTCGACGGCCTCTGATCCTATTTGCCGACACCTTCCTCAACCCTACCGGAGCCGCTTCGCCGACACCTTCCTCAACCCTACCGGAGTAGCTTCGCCTATACCATTCTCAACCCTACCGGGGCTGCTTTGCCAAATCACAAGTCCACTGCCTCAGATCCGCTTCCTCGCACCCTCTTCCAACCCACCGGAGCAGCTTCTGACGCCCCGTCCACGGCCGCAGATCCGCATCGTCGACACCACCCTTAACCCAACCACTGGAGCAGCTTCTGACGCCGCGTCCACGGCCGCAGATCCGCATCGTTGACACCATCCTTAACCCAACCACCGGAGCAGCTTCTGACGCCCCGTCCACGGCCGCAGATCCGTGTCATCGACACCATCCTTAACCCAACCATCAGAGCAGCTTCACCTAGGCCCTCGTCCACGGCCACAGATCCGCTTCGCCCACAACGTAGTCCACCCTACCGGAGCCGCTCCACAAACACCCTACTCGACGGTTCTAGATATCCTTACCGGACCCCAACAGCCAGTGCAGCGTCATCACCCTCGATGTTTCTAACCTAATCCCCACCGTCTGGAGAGATGCCAAGCACCCTCCACGGCCTAGGTACTTGTCACCTTTAAACCCGTCCAGCATCACCTGCCCGATGTACTTCAAATATACTAACCGGTCGCTGTTACCTGTTATGCAGCTGGCAAAAACTACAAGGACAATGTTTCTTCTGGATCTAATAGCTTGACCAACCAAGATCCTGGACTGAGGCATTGCTATGATCTTGTAAGCGCGTCTCTCTCTCTTGTATTGTTCTATGCCTGCCAGCGTGCTTTGCTAGGATTTTCGACCAGTGATCCCTTTGTGCAGACAATGATTTCTACTACTGGCTGCTATATTAGATATGTAGATGTCATACATGATACTACCTCGTACCTCTATTCCTAAATATAAGTCTTTCTAGAGATTCCACTATAGGCTACATATGGAGCAAAATGAGTGAATCTACACTCGAAAATGCATCTATATACATCTATATGTAGTCCATACTGGAATCTCTACAAAGACATATATTTAGGAACAGGGGCAGTACATTACACAAAATCGTAGGTGGCATGTAGGAATTCCAGTGCACTACATTAGGCTCCCTTAGAGTGCCTGCTAGTCCAGCATACAGAGTCATGGCTAGTTTATGGTACGCACACAATCGCTAATTGGTGGTTTAAATATGGGCAAGGGATATGCAATGTAGTATCATGTAGAGATGTCTGAAATTAGCCATGTCAACTTGCAGATAGGGTTACACAATGGAAAAGTACAAGATGTATGTGGCAATTTCATGGAACATCGCAAAAAAGGAGAGGCAGCGGTGAGCCTATACAGTGTGCTATGGTACGTCACTCCTCCATTGCAATCATCATGACATGTTATTTGTATGGCAGTTCTATTAGCCATGTTTCTTAGGGACAGTTATTATGAGTTATCCTAAGAAAATAAGCACCTGTGAATATATGCTCCATGTAATAAGCCAACCTGTTCTTTTCATTGCATTTTCAGCTTATCTTTGGTATGGTCAGTGGAAAGTCTAGATTGCATTATATATTTTTCATTTTGCTGCCCATATGGAAATTAATTTGACTTGCAAACATCACAAATTGAACCCAGTGCGGTAATTAATATGATAGGAAAACAGACCATCACTATTTGATCAAAATGCAAATACAAAGATGCCATCTACTTGGCACAATCTACTTTGGTCAATGTTTTCCATAGAGATCCCATTGCCTAGTTTAAACGAAGAACGCATGACCCACATTTAAATGAAGAACAATTATTTATTGAAATTCGATGGTCCAAGTGGCTGGTTATTATCGTATAGCAACACCACCTGAAAGCATCATATAGCAGCAACAGCTCATAGCAACTCATCATACAGCAGCAGTCTGCAATTCATCATATACCAGCAGCAGCTCATAGTAATTCATCATATAGCAGCAGCAGGAGCAGCTCATAGCAATTCATCATATAGCAGCAGCAGGAGCAGCTCATAGCAATTCATCATATAGCAGCAGCAGGAGCAGCTTGTAGCAACTCATCATATAGCAGCAGCAGCAGCTCATAGCAATTGATCATATAGCAGCAGCAGCAGCTCATAGCAACTCATCATACAGCAGCAGCAACTCATAGCAATTCATCATATAGCAACAGCAGGAGCAGCTCATAGCAATGCATCATATAGCAACAGCAGAAGCAGCTCATAGCAATTCATCGTATAGTGGATCAGAACGAAAATTTGGCAAAAAATCAGAGGAGATCCTCACCTTGTTGGATGAGCTCATCCTTCAACAGCACCTCAAGGCCATGGCCTGGGAGGAGGGGAGGGGGAATAAGGTGCCTTCTGCCGCAGCGTGGCATCAGCCGTAGTTGTGCAGCGCCCGCCGGAGTAGTGCGTTGGATGAACCACAGTGGAGCAGCTGCTGGAGACCATGAGAATGAGGGGCGGCGCCAGAGGGAGGAGCAGCCAGGGAGATTTGCCCCTACCCGCCGGCCATGTAGCCTAGCTGGACATAGCATCGTTGAGGACCGGGCTAGATGGGACCAGTGGCGACGGCTCGCTGGAGGAACCCTAGTGCTGCAGGCCGGGGATCGAGGTAGAGGGAAAGGGGAGAGGATATGCAAGCGGGCAGGGCAATGAATGCTTGCGTGTTTGTTTTTACTGGAGGGTCAGGTGTGACATGGGCGTCAGTAGTTGCATTTTGAGTGTAATATAGGCAGACAACAGAGTCATTTCACTATTCCCCTACCCTTCAATTTTTAGTGAGGTTCTACCCGAAACACCCCCCTCCAAAGCGAAATTAGTTAAGCCCAAGCCCATAACTCAAAAATGACTTCTTTACATCTTTTATGGCTTATTTTGACAATATGCCCTAAAAAGGCGGAATCGAACTGGCCCTTAACCTGCAATTCAATTGTGCGTGCAATGATGAATCACTCCTGCCTGCTATCTGTACATTTAGGCAGCATCATACATGGCATAACCTAATACATGTGCATTCCATTGTAGAATCTGGAATATGCAATGTTTATGTTAGTTCATACGTTGCACATGATGTTTAAATGCCCCTTAAATCTGGTCAGTCAAGTGATGGTCTTTAAGCCTCATTCTTTGCTTCTTTTCTTGATATGTAAGATTTGCTCACACATCTGTTCAATTGCTTGTTTGCATCAGCCAGCCATACTAGGAATGTTTGCTTTGATTACTTGTTGTTCTTGACCTAACACTCTAATAGAGCTTATCAACAATTTAAACACTAAGGGCTGTTGTAGTGGGGCCTTGTCTAACTCATAGGTGACATAAAGGTTTGGCTGTACACTACAGTAGGCTCTCCAAGAGTACCTGGAGATCCAGTTTGAAGGTATGCCTAGTTTTTACATAGTGCAGACATAGTAAATGCTCATTTCATTGTGTGCAAGTGCAAGAGATGCGGCATGTTTCATTATGTGGTGTTGTTTTTCTATAACACTACTAGGAAAAGGCCTACTAATGGCGCACCAGTTTTGCCTACTAATGGCGCATCACTGGTGCGCCATTAGTATCACGCCACTAGTATTTATTACTAATGGCGCACCACAGGTGCGCCATTAGTATCTGGTATACTAATGGCGCACCATCCAGTGCGCCATTAGTATATAACACCATGCGCCATTAGTATGCCTCCCAGGGCCATATTTAACCATGTGCTTTGGCACACTAATGGCACACTGCAGATGGATGCGCCATTAGTATACTTGGCATACTAATGGCGCACTCTGTAGTGATGCGCCATTAGTATGAATATTAGGTTTTATTTTTTTTACTTTTCTGATTTTTGCACAGGTTACAAAATATATTATTTGACTGAATATAGATAGTAGCACACAGCAACAGCATATTCATCGAATACAATAGAAGATTATTCTCCGAATACAATTCATCATATTATTCTCCGAATTCAACCGAACAAAGATAAAACATTACAAGTCTCGAGACCGCGAGTATCGAGTTTGTCGGAAGTAATACTAATCCTAAGAAGTCCTACTAATCACCATCATACAACTTCTACTCGTTATTCATAACAAGTCATACGATCATCATCTTGATAGTCATCGAACCAACCCTACTTAATTGTTCTTAGCACATGATCATCAGTATTAGGCAGGACCTAAATACCCTATTTAAGCTAAAATAGCATAAAACAATATAGACCCTGACTCTCCATTAATCGACATTCCGGCAAACTAAAGGGCCTCTCGGGGTACCTGCAAATTCATCACGACACAATGGTCGGAGACAAAACCCAGCAAACTAGCAAGATGATCATCATCTTTAAAAGTCATTACTTGTCAAATACAGAAGAAGGAACAATTTATTTGTGACATAGTTGGCCCATACAGAAGAAGCAACACCCTACACTAGCCTAAAAACAAGTGAAGTTTCACCCATATAAGAACAACTTTATAAAAACAGAGAAGTTGCTATGTTTTTTTCTACTACTAGGAAAAACATCACTCATTGGAAATTAAAATCTCAGTACCAGCATTTTGAACTTTGAAATGAAATACAGTAGTAGTATTAGTAGTATATGGAGTAGTATCTTGTCTAGTAGTAGTATTAGTTGTATATGGAGTAGCAAGTTTTGCCTCAGAGACCGCAAAAGCTATGTTTTTTCTCAATTCAGATAGCTAAGTGGAAAACCACGTCAAGTCCTGTTTTAATACTCTATTTCTTAATGCATGCAATTGGTTTCATCTGGACTACATCATAGAACCACCAATAAAGGACACTGAAAAAATATATAGAGATGCCTACGGTTCCTATCCTTGAGTAGCATGATTAGAGATGAGTAGATCTCCTAAAGGTGTCATAAGCACCTGCTGTTACTCTTGGAAGCAATGCAAACATGTAAAAGTTATTACTGTTGACAATACTACTCAAATATCCAACTATCAGGACACAAGGCATGATAATCCATCTAATCTAATGAAATCTGAACTCAACTTGATCATGGTTCATGCCCTCAGACACATCAGCACCTCAAGAATGCCATGACAAAAATGAAAAGGACCAAGACAATCACCACACAAGTGAAGAGAGAACTCGGGGCCTCTTTGACAAAAATGAAAAGGACCAATACAATGAAAAGGACCAGTGAGATGAAAAAACTAAGGTAAGGGGGGACATCAAAACGCAGAAGTGCATAACACAAGCTCACCGACATAGACACACATAACAGCCGCACAACAGCATAGACATTAAACATGTGCAGAGATCACAATCAACAGAGGCATAACAGTAGAAATTACAGATGTAGATTGCTCTATTCAACAAACTTCCTATCAGTCCAACAATGTTTCTGAATCTAAACTTTTTCAGTTAACAGAACCTAAACCTGACAATGTTCAGTTAATAGAAAGGGGGGAGGGGAACCGGTGCAGCTCACCGAGAGGAAGACGATGGCGAGCTCGTGCGGGGATCGATAGTGAGGCCGCGGTGGCCGGAGGTGGAAGAAGGCGCAGACGCCCTAGACGGTGGAGGCATCGGTGTCGTAGAGGTGCCGGAGACCTTGCCTTGTGAGACAGAGAAGGGGCTGTCAGCCCCAGCGCAGGCGGGGGGCAAGGCCTGGCTCTGATACCAACTTGTAATACCCTTGATGCGACTATAGCTCCCACGTGTCGAGGCATGACTTAGAGACATAATCATATTGAAGGCATATGTCGCAAGTTAGGCAATCTTCACAACATCCCATGTAATATAAATAATAAAGGGGAGATAACATAGTTGGCTTACACTCGCCACGTCAATCAAGTACATAAATAACATTACATCATCCAAACACTCATGGCCCGACTACGGCGCCAAAATAAAAAGATAACCCAACATGCGACACGGTCCCGATCACCCCCAACTGAGCACCACTACCGATCATCAGGAAAGGAAACATAGTATCGTTGAGAGTCTTCGTCGAACTCCCACTTGAGCTCAAACGCGTCTCCTGGAGCGGAATCATCCGGCCCTGCATCTGGTGTAATAGTAAACTGTGAGCCACAGGGACTCAGCAATCTCGCACCCTCGCGATCAAGACTATTTAAGCTTATAGGTAAGGCAAGGTAAATATGTGGAGCTGCAGCAAGCGACTAGCAAGTATGGTGGCTATCATGTTCGCAAAAGAGAGCGAGAAGAGGAGGCAAAGCGCGAGCGAGAAACTAGAGAACAACCTGCGCAAGTATTACTCCAACACCGTGTCCACTTCCCGGACTCCGCCGAGAAGAGGCCATCACGGTAACACACTCAGTTGATTCATTTTAATTAAGTTAATGTTCAAGTTATCTACAATCGGACATTAACAAATTCCCATCTTCCCATAACCGCGGGCACGGCTTTCGAAAGTTCAAATCCCTGCAGGGGAGTCCCAAAATAGCCCATGACAAGCTCTCATGGTCAACGAAGGAATAGACCTCCTCCCAAGACGTTCCGATCAGACTCGGTATCTCGGTTCTTCAAGACAACTCCGACAATGGTAAAACAAGTCCAGCAACACCACCCGCTGTGCCGACAAATCCCGATAGGAGCTGCACATATCTCGTTCTCAGGGCACACCGGATAAGCTAAGCGTACGGGAGCCAACGTAACCCAAGTTGCCAAGGGACGACCCCGCACGATGCTCTAGGTTGGACCAACACTCAGAGAGCACTGGCCCAGGGGGTTTAAAATAAGATGACCCTTGAGTCCGCGAAACACAAGGGAAAAGGCTAGGTGGAAAATGGTAAAACCAAGGTTGGGCATTGCTGGAGGAGTTTTATTCAAGGCGGACGGTCAAGGGGTTCCCATTATAACCCAACCGCGTAAGGAACGCAAAATCCGGGAACATAACACCGATATGATGGAAACTAGGGCGGCAAGAGTGGAACAAAACACTAGGCGAGAGGCCGAGCCTTCCACCCTTTTCCAAGTATATAGATGCATTAAGATAACAAGATAATATAGTGATATCCCAACAAGTAAATAAATGTTCCAACAAGGAACGGTCTCCAATCTTCACCTGCAACTAGCAACGCTATAAGAGGGGCTGAGCAAAGCGCTAACATAGCCAATCAACGGTTTGCTAGGACATGGTGGGTTAGAGGTTTGACATGGCAATTTGGGAGGCTTGAAAGCAAATGGTAGGCATCGTAGCATTGGCATAGCAAAAGAGCGAACAAACTAGCATAGCAAAGATAGTAGTGACTTCGAGGGTATGATCATCTTGCCTGCACAGTTGTCAGAGTTGACTGGATCCTCGAAAGCAAACTCAATGGGCTCCTCGTTAGCGAACTTGTCTCCGGGCTCTACCCAAACAAGACAAACAAGCAACAAGGACACAATCAACCGCGTGCAAGGAACAAACAATATGATGCAAGGATGATATGCTATGTGGGATGCGATGCGGGATGCATATGCAAGATATGACAGGAAATGCAAGAACCTGGCCTCAACATAGAAATCCAAGTGTGCCACTGGAAAGATGAGATGAAATCGCTTGAAAACGATATAAAGAACGCCGGAATCGGAGTTACGGTTTGGAAATGGCAAGCGATTCAAATATGACACCGGTCTGCGATTTACAACAAGTAGCCATCTAAATGCAACGAAATGAACGTGCTACAACACCCAAACATGACAACAAAATACATGGCAGGGATGCAATCAAGATGCTTAACAAAAGTCTAGCACTGAGCTACGGCCAATTTATCCATTAACAGGTTCAAACAAGCGTGTAAAAAATGCAAATGGCAAACAGATCTCAGACTTAGTGAAATTAACACTTGTCTGGAATTTCAGATCATGTAGCACTCTTCGGAGCAACAAAACTATATGCTACAGGAACTGAACATGGCAAAGTAAAGCATGGCATGGAGCTACTCAAAGAGCTTAACAAAAGTCCCTTAGTGACCTTGAGCCAAAAGGGATCAGAAAATGCAATTGCAAGCATGTGAACATGGCAAAAACATAATCAGGTCACAGACTTGGTGAAAACTGGAACATGCTGAAACAGATCTCAAGTAGGCATGTTTATGAGCTCGATACACTCAATATGGAGCAATTCATGATAAGATAAGCATACACCCATCAAGAATACACAAAATGCAAGCTAGACATGGCAAGAACAATAGCATAGCATGCACGGATCAACTACAACATCATCGGCAAAATTGCAAACAAGTTGACAATCTGCCCAGATTCACAAAGTAACAAAAGTAGAGCTCGATTGACTCAAGCTAGGTAGCTCCATAATTGCAAACAAAGACATGGATGGATACAGCACTACAAGATTAACAAAACATCCTTACTGGTCATCCTCAAAAGAGGCACGGATCACTAGGAAACAACATGAACATATGGCCATATGAGATAAATAGCTCAAGGACTTAGTAGAATTGCTAAGTCCCTGAAAACAGAATTACCAAGTGCACCACTTTGCAAGCTTGTGCTAGTCACCACACACATCACAAAAATACAAGGGTTGCACCTCTTGAAAGATGACAAAACCCTTAACAAAACATATGTAGAACTCAGGGGCATAGCATGCACACAATAATCATGGCAAAAATGACAAAAAGCTAAATGGAGTAGCAGATCTGACAATAATCTCAAGTAGCCCTCTTCTAACAGCATTTAGGGCATCAAGATGAACTCAAATGAAAATGATGCAATGGAATGAAATGATGTACTCTCTGAGATGAACATTTCGATATGCTATATGCATGAATCGGAGCTACGGATGCAAAGTTACGAGGCTATGAACATGGGCATATGAATTAGGGACTTAGGGAAAAAACACGGGGTCAACCCTGATATTCCAGATCTGGATCGGGGGCACGCAATCCGAGGCGATTCCGGTGAGCACTGTTCATCGGCGGCGGGGACGACGCCGGAGGAGGGGGAGACGTGGAGGAGGCCGGCCGGGGCGAGGTCGTCGGCGGGGCGGCTCCCACGGTGGGGGCGCCGGTGCGGAGGCGGCGGGCGGCGGGCGGCGACGCGGCGGCGAGCTCCGGCCGGGCGGGGTCGGGCGGCCGCGGGCGCGAGGAGGCGGGAGGCGGCGGCTCGGCGGCGGATGGGCCTCGGGGGCCCGATCTGGGCCTCCCGGGCCGGCGGCGGCGACGAAGTGGGGCGGCGGCGTGGACCAATGGCGGGACGCCACGTGGCGGCAGCGAGGGCAGGTCGGACGTGTCCGTCAGCGGGGAAAGTGTCCGGCGGCGCGCGATGAGGGTGGATCTAGGGTTTCGTCCGTGATTTCGAGTGGGGGTCTTTAAATAGGCATAGAGGAAGCTAGGAGAGTCCAAATGAGGTGCGGTTTTCGGCCACGCGATCGTGATCGAACGCTCTAGATGATGGAGCAGGTTTAGGTGGGTTTTGGTTCAAATTAGAGGGGTGTTGGGCTGCAACACACACGAGGCCTTTTCGGTCCCTCGGTTAACCGTTGAAGTATCAAACGAAGTCCAAATGATATGAAACTTGACAGGCGGTCTACCGGTAGTAAACCAAGGCCGCTTGGCAAGTCTCGGTCCAATCCGGAAATGTTTAATCCCCACACACGAAAGAAGGCTAGAAATGACCACCGGAGGAGAACGGAGCGCCGGAATGCAAAACGGACAACGGGGAAAAAGCTCGAATGCATGAGACGAACACGTATGCAAATGCAATGCACATGATGGCATGATATGAGATGCATGACAACGATAACAACACACGGAGACAAAAACCCGAACCCAAGAAAATAAATTAACTTAACGCTGGAAACGGCAAGAGTTGGAGTACAAATTGGGAAAGTTACATCCGGGGTGTTACAGGGAAAGGGGACGAGGAGGAGGGGAAGGGGAGGAGGAGGGTCGGGGGGCATACGGTGCTGCGTCGCTGCTCGGCTCCGATGGTGAGGAGGAAGGCGAAG